>NC_136429.1:87223991-87606491 GCF_052849685.1 Lactuca virosa
AAAAGTCCTCTGAAACCGTTCAAACATTTTCACAAAATGCAATGAAATTTCAAAACAAACATTCTAAAAAGAAAAATGATTTTCAAAAGATTTGAACCAATGTCCAAATTCAATTTCGACCACATGATTTTCAAAATCATGGAAATTAAAGCTATGCTCAAAATCATGAACCAAGAAATATTGGTCGAAGTCATGGAAATGGACGTTTAGTTCAAAACATTGAACAAAGGAATTTTGTTCAAAATAATGGATGAAGGAATTTTAGTCCAAGTCATGTACAACGAAGTTTTGATCAAAATCGAAACGTTTTTCAACAAAATGGTGTTGGTTATCAAAATCGTTTTCATAATCGTCCCACAAGGTCATTTCCAAAAAGAGAATTTGAAAAACTAGGAGTTAAAGGAAAGCAAAGTGAACCATTCAAACCTAGAAATCCACATTTTCCAAATCCTGATTCAAAACAGAAGATGAAAGTATCATTTGCAAAAGGGAGAAGTGATGTTAGGAACATTAATCACTGGCTTAAGGGAAAAGGAAAACAATATCAATCAGGAAAGTATTCTCAAGAGAAAATCCAATATGCTTACGAGGAGTACTTGAATGATTTGATGTGTGGAAGTACTTCATCTCAAGAATCTACTCCCATAGTGCGAAAGTGGAAAGAAATTCAAAAGAAGAAAGTTGATGGATTTGATAAAAAGGATGAAAAAGCGAAAGTCAATGTTGAATCTTTCCCATTGAATGATTACATTTCGATGCTGAAAGCTAGTGAAATTGACTTAATTGATAGTTTCAAGTCGAAAGTTCATAGTTGGTTTTGTTGGATTAGGTGTCTAAGCCCATAACTATAATTGGTATGTACTTGATCCGATAGTAGCATGGTCATTTTGGGTTGCCTTCACCAAAGCAATTTGATAGGATGGACTTTTGACAAAGAGGTTATTTGTGATTTATTAATATATTTTAAGTATAATATATTAATTGAAAAAATCATATTATTTAATTAGTATTGATCAAGAATTAATTTGGAATTAATTTAGTGATCAAAAGAGACTAATTAAATTTACGGGGACTGATTAAGTAAATCAGTAACACTTATAGTTTGGGCTAATGATCCATGGTTGATTAGGGATGGGCTAAACCTATATGATAGTCCATGAAGGTTTAACCCATAGGGCCTAAGAAATATGAAGGGTCATGGTGAATTAGGGTTTTCATGGGAGAAACCCTAGTCTTTTCCACACTATAAAAGCAACCCTTTAACCCCTAAAATCGGCCCCATGCATTCTAAAGAAGAACCATAACCGATTTTGGTGTTACCTAGCCTCTCTCTCTTTCTCATAAGCCTCCTCTTGCATTTGGTGTTTGTCATAAATTAGAGGCATCACATTTGAGGTGCTAAAGCTTTTAAAGGACAGGAACCACAAGCTACATCAAGAGGTATTCATCTAACTTGGTTTTATGTTGTATATCTCCAATTGCATGCTAGTTAGGGTGTATGCTTTGGAAAAATGAAATTACATGTATAATTAGAGAAAACTTAGATCCAAAGCATCTAGGGTTGTATGTGCACCATAGGAGTGTTATAGTGCTCAAAACCCAACAGTGGTATCAGAGCCTAGGGTAGTTTTTTGTTATATTGATGCACTGGTAATTGTTCAAAGCAAGAAAGTCATTTTCTTTGGAATCTGACTGATGACCACGACGTGGTCAATGTGACCACAACATGGTGACTGTTCAGTGAATGTTTTTTTTCAGTTTTTTGGCCAAAATTTTGGATTAGAATCATTACCACAAACTGTTTTGACTATTAAAAATCATTTTTGTGATAAGGTAATGATTTCTCTCATCCAATTAAAGGACAATTATCAAATTTTAAGATAATAAGTTTATTATTTAGATTATTTGATTTGAATTACCTTGCCTTATGAGTTAGATTAGATCAATGACAAATTACACGACAATTTTATTGGTTAAAATTGATCTAAATGCTTTTAAAGAATTCCATAATTTGTCCTCAAGTTATGGAAAATGAAAAGTCTCATTCATAAGAAATGCATTAACTCATAAGTTATGGAAACCAAGAGTTTTGAAGAGTTTCAAAACTTGCCCTCAAGTTTTGGAATTTGTAAAGTCTCATTAATGAAACATTTAATTCCAAACCCTAGGATTTTAAAAGTTTAAAATTCAACCCTTATACTATTATAATATTAAAAGTTAATACTTATATAAAGGAAGCAAAGTGCTTCCATTGTCACAAGGGAAAATCCCATGATGGATCCTCTCCTAGTGGAACCAAAGGTGATTATGCTAAACCCTCTTCCAATCTAAAGGAAGCAGAGTGCTTCCATTGTCATGAAAAAGGGCACTGGAAACGAAGCTGCCCTAAATACTTGCAGGACATTAAGGATGGGAAGATAAAGCCCACCTTCGCAGGTATTTACACTATTATATCTAATAACTCATCACATGCTAATTCCTGGGTCCTTGATACACGTTGTGGTTATCACATTTTTTCTGATTTGCAGGGACTAAAAGGAAGTAGGGATGTGGAGCACGGGAAGATAAACTTAATCATGGGGAATAGGAAAGTGTCACCTGTGACCAAGATTGGAGTTTATTCTTTATTGCTTAGTAGTGGGTTAAATTTAGAGTTGAATAATTGTTGCTACTCATTGAATATGGTGAGAAAATTATTTCCTTTCATGGTTTGTAGAAACAAGGTTTTAGATTTTCATTTGATAATGAAATTGGTTCTATTAATGTTTCTATAACGGTGTTTTTTATTTTAAAGCATTGCCTTGTAATGGTATATATGAAACTGTGATGGTAGTAGATAACTTAGGAAATAATGTGATGAATATTGATTTGTCAAATGGTTTGGACAAGGCATGCTTGTGGCATTGTCGCATTAGACATGTCAACAAGAAGCGCATAGCCCAACTCCAAAAGGATGGAGTCTTGTAGTCATTCGACTTAAATTCGGATGACACTTGAGAATCTTGTTTGCTTGAAAAGATGACTAAGTCGCCCTTGGATCTCATACACACCGATGTGTGTGGACCCTTCAGATCTGCCATAAGGGATGCTAACCGCTTCTATGTGAGTTTTACTGATGATTACAGCAGATATGACTATATCTACATAATCAAGAATAAGTCAGAAACCTTTGAAAAGTTCAAAGAGTTTAAGAAAGAAGTGGAGAATCGATTGGGCAGGAAGATAAAGATGCTCTGATCCGATCGAGGTGGTGAGTATCTTAGTATCGAGTTTCACGACTATCTTAAGGAATGTGGAATTGTTTCACAGTTGACGCCACCCAGGACACCACATCTTAATGGTGTGGCTGAGAGGCGCAATCGAACATTGTTGGACATGGTTCGTTCCATGATGAGTCGAGCTTCGTTAACTATCTCATTCTGGTGGTATGCCTTAGAGACTGTCGTCCATATCCTTAATCTAGTTCCTACTAAAAAGGTTTCCAAAACACCTCACGAGATGTGGACAGAGAAGGTTCCCTCGTTAGCACACATCAAGGTTTGGGGTTGCGAGACTTTCGTAAGACGAGAGACTCACGAGAAGCTCGAACCTCGTAGTGAGCGATGTATTTTCATCGGCTACCCGCAAAAGTCCTTTGGGTATCTCTTCTATAGACCGAGTGACAATGTTGACTTCGTTGCGAGGAGAGGGGTTTTCCGAGAGAGAGAACTCATATGCCAAGAGGACAGTGGGAGGCAAATTGACCTTGAAGAGCTTTAAGAGTTAAGTGATTAAGGAACCTCAAACACTAGCGCTCAACCTGAGGAGGAAACTCCTGTTGAACCAGATGACGAGTCCTTACCTATGAGGCGTTCCAGTAGAGTTAGTGTTCCACCTGTGTTATATGGTTTCCATATTACTACAGATGGTGATACGTTTATCGGTGATAGTACATTGATAAATTTGGATGAACCTAATAACTAAAAGGAAGCCATGGCAGGCCCCGAGTCTGCAAAATGGAAAGAGGCTATGAACAGGGAGATTCAGTCCATGTATGACAATCAAGTTTGGAACTTGGTTGACAATGTACCAGGTCGTAAGACAGTTGGGTGCAAATGGATCTTCAAGAAGAAGACCGACATGGATGGGAAAGTACACACATATAAGTCGCGATTGGTTGCGAAGGGATTTACTCAAACTCATGGAGTTGACTATGATGAGACCTTCTCACCAGTAGCGAAGATTAAATCTATAAGGGTTATGCTAGCCATAGCTGCATTTCATGATTATGAAATATGTCAAATGGATGTCAAAACCGCTTTCCTTAATGGAAAATTGGCTGAAGATGTTTACATGTGTCAGCCAGAGGGTTTTGTCAATGCAAAGTACCCTAATAGAGTGTGTAAGCTTGAGAAATCCATCTATGCACTGAAACAAGCATCTCGCAGATGGAAGCTTTGTTTCTATGAGAAAGTCAAAGAATTTGGATTTTCGAGAAGCGAGGATGAGTCCCGTGTATATGTCAAAGCTAGTGGGAGTATAGTTAGCTTTCTGTTATTGTATATGGATGACATACTGCTCATAGGAAACGACATCCCAACCTTGCAGGAGGTTAAGTCCTGGCTTGGGAAGTGTTTCGCTATGAAGGACCTTGGGGAAGCTACTTACATTCTAGGGATAAGGATATTGAGAAACAGGAGTAAAAGACTAATAGGACTTAGTCAAAGTACCTACTTGGATAAGGTGTTGAAACGTTTCAACATGGAGAATTACAAGAAAGGTGAATTGCCCATCCAGAGCAATCCCAAACTAAGCAAGGCTCAGATTCCAAGAACTGATGAAAAGATAGTTGATATGAGTCAAATGCCATATGCCTCCGCTGTTGGCTCAATCATGTACGCTATAACGTGTACTCGCCCTGATGTGGCTTTTGCTTTGAGCATGGTTAGTCTATATACTCTGATTTGTAAGTTGAATCAGCCACTTTCTCCTGCTTGGAACTTTTCCAAGAAATTGCTCCTCTGTTTAAGGTAAAGACCCAGCCTGACTGAGAGTGGAAATTATCCCTATCAGTCTGAAAGCTAGCATCACTATACCCTACGACTCTCAAGTCATCACTCCCACCGAGGGTAAGGACCCAATCCTTAGTCCTCTGCAGGTACTTGAGAATGTTCTTTACCGCAGTCCAGTGATCCTTTCCAGGATTCCCCTGATATTTGCTGACCATGCTCAATGCAAAGGCCACATCAGGACGAGTACAAGTCATAGCATACATGATCGATCCTACAACGGAAGCATACGGAACTCGACTCATCTTTGCTATCTCAGCCTCTGTACTCGGGCTCTGAGTCTTACTCAATCTGGCGTTACTCTGGATCGGTAACTCTCCTTTCTTGGAATTCTGCATGTTGAACCTTTTCAACACTTTATCCACATAGGTGCTCTGACTAAGTCCAATTAGTCTTTTACTCCTATCTCTCAAAATCCTTATCCCTAGGATATAGGCAGCTTCACCAAGGTCCTTCATAGCGAAACACTTCCCAAGCCAGGACTTCACTTCCTACAGAGTTGGGATGTCATTTCCTATGAGTAGTATGTCATCCACATACAATACCAAAAAGCTAACTATACTCCCACTAGCCTTCACATATACACAGGACTCATCTTCACTCCTCGAAAAGCCAAACTCTTTGACTTTCTCATCGAAACAAAGATTCCATCTGCGAGGTGCTTGTTTCAATCCATAGATGGATTTCTCAAGCTTACACACTCTATTAGGGTACTCTGCGCTGACAAAACCTTCTGGCTGACTCATGTAAACATCTTCAGCCAACTTTCCATTAAGGAAAGCGGTTTTGGCATCCATTTGCCATATTTCATAGTCATGAAACGTAGCAATGCCTAGCATAACCCTAATAGACTTAAAATATGCTACTGATGAAAAGGTATCATCATAATCAACTCCCGGAGTTTGAGAAAAGCCCTTTGCAACCAGTCGCGCCTTATAAGTGTGTACATTACCATCCATGTCGGTCTTCTTCTTGAAGATCCATTTGCACCCGACTGTCTTACGACCTGGTACATTGTCAACCAAGTTCCAAACTTGATTGTCAAACATGGACTGTATCTCGCTGTCCATAGCCTCTTTCCATTTAGCAGCCTCAGGGCCTGCCATGGCTTCCGTGTAGCTGTTAGGTTCATACAGACTTACCAGTGTGCTATCACTGATAAGTGTGTCACTTTCCGCAGTAATATAGAAACCATAGTATTGCTCACGTGCATTCCTAACTCTCATGGAACGCCTTAGAAGTACAGAATCATCTGTTGGATCAACAGGAGTTTCCTCCTCAGGTTGATTGCTAGGGTTTGAGGTTCCTTCACCACTTGACTCTTGAATTTCTTCATGGAAAATTTTCCTCCCACTGTTTCCTTGGCTTATGAATTCTCTCTCGCAAAAGACTCCTCTCCTTGCTACAAAGACCATATTATCACTGGGTATGTAGAAGAGGTAACCAAAGGAGTTCTGTGGGTAGCCGATGAAAATACACCTATCACTTCGAGGTTTGAGCTTATCGTGAGTCTCACGCATCACAAAAGCCTCGCAACCCCAAATCTTGATGTGGTCCAGATTAGGAACTTTTCCAGTCCACATCTCGTGAGGTGTTTTGGCAACCGTTTTGGTAGGGACTAGATTAAGGATATGGGCGGCAGTCTCTAAGGCATACCCCCAGAATGAGATTGGTAGCGAAGCTCGACTCATCATGGAACGAACCATATCCAACAATGTTCGATTGTGTCTCTCAGCCACACCATTCAACTGTGGTGTCCTGGGAGGTGTCAATTGTGAGACAATCCCACATTCCTTAAGATAGTCAAGGAACTCTGTACTAAGATACTCACCACCTCGATCGGATCGAAGCATCTTAATGTTCCTGCCCCAACTGATTCTCCACTTCCTGTTTAAACTCCTTGAACTTTTCAAAGGTTTCTGACTTATGCTTGATTAAGTAGACATATCCATATCTACTAATCATCAGTAAAAGTCACATAGAAGCGGTTAGCATCTCTTGTGGCGGTTCTAAAGGGTCCACAGACATCAGTATGTATGAGGTCCAACAAACCCTCACCCCTAGCACAAGTACCAGTGAAGGGTGACTTTGTCATTTTCCCAAGCAAACAAGATTCACAACTATCATCTGACTTTAGGTCATATGACTCCAAGACTCCATCCTTTTGGAGTTGGCCTATGCGTTTATTGCTTACATGTCCAAGACGACAATGCCATAATGATGCTTTATCCAAGCTAGTGGAAGAATTGATACATAACACATTATTTCCTAGGTTATCAACAACCGACACAATTTCATACACACCATCACAAGGTAATGCTTTAAAATAAAGAACATTATTAAAGAAAGCATTAATACCACCACATTCATTATCAAACGAAAAGGTAAAACCTTATTTGTACAAACCATGAAAGGAAATAATATTTCTCGCCATTTCAGACGAGTAACAACATTTATTCAAATCTAATGTCAACCCACTACTTAGCAACAAAGAATAAACTTCAATCTTGGTGACATGTGTAACTTTCCTATTCCCCATGATCAAGTTTATCTTCCCATGCTCCACATTCTCACTTCTTCTTAGTCCCTGCAAATCAGAACATATGTGAATACCACAACCTGTATCAAGGACCCAAGAATTAGAATAGGGTGAGTTATTAGACAATATAGTGTAAATACCTGCATGGTTGGGTTTTACTTTCCCGTCCTTAACATCTTGCAGGTACTTCGGGCAGTTTCGCTTCCAGTGCGACTTTTCATGGCAATAGAAGCATTCAGCCTCTTTAGGGTTAGCAGAAGGAGTGACAAAACCTTTCTTGGTTCCACTTGAAGAGGAGCCATCAAGGGACTTTCCCTTGGTACCCTTCGAAGGGCTCTTCCTCTTCTTTCCTTTGCCTTGCCCGATTGCCAAGACAGGGGCCGCGGTAGGAGTACGAGTAGTAACAACCGACTTACCTTTAAGACCACTTTCTGCGGTCTTCAAAAGTCCTTGAAGCTTGCTGAGTGTAACTTCCTCCTTGTTCATCTGGTATGTCATTCGGAATTGATCATAACACGAATGTAAGGAGTGCAAAATGATATCAATTTCCAACTCCTCTGGGAAGTTCACATTCAGTTTCAGCAAACGGTCCACATACCTTTTCATTTTCTGCATGTGGCCCGTGATGGGTTCACCATCCTTCATCCGGGTTGTTATCATGGAGGAGATGATTTCATACCACTATTGACGAGCACTCTGATGGTAGCGGTCCATCAAGTCCTGGTACATCTCAAAAGGGTAATAGTCCTCATAGGACTTTTGGAGCTCAACTGTCATTGTGGCCAACATGATACATGCCACTTTGGTGGCATCTCTCTCATGTGCCTGGTATTCAGCGATCTCCTCAGGAGTAGCAGACGAGTCATCAAGTTCCTTAAGCTCCTTGTCAAGGACATATTCTTTGTCCTCATACCGAGTGACCATCCTGATGTTTCTGATCCAATCCATAAAGTTGGATCCATCAAAGATGACTCTCCCACAAAGGTTCATGAGAGAGAAGGAGCCGGTAGGGTTTCAGCCAGAAGCAACATTGTTGGAAGACATCTGAAAAGAAGAAAGACAAGTTTAGATTAGATATAAAGATAATCCTTAATACGACACCCAAATGTAATATTAAGGCTAGGACCCAACACAATATTTTATAACTTAGAAAAGGGATGCCGTAATCCAAGCTATAAAATATTTGAAGGTAGGTGAATGACGATTCACCAATTTCCACAATGAAAAACGAAATAAATTATTAGGTTTTAATTGGTTTTGAAACTCCTAGATTCTTTGATATTCATTGAACTTTTCAATGGCATGTTTCAATCTCGAGTGTGCCCTTCAAGTTTTGTGACTGGGATGCCGAGGATCACAAAACAAGGTGTGAAGTAACCATGCAAATTACTTGGTACTCTTAATGTTTATTACTCAATCGATGTGCCGGTTAACCACACACGCTCCACCGACCTATGATAAACCTTAAGCCACCCTTTGCCTACCTTGTTAATTCTAGGTTAGTGTGCCGGTTCACCACACACGCTCCACTAACGACTTAATCAAAGTGCAAAGTGTAATTTCATGGGTTAGCACCTTATTCACATTTTCCTAAAGTAACTAAGATTGGGAATTTATAAAAACATTTAGTTACTTTACATTCATCATACTTTTAATGAGTATTAAAGTCATTGTCCTACCCGTTCGGCTAACGACCCTCCACCAGTCAAGGAAGCGGTGGGTGAGAGTGGACACCTATTAAGCTCCCATTTTATAGGCAACAACCTTATACCCCGCTTATAGACCGGCTTCGTGAATGAGGCCTACTAACGGTAAAACGACTTGTTCTTATACATATATATATTATTAACTTATAATAGTATAAAGTATAAGGGTTGAATTTTAACTTTTAAAATTCTAGGGGTTGGAACTAAAGTTTACTAAAATGTGTGAGACTTTACATGTTCCAAAACTTGAGGGCAAGTTTTGTAACTTTCAAAACTTTTCATCTTTCATAACTTATGAGTTAATGGTTTATTAAAATGAGAGACTTTTCATTTTATGTAACCTATGTGTTTCTTTAATAGACTTTAAAAGAATGACTTTTGGTAATACATAACTTGAGGACAAATTATGGATTCCATTAAAACACATAATGATCAAGAATTAAAGTAACAAGCAAGTTGCAAATAATTCCTATGATCTTCTAAACTCATAAGTGTATGAACATTCATATCAACAATTTCAAGAATCATAAAAACACATATAAGACTTGAAATTTTGATAATAGCTATTGAAAATGGATTAGTATAACCATTACTCCATCTAAAACAAGTTTTATAAGACCAAAACAGTTTAGGGTAATGTTTCTAGTCCACTTCCAGCAGCAAAACTCGAAAATATGCACTCTGGCATTCTACTCGTCGAGTGCATGAACCTACTCAAAGAGTAGGATGATATTAGGCATGGACTCGTCGTGTCCCCCCATGGACTCGGTGAGTTCACTAAGCAGATTGCATATTTTTCGATATTTTTCAACAATTTGCATCAAGTATCAAGAAAACAAGCCTAGGCTCTGATACCACTGATGGGTTTTGAGCATTCTAACACTCTTATGGTGTACATGCAACCCTAGAAACCTTGGATCTATGTCTTACTAAGATACATGCAAATTTGCTTTTCCAAGTGTGACATCCCCATTTTCACGGCCAGAAAAGACCTATTTTGTTTATGCTTTATAAAAATCAGAGTATCTCTTTTAATAAAAATGTTGCGGAATTTGTTCCCAGAAAAACATGATAAATACGTTATCAAAGCATTTCCGAGGAAATGTATTTTTTATTCATTTTCAAAACATTGGGATGTCATTGTCAATACAGAAACATAAGCACAAACAGAACTTGCATTATTTACACTAGTGATCTACATCTCTTTTAAATCTCTCAGTGTAAAGTAACTTCATATCGACACCTGTGATACAAATAAACTGAGTGGGTCAGGTTGGGAAACCTGGTGAGTACATAGGGTTTTCAACCCACAATAATATAATTATTATGTTTAATCATCAAACAATTAACCCAATTACCCATCCCCATTAACTTACTTACTCGTAAGGATCTACCCTAAGAATCAACTATTTCTTGTTCATTCGTTCCTAAGGATCATCCTAAGGAATAGGCACGAAATCCATCGTTGCCAGAGTTTACTCAACGGACACTAAATACATAGTTGTCAGGGTTTGCTCAACAGGCACTAAATCCATAGCTGCCAGGGCTATTTCGTTTATCAACAGTATCGTTTCCGAGAATCCACTCGCAATACATGTCAATGGGTTTTTATCTCGTTTATCGACAGTATCGTTTCCGAGAATCCACTCGCAATACATGTCAATGGGTTTTTAGAGTACATTGGTGAATACACAGTTCAAAACACCTGCAGGTTGCGAGCCTGCTAGTGTCCACTGGACTGTCTAGAATAGTCCGTGGTTGTCATCCATACTCTGCTGAATGACGGGGCCAACACATGGGTAAAAGGCTTCTCTCATGGTTTACCTCTCACCCTTATCTCATGGTTTATATCACTTCTCATCATTTTCTTTTTGTCACACAACAACTATTTCATCTACCCATGTTTTACCCAACACATTTTGTAGATATAAAATACATATACAGTTTAAATCATTTAAAACATGTATAAAAATCTTTCATCCAGCACAGACGGCAAGTATACAGACAATATGCACACATAGCACGTAATTTATATTAAATACTTCATATCTATGTGTAAGATGAAATGGACTATGCACTCACCTGAAAGGTGGTGACTCGGAACTCGGATAACGCTTCGTTATCTCAAAACAATTTTCCCTTGACAAAACCTAGTATCAATACCACTAGGGTTTAGTCTAACGTTAACAGAGACTAATTAATAGTCTAGCTGTTATTATTATTATATAAGCATTAAACAACACTATATAAATCATAATAATAGCCCAAATAATTATTATAAGGTCCTAATAACATTACTATATTAAAACATAAGCTATACTAAAGATAGGTTAGGCGTAGCGCACTTACATCAGGTTTTTCTAAAAAACCGGGCTTCGCCGGAGCAGCGTTCCCTAGACGAAAGGCTCCTTTCTCGGGACTCCAGGAGCCTCGGGGATTCCTTCGGGTGCTTGGGAGGTTCCCTAGGCTTTTTGGGGGGTTTAGGGGCTGGAGAGAGGTTCTAGAGAGAGAGAGAGAGAAGAGGTTGGAATGGTGTGAAGAATGAGGGAACCCGACACCTCTATTTATAGGCTGGAAAACAGCTCTACTCGTCGAGTAGGTCTTCCTACTCGTCGAGTCCATGCCACATGTCACCTTCTGGTGGCTTGCCTTGGGGAGAAAGCCTTGGCCCATAATCAGCCACGTCACCCCTTTTGCAGCAGCACCCTGCCGACTTCTAAACCCCGTAACTTTCGCATACGAGCTCCGTTTTCGACGTTCTTTTTTTCCACGCATAGGTAAAAACAAGATATACAACTTTCATTTAGACTCCATCGGCTAATTCTCGACCGATCTTAAATTTAACAGTAGGATGAGATTAGACTGTTAAATGACCACGAAGAATTCGTAACTCCTTCATACGGACTCCGTTTTTGTCTGTCTTTTTACCGTTGAGTTCCTATTAATGAGATCTTCAACTCTCATTTAGGTTGCGTAAGCCAAAAACCGCTCGAACTAAAATTCGAGTTTCGGGTCGTGCATTGTTATGCCAAATCTTAGAAAATTTATAACTTCCCATACGAAGTCAGATTTGGGCGTTCTTTTTATGGATGTTCTCGGTTTAACATATACTACAACTTCTGTTTAGATCACTAAGGCTAAAAAGTCCTCTATTGTAAATTCACTATTTACATCTCCCGGTGCCGTGCCGGTTTTGCCGAAAAACTTCGACGGGCCATAACTTCTTCGTTATAACTCGGATTTCGGCGTTCTTTATATGTACGGAACCCTTGAGACATATTATACAACTTGGTTAAGATTATTTATTCTAAATAATCTTTTGTCGAAAAGTCGTTTTCGACCCCTATTATCTCTAAATTGACTAGCCCGGATCTACGGGCGTTACAATTATCTCCCCCTTAGGATGATTACGTCCCGGAATCATCAACGAAACAGGATTGTATAATGACTCCATACGTTATCTCTTCATCCTAGGTAATAACCATAACTACTATGTTGTTTCGAATGAGTATCTAACTCTTGGACTCCTTGACTGCAGGCGGTGCTCGATCTTGCTCCCGCTCTCTGTCTCATGTTAGACCTTCAATCATGGCCTTCATGTCACAATCTAGCTCTTTATCAGAGACTCCTTCTTCAAACTTGTTATTTGACTTCCATAATAGACCGATGGGTCACGTTCTAATGACCTCTCATCATATGTTGCAATGCTTAGAGTCAGGTCTCTTAGAGTCAAATTCCGGAACAGACTATACCTTCCTTCATGTTCTAATCTCATCTTAAAAGGTAGCATTTCTAGCTACAAACAACCGTCGCGATACCTCTATTGATCGCTTTGATTAATTCTTCCAGCTTAAGTCAGGTGCTACATCGAACTTGGTTCTCGAAACCACGTAACATACTCGTCGTAGTCGGACTCAATTTGGTATGACCACTAGGGTCGGAATAACAATCATCTTTTTAATCGTTACCGAAACAATGGTAACGACACACTTGAATAAAACGAATTCAATTACTAGCTCCTTGGAAACCTTGTGACTTTCCCTGATCCAAGTGTGAGTCCTGTGCTTCTGGTAGTATATGCATCTACTACCTTTCACACCTACTCATACTCGTCCCAAGTATTGTCTCGCAGTCCCCAAGTCCTAAAATCACAAAACAATTGAACACATACGAATGTGTCCAAATAATAAAAAAAAATTCCCTAGACTCTACTAGGACTTCTTCCATGCACATCTTCAATCATTAATTCTGCTTCAACTCGGTTGGTATTGGAAATTCCAAACCATGGGATAACTTTATGGATTATACCAAAAATTCTTTCTTTCTGCCAATCGAAAGCGTACTTCTCCCGTACTAGACGTATTATTTATTAGACGCATTCTAAAGGAAAGATACCTCTCTTACGATATCTTCTGATAGGTATCATTCACCATCGTAAGCCTTATTATTTCCTCTATTTTATCAGTCTATCATGGTTCGCATCACTTCCTGAACTTCTGCCATTGTGATAGGTTCGGGTGCAGGCGCAACGACCGATGTATGACCCATCACATTCTTTGGCTCAGGTTGTCATCTTCCTCGGATATTTCCTAGCTGTCTTCACCATGACGTTTTGTACACCAAAGCAGACATTCGGTGTACCGAGGCGAGAATTTAAGATAGGAAAGTTTTATTTACGATAGACGTATAAATCTCCCTATTACTCTGAAACGTTACATGTCAGTTCTAATATCGTAATTAAACGTTTAGAAATCTGAACACATAAAATTTCCAGATCCGGTCGGCAATAGACCATAGATCCGAACAAATAATAGCATATAAGGCATCTTTATAGCTATAACATAAAACATTTAGCACATAAAACATTTTCGGCATCTTTCCTAAAATAAACTAGTGCTCGTGTCTAAAATATAGCAGACACTCGTCTCACAATCATCGCTTAGCATTCTAAGTTTAGGTCAAGAAATTTCCTACAAATTCCTAGTTCGCTTAAACTAATGCTCTGATACCAACCGTGACATCCCCATTTTCACGGCCAGAAAAGACCGATTTTGTTTATGCTTTATAAAAATCAGAGTATCTCTTTTAATAAAATGTTGCGAAATTTGTTCCCAGAAAAACATGATAAATACGTTATCAAAGCATTTCCGAGGAAACGTATTTTTTATTCATTTTCAAAACATTGGGATGTCATTGTCAATACAGAAACATAAGCACAAACAGAACTTGCATTATTTACACTAGTGATCTACATCTCTTTTAAATCTCTCAGTGTAAAGTAACTTCATATCGACACCTGTGATACAAATAAACTGAGTGGGTCAGGTTGGGAAACCTGGTGAGTACATAGGGTTTTCAACCCACAATAATATAATTATTATGTTTAATCATCAAACAGTTAACCCAATTACCCATCCCCATTAACTTACTTACTCGTAAGGATCTACCCTAAGAATCAACTATTTCTTGTTCATTTGTTCCTAAGGATCATCCTAAGGAATAGGCACGAAATCCATCGTTGCCAGGGTTTACTCAACGGGCACTAAATACATAGTTGTCAGGGTTTGCTCAACAGGCACTAAATCCATAGCTGCCAGGGCTATTTCATTTATCAACAGTATCGTTTCCGAGAATCCACTCGCAATACATGTCAATGGGTTTTTATCTCGTTTATCGACAATATCTTTTCCGAGAATCCACTCGCAATACATGTCAATGGGTTTTTAGAGTACATCTGGTGAATACACAGTTCAAAACACCTGCAGGTTGCGAGCCTGCTAGTGTCCACTGGACTGTCTAGAATAGTCCGTAGTTGTCATCCATACTCTGCTGAATGACGGGGCCAACACATGGGTAAAAGGCTTCTCTCATGGTTTACCTCTCACCCTTATCTCATGGTTTATATCACTTCTCATCATTTTCTTTTTGTCACACAGCAACTATTTCATCTACCCATGTTTTACCCAACACATTTTGTAGATATAAAATACATATACAGTTTAAATCATTTAAAACATGTATAAAAATCTTTCATCCAGCACAGACGGCAAGTATACAGACAATATGCACACATAGCACGTAATTTATATTAAATACTTCATATCTATGTGTAAGATGAAATGGACTATGCACTCACCTGAAAGGTGGTGACTCGGAACTCGGACAACGCTTCGTTATCTCAAAACAATTTTCCCTTGATAAAACCTAGTATCAATACCACTAGGGTTTAGTCTAACGTTAACAGAGACTAATTAATAGTCTAGATATTATTATTATTATATAGGCATTAAACAACACTATATAAATCATAATAATAGCCCAAATAATTATTATAAGGTCCTAATAACATTACTATATTAAAACATAAGCTATACTAAAGATAGGTTAGGCGTAGCGCACTTACAGCGGGTTTTTCTAAAAAACCGGGCTTCGCCGGAGCAGCATTCCCTAGACGAAAGGCTCCTTTCTCGGGACTCCGGGAGCCTCGGGGATTCCTTCGGGTGCTTGGGAGGTTCCCTAGGCTTTTTGGGGGGTTTAGGGGCTAGAGAGAGGTTCTATAGAGAGAGAGAGAGAAGATGTTGGAATGGTGTGAAGAATGAGGGAACCCGACACCTCTATTTATAGGTTGGAAAACAGCTCTACTCGTCGAGAAGGTCCTCCTACTCGTCGAGTCCATGCCACATGTCACCTTCTGGTGGCTTGCCTTGGGGAGAAAGCCTTGGCCCATAATCAGCCACGTCACCCCTTTTGCAGCAGCACCCTGCCGACTTCTAAACCGCGTAACTTTCGCATACGAGCTCCGTTTTCGACGTTCATTTTTTCCACGCGTAGGTAAAAAGAAGATATACAACTTTCATTTAGACTCCATCGGCTAATTCTCGACTGATCTTAAATTTAACAGTAGGATGAGATTAGACTGTTAAATGACCACGAAGAATTCGTAACTCCTTCATACGGACTCCGTTTTCGTCTGTCTTTTTACCGTTGAGTTCCTCTTAATGAGATCTTTAACTCTCATTTAGGTTGCGTAAGCCAAAAACCGCTCGAACTAAAATTCGAGTTTCGGGCCGTGCACTGCTATGCCAAATCTTAGAAAATTCATAACTTCCTCATACGAAGTCAAATTTGGGCGTTCTTTTTATGGATGTTCTCGGTTTTAACATATACTACAACTTTTTTTTAGATCACTAAGGCTAAAAAGTCCTCTATTGTAAATTCACTATTTACATCTCCCGGTGCCGTGCCGGTTTTGCCGAAAAACTTCGACGGGCCATAACTTCTTCGTTATAACTCGGATTTCGGCGTTCTTTATATGTACGGAACCCTTGAGACATATTCTACAACTTGGTTAAGATTACTTATTCTAAATAATCTTTTGTCGAAAATTCGTTTTCGACCCCTATTATCTCTAAATTGACTAGCTCGGATCTACGGGCGTTACACCAAGGTTCTTAACCTAACGAGCATCGGATGGGGAACTTTGAAACATAATAAGCTATTAGACTTACATACCTTTTAGTAGTGGTTGACTGCTTGGAGTTTGAGAGCCTAGCACCAATAATGTGGATGCCTCAAATGGAAGTCACAAATCACCACAAACCTTGGAAACTTGAGAGAATAGTAGAACACTTCTAGAACTCGGCCACCCTTAGTTCTCACACATACACTAGTTTAATTTCAAGTGCCAATGAATCCTTTATATAGTGTGGTGGATTAGGGTTTCATCCTTGTAAACCCTAATACCCATGACCTTTAATTTCCATGAGATCCATGGGTTAAAGCTCCATGGACTTACCATGCAAGCCTAGCCCATTCTAAATAAGCATTAGCCCACACTATATAAATACAAGAGTCCATATTTAATTAGTCACACTTTTGATCACCAAATTAATTCTAAATTAAATTTAGATCAATACTAATTAAATAATATGATTTCATATTAATATATTAGAACTTATAATATAATATATTAATAAATCATAGCTTATAGTATTCTCAAAAGATTATCCATATAAATTGTTCGGGTGAAGTGCAACCCAAATGGACCATGCCGGGTCGGGTCAAGTACATCTCAAATATAGTTATGGACTTAGACAACTTATCCAACAATTGTACCATCCATAAAGGAGCCTGTAGAGATATTCTGCGAGAGATCACAGAAGATCCGAGAGATCACGGAAGATCCAGGCATAATGACAGAAAATATCACTTCATAAGACATCGAGTAGAAGAAGGACTCCTCGTAGTAAAGAGGGTATCGTCAAAGGATAACCCAGCAGATTCCCTTACGAAGGGACAAAGTAGGGTTAAGCACTTAGGTTATGAGGCTATACTGTCATGAATTAGCTTGTAGATTGTCTAAGGTGTTAGACATAGCAAAAGTATGCTACAACATTCATGAGTGCTCTTGAAATAAGATTTGAGTATTGGATTAAACCCACGCTCACATGAATCACTTCATGGAATTTATCACGAGTGATTGTGAGACGATAATATCATATAGTCTTCAAACCAAGACATATAAGTTGTTGACTACGAGTTGGTTGTGCATTGATGGTATGAAAACGCATTAGTAACTTGATGTTATAAAATGTATTGTTGTGTATCATTTAACGAGTAGTTAGTACAAGAATATAAGTTAAAGTTTATTTGTTCCTTGTATCCTAAAAGGATTAAAAGCGGTATCTTAGGCCCCTCGATGATTTTGTTCTGGCTTATGTGTCGGGCCCGGTTAGGACTCAATTGATGTGTTCAATTAAGTTCTATGTCAAACAAATTGGAAATCGGGAAACAAACTGCTGGAGAATAAGTATGACTATGTTCCATATACTTGTCCGCATGATATCTTGAAGAACAGAGGATTATATAATCCCTTATCTAAACAAAGCGTCACTGAATAGGTCAGAGTTCGACAGCGGCTTTTGAGAGCTACGATTGCTAATTGGATTTTGAAGTTGCATTGACAGTTATAGTTATTAGACTTATCCAAGTGGGAGACTGTTGGATTAAGTGTCTAAGCCCATAACTATAATTGGTATGTACTTGACCCGATAGTAACTATAATTGGTATGTACTTGACCTGATAGTAGCATGGTCCAAGTCATGTACAACGAAGTTTTTATCAAAATCGAAATGTTTTTCAACAAAACGGTGTTCGTTATGAAAATTGTTTTCATAATCGTTCTACAAGGTCATTTCCAAAAAGAGAATTTGAAAAACTAGGAGTTAAAGGAAAGCAAAGTGAACCATTCAAACCTAGAAATCCACATTTTGCAAATCCTGATTCAAAACAGAAGATGAAAGTATCATTTGCAAAAGGGAGAAGTGATGTTAGGAACATTAATCACTGGCTTGAGGGAAAAGGAAAACAATATCAATCAAGAAAGTATTATCAAGAGAAAATCCAATCTGCTTACGAGGAGTACTTGAATGATTTGATGTGTGGAAGTACTTCATCTCAAGAATCTACTCCCATAGTGTGAAAGTGGAAAGAAATTCCAAATAAGAAAGTTGATGGATTTGATGAAAAGGATGAAAAAGCGAAAGTCAATGTTGAACCTTTCCCATTGAATGATTACATTTCGATGCCGAAAGCTAGTGAAATTGACATAATTGACAGTTTCAAGTCGAAAGTTCATAGTTGGTTTTGTTGGATTAGGTGTCTAAACCCATAACTATAATTGGTATGTACTTGACCCGATAGTAGCATAGTCCTTTTGGGTTGCCTTCACCGGAGCAATTTGATAGGATAGACTTTTGAGAAAGAGGTTATTTGTGATTTATTAATATATTACAAGTATAATATATTAATTAAAAAATCATATTATTTAATTAGTATTGATCAAGAATTAATTTGGAATTAATTTAGTGATCAAAAGAGACTAATTAAATTAACGGGGACTGATTAAGTAAATCAGTAATACTTATAGTTTGGGCTAATGATCCATGGTTGATTAGGGATGGGCTAAACCTATATGATAGTCCATGAAGGTTTAACCCAGAGGGCCTAATAAATATGAAGGGTCATGGTGAATTAGGGTTTGCATGGAAGAAACCCTAGTCTTTGCCACACTATAAAATCAACCCTTTAACCCCTAAAATCGGCCCCATGCGTTCTAAAGAAGAACCATAACCGATTTTGGTGTTACCTAGCCTCTCTCTCATAAGCCTCCTATCGCATTTAGTGTTTGTGACACATTAGAGGCATCATATTTGAGGTGCTAAAGCTTTTAAAGGCCAAGAACCACAAGCTACATCAAGAGGTATTCATCTAACTTGACTTGAAACCAATTATGGGTGTCCCTTTAGTATGTTTACAATCAAGAGCATCCTCTGATCTCAACTGGTTATGCCATCGACGTCTTTCTCATCTTAACTTCAAAAATCTTAGCAAACTTATTCTAAATGATCTTGTTCGAGGTTTACCTATTTTAAAATTTGACAATGACTCATTGTGTGAAGCATGTGAACAGGGAAAACAACATCGTCAAGGTCATCCGATAGTTATTGATTTAAAAATCATCGAACCTTTGGAACTTCTTCACAATGACAAGTGTGGACCTTCAACTGTTGAGACTCTCAATAAGAAGAAGTACATATTAGTCGTTGTTGATGATTTTTTCAGGTTTACATAGGTTTTCTTTCTTCCACAGAAGTTTGAAACTGCTCAAGTGATGATTGACTTTATCAAGAACATAGAGTTGAGTTCAAAAAGAAAAGTTCGAAGGATAAAGAGTGATAATGGAACGGAATTCAAAAATCGAATTATAGATTCATTCTTGATTGAGTTGGGCATATCTCATAATTTTTTGTCTTCGTATACATCGCAACAAAATGGTGTTGTAGAAAGTAGGAATCGTTCCTTATGTGAAACTACAAGAACGATGCTTACTTATGTGAATTTGCCTCAATACCTTTGGACAGGGGCTGTTTCGACTGTCTGCTTCGCACAAAACCGTTCTTTCATTCATCGTCGTTTTAATGTTACTCTGTATGAAGTGATTAACAAAAAGAAACCTAATGTTAAATCTTTCCATGTTTTTGGGTGCAAATGTTTCATCATGAATGTCAAGGACAATATTTCCAAGTTTCAGTCGAAAGCAGATGAAGGAATCTTCTTGGGATATTCTCACAACTTTGTAGCCTATAGGGTGTTGAACAAACGAACGAGGAAGATCAAAGAAACTTTCAATCTCACATTCAATGACTATTATGTCAAAAGAGTCGAACAGTCTTTCGTTCAAAAACCTATTATGGCTGAAACAAATGTTGAATCTGAAATCATGAATTCTTATGATATTGATCTTGATTTGATTTTTGGAATTCCTGATAGGGCCATTGATGCCGAAATCCGTGTTGATGATATTCATGTTCCTAAAGCCTCAAAACGCTCTGATGATTCGACAGTCACAAGTGAAGAAAATGACGCACATTCTTCATCAACTTCAAGGGTAAATGTTGAAAGAATAACAATTTCGACTGGTAAACAAGTGGATGGGGAGAACTTGATTTCGACATCACAAAATGAAAACCATGATTCAACTGTTGAGGGGAAGCATATGCCAAATACAGCTCATATCTAGGCAGAGCATATGCCTAACAACACTGATGTTGAGGGGGAGCATCATATCCCAAATCCATTGGTTGAGGGGGAGCCAAGTGGATCGAATCATGATAATAGTAATGATCAAAATAGTGATTTTCATGATGTAACTGATAATATCTCGATGGAAAAGTGGACAAAAGACAAGAGATCATCCAAAGGAACATATTCTTGGTGATCCAAATTCTGGTGTCTTGACTCGAGCCTAGATTCGAGCCAAAAATTCTGGTGTCTTGACTCTAGCCTAGATTCTTGGTGATCAAAATTCTGGTGATACAACACTGATGTCTTGAGTCGAGCCTGTATGTTTAACGTGTTTTTTTCGAAATTAGAACCGAAAGCAGTAAAGGTTGCATTAGAACACTCTGATTGGGTTATTGCAATGCAATTTGAACTTGCTGAATTCGAAGGAAACAAGGTTTGGAAATTGATTCCTAAACCTAAGGATGTTTCGTTAATTGGTCTAAAATGGTTTTTTACAAAATAAAACTGATATAGATAACAATATTATTCGAAACAAAGTGAGACTAGTCGTAAAAGGTTATTCTTAACAATAAGGTATCGATTATGAGGAAACCTTTGCCACTGTCAGAAGACTCGAGGAGGTATGTATTTTTCTTGCTTATACAACTCATAAGGGTTTCGACATCTGTCAGATGGATGTCAAATATGCATTCCTAAATGGTGTTCTGGAATAAATGGTACATGTCGAAGAGCCACATGGTTTCGTTAATGATAAGTATCCTGATCACTGCTATATTTTAGACAAGGGAGTCTATGGGTTGAAACAAGCACCTCGTGCCTGATATGCAAATCTGACAAATTTTTTGAAGATCGCTAAATTTAAACAAGGGTCGTTTGATCCTACTTTATTTCAAGAGAAAATAGGGGATCACCTGATGCTCGTTCAAATTTATGTCGATGACATTATTTTTGGTTCGACTGATCCTTCATTATCTAAGGAATTTAAGGAACTCATGAAAATTCAATTCGAAATGTGTATGATGGGGAAAATCAATAACTTTTTGGTTTGCGTATTCATCAAAGCAGGGATGGAATTTTTATTAATCAAGAGAAATATACTCGAAATATTCTTAAAAGGTTTGGCATGGCGAATAACATGAAATTTAAAGTATCCATGGCAGTTGGCACACGCTTGAATCCTTTGTTGGATAAGCATGATGTGGATCTAACGACGTATAGAAGCATGATCGGTTCGCTTTTGTATTTAACTGTAAGTCGACCTGATATTATTTTTGATATATGTAATTATGACAGTTACCAATCGAACCTAAGAGAACCCCATCTCAATGCAGTTAAGAATTTCTTTTGATACCTCAAAGGAAGCGTTTCGTTGGGATTATGGTATCCTTCGAAGACAAGATTCTTTATCCAGGCATTCTCTTATGCGGACCTGGGTGGATGTCAACTGGATCGAAATAGCTCAACTGGAGGATGTCAATTATTAGACGGGAAGCTTTTGAGTTGGCAATAGAAAAAGCAAACTTGTGTTTCGATTTCGACTGTAGAAGTAGAGTATGTGGTTGTTGCTGCATGCACATCACAAGTGATTTTGATTCAAAGCTAACTGTGAGACTATGCAATCAATATGAAGAAAATACATTTGTATTGTGATTCACAAAGTGCCATTCACATTTGTCACAATCCGGTCCAACACTCGAAAACCAAACACATTGCTCTTCGATATCATTTCATAAAAGACCACGTTGAAGATGGAAACATTAAAGTCCATTTTGTCAAAACAACAGATCAACTTGGAAACATTTTAGCTAAACCTTAAGATGAAAAATCATTCCTAAGGATTTTGACTGGACTGGGAATGATGGAAGAAAGATATGTTCCATGTTCTTCTTGATTTTGTCATAAACTTTTGTTTCTACCTTACTTTCGATTGTTCTGATTGCTTTCGATTATCAGGTACTTTCCTTGCGTGTATTAACTCAATATCGATTGTTTGTGTTCTAATCAGAGGTTACTATTCACGTTCAACGTTCGACTGCGTTCGCATTCGACTTCTCTCTGAACCATTCAGAACACAATTCACTTTTAATGAAAGTCGTTCGATGTACAAGTCATGATTGATGACTGGTAGTCTATGGGTCGAACGTATTTGGGTAACATTTTACAATTCGTTTATATCTATTTGATATTTTAAAACAAAAAACTAAAAATCCAAAAAGATTTTCTTATTTTTGTGTTTGATTTCTAAAAACAAAAATCCAAAAATATTTTCTTATTTTTGTACTTGATTTCTCAAACAAAAATCCAAAAAGATTTTCTTATTTTTGTATTTGATATTATTGTCTAACGGTTCAAGTCTCATTGTAACAACATGATGCTACGATGCAGGGTAAACGAACATATCCATCAAGGGAACAAGTATTCATTCGAGCTTATGTACTAGCTAAGTGTCCCTAGAAGCATGCTGCCACATGTTGTCTTCAAGCCTCACAGACTATATGTGTTTGAAGCCTTAATGGAACTCTCACTACGAAAGTTTCTTCCCAATCATCCTGGATTCACTTTAGTCAAAGAGCTACCTTTCTCTTCTCATATTGAGTAAAGAGATTTCTGCAAGGTCCATATCTTTCATAGAGGTACAATGAGTTCTTATAACCAATCTTTTTCATCCAAAATTTCTTTCACGATCACACATTACATTGCATATCGTTGACGTCTCTGGTCGAAATCTACCAGAATGTAGATATGACAAAACTCTGTGTTTATGATCATGAGTCATTCTTCCATGATGATGGTAAAACCCAACGAGCCTAACTATCAATGAAATGAGGGTGAACACTTTTGTTCAAGATTTTAACAAAACACTTGTTTCTATGCCTTTTTGATATTCAAAATCTTATTCCATTCGCATTGCGAGATCTTGATAAAATGTTCTATCACCAAGATGCTTTAGCCCAAATAGATCTAGTATGTTAAATTTCTTTGTGGAATGAGATTTTTGGCTGAATATCTTTTTGACCTTTTGTGACTTACAATCATATCCAACCATACTTGTTCTTGACTACACTGGTCATCCAAGTAATTTTGCTCAATTGGATCATACTTATGTTAATTTTTGATGTTGTGCAAATTTGAAGATACCTTCCAAACCAATGAAAAAGAAGCTCTTCGATACTCATCAACGAGTATTCGATTATAATTCACCAGATACCACACAAGCAGTTCTTCATCTCTCTTGATGTCGAATGAATAGATCTTTTCATGGGTTCATTTTGCTTACGTATCAAAAGAAATTTGATATCACTTTATCCGTATTTTTTTAATATTGCTTCTCTCTTATTCTTTGGCACACAAATGCACTAAAATCCTTAAGGTTTTGGGTACTACCAACTCGAAACTTAGATTATGCAAAGACTGTCATATGATTTCTCTTTCATATCCCAATAGCGAATGAGCCTTTCCCCCATGCCGAAGGAATGATCGTATCTTGGTGTCAAAATTATATGGTGTACTTGATTGCGGTTCGAAAATTGTGACGGTTCTTATCGTGTTGGGAACAACGAAAGATCCGATGGACATGATGGTTTAGGATTTACATGGGAATCAAGGAAAACGTAATGATCACTTTTATGAGATGGAGCTTTATACGGTGTCAGTTAAGTATCCAACACAATACGTGGCAGTGTATTATTGGATACCGATTCAAATTCAAAAATACCTTTGGTTAAAAAAGTATGTTGATAATTTCATTATCAAACTTTGTGCTCTCAGATCAAATTTCCAATAACCTTAACTGTTCATCGTTTCCAAATTCTTTTGCATTCTCTTCAATGGCTACTCTTCATTATACTGTTGATCTTACAACAACAAATGAATAGGAAGTTTTACAACCAATGATGAAGATCCAAACCAATAATCTTCGTCTGGTTCCATCGATTGATCAATATCCGGAGCCATTACGGATGCTTGCTCAAACCCTGAACAACTCTGTGTCATCAAGTGCACTTTCATCCTCGTTTGCAATTCCGATGGAATGGTTTTCTCTTGCTGGTTCAACAACTGTCTTCAACAAAACTACTAAGGTGGTCATGTTTCAGTTGACGAATTCAAAGACTAAGAAGCTTACTCGGAAAAAACTTACCCAGATCCTAAAGTTTTCAGTGTCAGGTGAAAGATCTAGTATGCTCAAGAATCATATTAAATTTAGATTGTTAATTAAGCCATGTATATCTTTTTGGGCTAGAAAGACTTTTTGTCTTTATCCCAAAAGTTAAGTTATATATTTTATAAGAGAGTTTATAAAATTTATAAAACTTATAAAACTTTGATTTTCATTTATAAAACATCTAACTAGTAAGATAAGTTATGGGCTTTTGATTAAACAAATAGAAAGTAAGTCATGTCTAAAAGCATGGGGGAACATCTAGACTTTAGGGGACATGATGTCTAAAAGCATGGGGGAACATCTAGACTTTAGGGGACATGATACGCTTAAAGTGCTAAGGACCTAAGGATAAAGAATTAGCTTTATGAAGTGGGAAATTATTCATTTTGGCATGTATAATTTCGAAATCCTCTATATCTCTCTCATTCTCTCTTGCTTTTTAAGATCAAGAGTCAAGTTACTTGCATTTTTACTCTCTTGAAGTTCATACTTTGGTTATGAACTTCAAGCTTAAGAGATTAAGAGTTTGTTACAAGACTAGCATCTTAAATCAAGTTGACAACTTGTTGGTACCTCTAAAGTTCATCATTCTTCATCAACTTCTAAGCCTCCCAAGAGGATCCAAAAGAACTACAAAGGTTGTTATTTAATTCTTCTTCTTCTTTAGTGGTTGTTTTCTTTACAAACTTTGCAAGATGATCCATGGTTGGTTATAACTAGTTTATAATTGTTCAAAAAATATTAAAGTCTTCCGTTGCTAAAATCATGTTTTTGAAACTAATTTTTGAATAAAAACCCAACAATTGGTATCGGAGCGCCACCTTGCAAGATTGGTTAGATTTTTTGATTTTTGGAAATCTTGGTTTTTGGAGAATATAGATAACTTGGTTTTGTATAAAAACAAGTCCATACATATTTTCTGTGACGACTTTATAATTGTTATTTTTATGTTACAAAAGTTTAATGCATCTTTTGTCATTTAAAGTTGTCTTAAAAAAACAAAGGTTGCTTAATGTATATGTATGATGTGCATAAACTAGCCAAGGACCGTTGTGTTTGTTGTGTTGTTGTGTTGGTTGTTTTAGAAAAACGGTTGTAATAATTTATTTATTCATATGGTATGTAATAAACTAAATAAATTAGTTTTCTTGGTTTATTTTTGTAAGTAATAGATTAGTTTTTAGAATTAATTTATTTGTACAAAATGTTATAAGAAATGAATTTGGAGCCAATTTTTGAATACCAAAGTGCAATTTTCGCAACTAAAAAGTGTGCAGGATTTTCAATGATAGTTTTTGAAAAGTAGCACTAATGCTGTTTACAAAGGGTTGTTGGACTTTTAGCGACAGTTGCTGAAATATTGTTTTCAATTAGCTTTTCCAATATTTTGCAAGCAAATGGTGTTTTCATAAGCGGGAGCTTCTACAACAACATTACAAGAAGAATTTTTTGTCCCTTTAGGAATGAACTTGACATTTTTTGTGTTGGCTCATAAAAAAGTCATTAGTTGGTTGTATTTATGCACATATAATTTTATGCATGTTGTGCTGTTTATTTTATGCAATTATTATGTGTGGTTGATAAATTAGTTTTTCACATGCTAAAATAATTTTGGACAAAATAAACATCACATGGAGTTTAATTTTCAAAATTTATAATGTGGACATAAGATGTAACAAGCTATTGTTTTAAAATAAAATCCGGTTTTATAAAAACGTTAATAACATCAAACTTTGAAATACTCAAATATAAGTTTTAAAATGGTGATTTTTATAACTTATACAAACCCCAAATATATAAGTAATAAAATGAAGTTTTATTAAAGATATAAAAGATTCAAATGCACTCAAACTTAATACCGGTTATTAAAACTGAATCACATCAAATTATATAAAAACTAGCTTTTTATATAGAACCTTTAAAAGTAATTTTTCTTTTTGAAAATTGATACCATAGTTTATTATATGCATGTAATAACCATGATATCATATGTTTTTAAAACTATAATTATAAAACATATAAAAGACCCTTTTACAAACCTCAAATCTATGCAATCCATATTGAAGAACACTCGCACATATCTTGTATGCACTAGTGGTATAAAAGATACCTAACTGTTTAGTTTTATCTTTTGATGGTTGGGTGTCTTCGCGATTTCTATAAAAAAAACCAATTTATAGGCCGATTCCACAAGTTTTTCAAATTGAATGATTTGATCGGAAATCTTCTGTGATAAAGGATACCTAAGTAAGAGAGTTTTGAGGCATAGATGCGATCAAACATGTTAATTAAAATTGTTATTAGCGATCCCATAAATATAGGAATTATATAGTAAGATATACTTGATAATCGGTATCTACCGGGTTGAATTCAAGTGGATGGGATAAAGGATACCTAAACATTTATTTGTTTTGCAACTTGGATCCTAGACTTTGATAATTAATGTTTTTAGAAACTTAAAGGGTATTAATTAATAAAGAATTTAAATATTGAAAATACTAAATGAATTTTGTTAAAAATTTTGTAGTTAAATAATCCATTCTCATTACCATAAAATTGTCATTTTCTTTAATGACTTAATGAATCAATAACATTCACTAGATATAACATCAATGAATAGGTTCATGTCTTATGAGACAATCTCATGAGAGATATGTAATTGTATACACTTAAAGGTCCTAGTCCTAAACTATTTGCTTTGAGAAATAAGCCTGAACATGATACCTAGTAAAGGCATCACTGTGTTGCTACAGATGTTATTAACATCAAACTAGGAATAGTTCAAGGCCCAAAAGAATCATCCACATATATGAATATTGTTTCTTTTGTGGAGAAACTGGATACTAGAATAGGATCTGCTCCTCTTATTTGGAAAAAACGTCTCGGGGAGACTAGTATTTCAGGTATCTACTAGATAGAACTCATACTTTTCATATAACACTTAGGTACTTGGTACTTAAAAGTTAATATAATATTTGTAAATTGCTTGCATATATTTATATAATAGTAACCAGCTGAGCACAATCAAGTTGGAACTACACTCTCGGAGTTTAGTTTAATAATTATGATAGAAACATAATTCACTTGTATTATGAAACAATGTTTGTTTTTTAACAATGTATGTTTTAATTTATCTTGCGTAAATATATGTCTCGATTTAATTTATGAATGATTGACTATTACTTAAATCGTTTTTCATAACGATCACCTTCATTTTCAGAAATGATTAAAATTCTTTTTATGAGACTAGATCTCTTAATAACAATTATAAACTAAATATCAATTTTTATAAATAAAAAGTTCAATATGCAAAATACTTTTGACTTAAACTTTTTTTAAATGAAACCCATCTTTGACACTGTTACCTTTATTATATAAATGACATTCACACATTCCAACTTCAAGAAAGGGATCCTTGATGGAAAATAATGTAGTTTATTTAATATATGTAAATCTTATTTATATATAAAAGATTCCTAATGATATTTTCACAAAATAGTAGATTAAATAATTATTAAGCAACTATACACAATGGTGTATGACTTCCTTTCTAATGCATGTCTAAGATTTTGCACAAGATACCAAATAAACTTTATTAATAACTATAGTAGTTATAAATTATATTATACATGTTAAACCATAATTGCAAAATCTTTGTTAAAGGTTTCAAATACAAAGTTGAAATACAAATCGGTAAGAACAATCTAAGGCCTTAATGATAATAAATGATGAATTAAATCTCACCTTTGTATGATTTACTTTCTAATCGGTAGAAATATCCTCTTTTTATTTCCTTGGGATAAAACCTAGAACACTATCAACTATACCTTGTGTACAAACACCAACTGACTAATAGATATATCATTTTCTTCATAAGATTGTATGGAAAGGCTCCATCCCTATCTTACTTAAATGTTTTATGGATATGAAGCCTATGTTGGACTAAAGCTTTTAAACCCAAAATTTACTAAATACATATTTACATATAATACTCTAAATGTGGCTTAGATTATTATATGCAAACCCACTAAGAATAAATTTTCTTATGTTTTTGATCGTCGAGTTAGTATAACGCAAGCTTATAATAACAAAGCAAGTGGGAGGTACATGGAACTTGAAGCAGCTCAAGAACCATTACCTGATGCAGTAATATTTGGCTATAGTTTTAACAAGAAATTGTTAAACTTTAATAATAACTGTTCACAAACACAAATTGTTCGAATAAGTGGTAGAAATCATCTATGACTTGAGAAGTGTGGAATCTCTCATTGATGAGCTTTTAATGATGTTTTCTGGTTAGAAGTATGACATTGTTTGGTGTTGGGTATTATTGTGTTGCGTCATGGTCTTGTTTTATATATCCAGATTGGGTCTGTCCATCCGTGATTATCTAGTAGGGTTATACTATAAATAGTGCATGCATGTATGTATTAGAGAGGTTCGTGATTATCGTTGATTATTGTTTTGTAACCCTAAACACCTCTACAGTCGAAGTTCTTAATCGAGCTCTTCTGAGGTGTTGAAGTTTTAATCATACGACATATTTAAAGCCATTCTTGTGTTCATAATTACGTTCTTAATTGTTTTGCCTGCATAGAATCTATCGATCCTAATAGAACATTGTTCTAACAATTGGTATCAGAGCAGGATACTGTGTGATCAATACACATTCCTTCAGTGTTAAGAATTCTTTAGGGTTTCCGCTTTTATCGAATATAAAAGAAGTCGTCTTCTTCCTGTCGACGGTAACTCTGGTTCTGATAAAACCCTAATTTCAAGTTTACAGGTCTGATTCTAGCGGCTCACCATGTCTCACGAAGATTCTCAAACAAATCCCATCAATATCTCTAACAGCATTGGATCCACTACCAGGATTCCCATTCTTTACACTCAAGACTATGAAGTATGGGCGCATCACTTTGAAGATTATGTGGTCGGATCTGAAGATAATGGTTATCTCATCTGGGAAGCCATCACGCTTGGGCCGTTTGTTCATTCTGGAACGAACACGACTGTTAAGACCCAAAAAGAGTATAACAAGCTGGTGGCGGACGTAGACAAGATGCCACAAGATGAGAAGGACAAGTTGCTGAGTAATGTGAAGGCCATGAGAATGATCAGATTCGACTTGCAATCTGACACTTTTCGGTTAGTTGGTTCATGAACGACGGCCAAAGAAATCTGGGATAGGTTGAAAGAACTTTACTCAACCAATGAAGATCTAGAATACTCTATTCAAACCCTGCTGCTCTCTAAATTTGGAGTTTTCGAACAGAAACCAGAAGAAAAACTGATACAAACTTTCGATCGGTTCAATCATCTCCTAAGTAAGATGATCAAACATGGAATAGAAAGAAAGCTGATCGAGCAGAAGGTAACATTCATGAACGGTCTGAGACCAGAATGGATGGCTGTGGTTTCAACAGTGAAAGCACATGAACAATTTAAATCTTACTCACTAGCGAAACTTATGGGAATACTTAAGTCCCATGAGAATGTGGTAACCAAGGAGGTGAAGGTAGTTTCGGGTGTAGGATCGTTGGCCCTTGTCTCAAAAGGAAAAAGTATTGCAGAAGAAGAAGAGGAGTCAGAGATGTCTGAGTGTGACCTTACAAGCGAAGAATATGCTATGATGGTCACCAATCCAAAGAAGTTTGCACGAAGAAAATTTCCTGTCAATAAGAACCGAAACTGGCAGGGAAGTTACAGTTCTGAGAAGGTGAAGGATGAAGTGAAGAATTCTTCTCAAAAGGATGAAGACAAGAAGGAGAGCAAGCTTGCAAGAGACTCAGGGTTCGACTGCAATTATTGTCACAACAAGAACCACTTTGCCAAAGATTGCATGTTGAGGAAGATGGCTGAGAAAAGAGATGGTGAAGACGATGAGGCGTACTACATGCACAAGTTGGAAGAGATCAAGAAAAAGAAGGCAACTAACAGTTCTATGAATGCCTTGATTGTGCAGGAGAATGCAGATGAAGATGAGTTCGGTGGAGTTGAAGTTTGGTCAACCGATTCTGAGGATGAAGAGGTGAGAAAGCCAACTAATGGAAGAGCGTATGTGGCAAAGGAAGCAGGTTCAGCTGGAAGATGTTTGATGGTCACAGCAGGTGGATCAACCGAAAGTGCCAGTAAGGAATCGAACCTAATTGAGGACAAATGCTTTGCAGCCAAGCCCGTGAGCTAGAAGATCAACGACTGTGATCGGCTGATCAAAAAGGTACAATCCATCCTTGAATCACTTAAAGTTCCGGTAACAGATTATGAAGAAGAATTAAATGACTTAAAATTTAAATTTTCTAACTTAAGTGGTAGTCTCATGCAAACTCGCTTAGCGAATTCTAACCTAACTGACCAACTCAGCAGGGTGTCTTCAAAAAGTGAGGGGAGAAGGATGTGGATTGAGCTGAAGGAGGCGGAGTTAAATAGGGCTAGGGATGAAAGTATTTATTTACAACGTGACAATTTAAAATTTTTGAAACAAAGGAATGTTTTTTGTTTAATTGCTAAGCGCTTATATACTAATATTGCTCAATTGCATTTAAGCTGTGAAATAGGGAAAAAGATTCATAAGATGATTTTACCCTTCCTTGAATTTAAGGAGGATGAAGTCATCGCTGAATGTGAATCAATTATATCCTCATAAGAAACATCCATCGCTTACAAAATCGGACTGGACAAGATAGAGACCTTCATTGACTCTAAGGAACATAAATGTATGCTCAAAAATCTTTTAGACGAAAATGATAGGTTAAAAATTAAGTCCGAAACCATTCAATCATTCGACTCATCGAACGTTAAATTAATTTCAGAAAATAAAATGAACTTAGAAAATACGTCTGAATTTGATGAGGAAAGTGAGATGAGCGAAATCTCAGTAGAAGACGTAGTTGATTGCTCTGAGTTTATGAAGAGCGAAACCCAAAATGAGAAACCCCTCATATCTGAAAATTCGGTTGAATTCGCTCGCCTGTCAAAAGACAAGCCACAGAAACTCAAAGAGAAAGCTATGGTTTATCAAAAGGTTCAAACTGTGCCGAATCAGGTCTATGTTGTTACAGGAATCACTGCAAGAGAAACAGCAGAATTGAAAATCCTGGTCGACGTAGACAATGCTGAAGGATGCGATGATTACTTCTGGTCAGCCCCTATTGACAATGCAGACGAAACCATAGGCTTATCTGAGCAAACTTCATGGAGGGTTAAAGGAAGATACGTTGCTGAACCCATCAACAAACCCTCGAGTTTCGACAAACCAAGCACAAGTGGAACAAAAGAAATCCCTGAAGAACCAATGAAAGAACCGATTGTTCCAACTAAGACAACCGAAACTCAAAAGGAGAAGCCAAAGGCTAGCTTCAATATCCACAAATCTCAGAAGGAGTTAGCTGAACAGAAAGGCCAAAGAAATCAAAGATACATGAAAAATCTGAATGAGCGAAAACGTCATTGGCAGTATCAAAATCCCAACTACGTACCTCATAAGAAAGAATCAATTGACAAAGGAAAGGAAAAGCTAAAAGGAAAAGAAAATTTCAGTCCAAATTCCTACTATTCCAAAACTAGCACGCAAAACCGAACGTCTTCTTTCGGTCCAAATGTCAAGGCTAACAACCGAACGTCTACTTTCGGTTCCAACACCGGCATTCAGAACCGAAAGTCAAGTTTCGGTCCCAAGTCAAGTTTCGCTCCTTCCAACTCACAAAGCAAATCAAATTCAGTGAAGGACATCAAAGGAAAGGGAAAGCTTGATTCTGATTCTAATTTCAATGATAAGAAAAAGTCAGCTAACCCTAGGATTCAAAAGAAAACACCAAAACCATCTAACAACACACCATCGAAAACACCAAAAATTAAACAAGATAAAACTAAAATCAAGGTGTACACCATCAAAAGAAAAGATTAGTCAACTCTAATAAAAAGAACTTATTTGGTTGATATTTCTATTGTAATTCCTTTTTTTGTGAAAGACTCACCAGGACCCAAGAAACTTTGGGTTCCTAAATCTGCTTGAATTTGCAGGTGATAGGTGACGAGCAGTTCGATGATGAATGGTATATAGACAGCGGCTGCTCGCGTCACATGACAGGAAGGAAGGAAGAGCTGAGGGAGTTTCGGTCCTTAAAGAATGGTGGATGTGTGAAGTATGGCAATAACTCATATGGCACAATCAAAGGATATGGAATGATAACCAATGGAGACTTCTCGATTCGAAAAGTAGCGTATGTGGAGGGATTACAGCATAAACTCATCAGTGTGTCACAATTAGTTGTGGGAACAGGTTTAAAGGTTTCATTTGATGATGAGGGCTCAGAAATAATTGAGAAGCAATCTAAAAAGGTTATCTTGAAGTCTGAACGCAAGGGAGAGATGTATCCTTTAAATCTCAACCCAATTCGAGGAAAACCAGCAATATGTCTGCTATCAAAGGCGAACACTGATGAAAGCTGGTTGTGGCATCGACGTCTATCGTACCTGAACTTCAATGACATTAATAAGTTGGTGCTTGGTGATCATGTTCGAGGCCTTCCTCTTCTCAAATTTGATACGGAACATCTATGTGCAGCTTGTGAGATGGGCAAACAAAGCAGAAAGAGCCATCCTACACGAATCAATACAAAGATTGTAGAAGCTCTTGAACTTCTGCACATTGACTTATGTGGACCTTCGGCTATCGAAAGCTTCGGTGGTAGTAAGTTCATTCTTGTCATAGTAGATGATTTTTCACGCTTCACCTGGGTTTTCTTTCTTAAACAGAAATCAGATGCAACTCCCAAGCTGAAGACGTTCATCAAGCAAGTGGAAGTGCAGCTGTGAAAGCTGGTGAGGAATATCAGAAGCGATAATGGGCTGGAATTCAAGAATAAAGATTTTGAGGATTTTATGGCTGACAAGGGGATATCTCACAACTTTTCGGCCCCTTATACTCCACAACAGAATGGGACTGTTGAAAGACGAAACCGTTCTTTATGTGAAGCTGCCAGAACCATGCTAAGCTTCACTTCTCTTCCACTGTACTTCTGGGCTGATGCAGTTGCAACCGCCTGTTACACTCAGAACCGATCCTTGCTCAACAAAAGATTCTCAATCACTCCATATGAGATCTTGAACAATCGAAAGCCTAACGTCAAATTTTTCCGCGTGTTCGGTTCTAGGTGTTTCATCTTTAATTCAAAAGAGAACCAAAACAAGTTTGACGTCAAAGTAGATGAGGGAATTTTTCTTGGTTATTCACTCACTTCAAAAGCATACAGAGTTTTGAACAAACGCTCCAAACGAATTGAAGAAACATATTACGTAACCTTTGATGATAATTACATGAAGAAAGTTCAAAGGAGCGAAAGTGCCTTAGGAGAAATATTTCCTGAATCAGGACAAGTCTCGGTTCCAATATCCAACTTGTTTGAAGAGTACATTCGACTATTTGATGAACCAGAGAAAGCAGCACACTCAGAAGCGAAAGCAGCAGACAACAAAATCGACAATCTCAAAAAGATCATAGATGAAGCTGCCAAAGAAATGGAAAGTGAACCTCCTAAACCGACAGGTGGTCAACCCTCCACTAACTCTCCAAACAACGGCTCAATGTTCAAGGGGGAGAGTTCATCAGAACCAAAGACAACTGAAATGTCTTTCGAGGGGGAGAATCCAATTCCATCCCCAACTCATAAAGGTCCAGGTGAGGGGGAACATACAACTTCAAACCCACCCAATAATAGTCCAATCGAGGGGGAGAATCCGACTCCCACAGAGGATGAAAACTCTGATCCTGACACAGGTTACACTTCGCCAGTCGAGGGGGAGAAAGAGAATACAACTGACGAAGGTGATCAATTAGAACTTGAAGAGGAAGTAAATGCAGAGTTGGATCCAGCCTATGACCCAAATTATCCTCCTTTAGTGAAATGGACCAAGGATCATCCCAAAGCACAAATCATTGGTGAATCATCTGAGAAAGTTCTCACTCGTTCTCAATTGAAAGCGAAACAAACTGCATTATTCTCTAAAGTTGAATTCTGTATGTTTAATTCGTTTGTCACCAAAGTCGAACCGAAAACAGTTAATGTTGTACTTGATCATTCTGATTGGGTACAAGCAATGCAAGATGAGCTCCATGAGTTCGAACGCAATCGAGTTTGGAGGCTGATTCCCACACCAAAGGATGCTTCAGTGGTTGGCTTGAAATGGGTCTTCAGGAATAAATTGGACAAAGAGGGGAACGTTATTAGAAACAAGGCTCGGTTGGTAGTAAAAGGATATTGCCAAGAGGAAGGGATAGATTATGAGGAAACCTTCGCTCCAGTAGCAAGGTTGGAATCAGTTAGAATTTTTCTGGCATATGCTGCTCATAAAAACTTCGAAGTTTTCCAAATGGATGTAAAATGCGCTTTCTTGAATGGAGAACTAGAAGAAACAGTGTATGTTGAGCAACCTCCCGGGTTTGTGAACGAGAAGTTCCCTGATCATTGCTATGTGTTGGATAAAGTTGTATATGGTTTGAAGCAAGCACCAAGGGCCTGGTATGAAACTTTAACTCGCTTTCTGAAAATGTCGAAATTTAAGCAAGGTTCGGTTGACCCAACCTTCTTCCGAAAGAAAGAAGGCGAACATCTAATGATAGTTCAGATTTATGTCGATGACATCATCTTCGGCTCCACGAATCCTAGCTTAACGGCTGAATTCAGGAAGTTGATGGAGACTAAATTTGAAATGAGCGCAATGGGTCCGATTAATTTTTTCCTTGGTTTGAATATTAGATAGGGACCAGAAGGTATATTTATCAACCAGGAGGCCTACACAAAGAACTTGCTGGCAAAATTTAGTATGACGGGAGATTCGAAAGTGAAGGTTCCTATGGCATTTGGCACTAAGTTAACACCTTCTCTGGAAAAACCTGCTGTTGACATAACACTATATCGACAAATGATAGGGTCCCTTATGTATCTAACAGCTAGTAGACCGGACATTATGTTTTCTGTTTGTTATTGTGCCAGGTTTCAAGCTAATCCAAGAGAACCTCACATGGTGGCAGTGAAAAATATTTTCCGTTACCTGAAGCGAACCTCATCTCTCGGTCTCTGGTACCCTGCTAGATCTGGATTCTTTGTTCAAGCTTTTTCTGATGCTGATCTTGGAGGATGTGGTCTGGACCGAAAGAGCACTATAGGTGGATGCCAATTCCTTGACGGTAAACTTGTTAGCTGGCAGTCCAAGAAGCAAACCTGTGTGTCATTTTCAACAGCCGAAGCTGAGTATATAGCTGCAACATCTTGTACTTCTCAAGTAATATGGATTCAAAGTCAACTAAGAGATTATGGGTTGAGTATGAAGAAGATTCCTCTCTATTGTGACTCAGAAAGTGCAATAAGAATATGTCACAATCCAGTGCAACACTCAAAAACTAAGCATATTGCACTTAGATATCATTTCATCAAGGACCATGTAGAAGATGGGAACGTGGAAGTATATTTCGTTCGGTCCTCTGAACAACTGGCTGACATATTCACTAAAGCCTTACCTAAAGCGAGTTTCAATAAAATTTTACAAGGCTTGGGAATGATGGAAGCAGAGTCGGTACCAAATCCTCAAATCTCTCACTAAAAATTAGACAAGCGAAATAGAGCGAACGCTCGGTCTATCTCGGTTCTGGATTTTTCGGGAACCGAAATAAACCGAACGCTCGGTCTATTTCGGCTCCATAATTTTCGAGAACCGAAATGAACCGAACGCTTGGTCTATTTCGGCTCTAGAATTTTAAGGTACCGAAATGAACCGAACGCTCGGCTTATTTCGCTTCATTTTTTTAAGATAAGGTTTCGGTTGTACATTTTGTTTATTCTTTTAACTCTATTTTTTTTAGTGTTTTGTGCTACTTTATTTTTGTTTTTTTATTTTTATTTTTCAGATAAAAAAATATATATATTTTATCTTTTTGTTTTTATTATTTTTCAGAAAATTTCAAAACACCAAAAATATTTTTCTAATGGTTTTTTTTTTGTTTTTTTGGCTTGTTTGTTTTGTTTGTGTGGTGTGTTTGTTTGCTTGTTCTTCTAATTAGGTCCCAAGTATACCAGTACAACAGAATTTGGAGCTTAGGCAGGTATGATTCTTTCAATCTGAACTAGTTAAGGGTCCCTAGAAGCATGTTGCTGCATGTTGACCGAAGCCTCTACGACTAAGAGCAAGGCCTTAATGATTCGATCTATACCTATCGTTTCTTCCCAATCAGGCTGTTAAAATCAACTCAAGTCAAGAGCTACCTTACTCTTCTCAAATGCGTTAAGAGTTTTTCTGCTTTGTCATGTCTTTATAGCAGAAGGTACTTTCGGTTCTTTAACCACCCTCCTTACATTCTCCATCAACTTTCGGTTCACCACTGTAACCCTTGAGACTCTCGGTCTTTACCACTGAGGTTTATGGTTGCATAAAATTTGTGTTTGTGATCTTAGATACGTACACCACATGCTGAGTGAAACCCAAAAACCAACACCTATAATGAATTGACGGTGAATCATTATATTTAAGATCTTACTTGTTACCTAATGAAATCTCATTTTATTTTTTGAGTGGTCTTTTATGAAATCGTCTAACACCAAAGCTTTTCTTCCCTAAAAGATCCAGTTTATTTTTGTTTTTGAGATTTCTATCACATCTTAAGTCACTATAAATTATATCCAACCTCCTTGTTCAATAGACCACAATGGTCTCACAAGTACTTTTTCCAACGTTCGGTCTTATGTTAAGAATCGACGTTCGGTTGAAGATAAGCTACCCTTAGCCTATAATTTAAAAGAAGCCTTTCAATGTTTCTCTACAAACACTTGATCGTATCTTCTCGGGAATCCACCCAAGCACTTCAAGTCTCTCTTGACTTTGAAGGAAGCGATTCTTGCTCGGAATCATCTGCTTTATGTCTTTTAATCGACATCACTCACATCCAATACACATTTTGCTTTATTTCTTTATCTTTTGTCACCCTATTGCACGGAAATTTTTATTTTCCAACATTCTGGTTGCTATTGGTTCGATTTTTGTTTACCTTTTGGAGCAACAGGGGTTATCCTAAATTTTGGAGCGAAGCTGAATTTCAAACGACGAATTGAGGATAAGCTTTTGGGCGCGTGAATTTGAACGGTCCCTAACCCACGCGTGCTGACGTATACCTGGAAGAAACCACCCTGTCACATCGCACTTTTTCAGGCGACGTTTCAGTGATCTCATCATTATCATGACGATTCATTCTCTCTCCTGGCAACGGTATATAAAGGGTTTATAATTACTTTTGTCTCTTTTCCCTACAACAAACTTTCTCTATATACACGGCGAATTACAATTGTTCATCTTCTTCCTTAACTCAACAATGGCGACTTCTTCATCGGCTCACGATCAAACTGCATCGTCCACATTGCTCTCGATCAAGCCAAACCAGAACATGATCATTGAACTCAACCCTTTTCTGTACGATTCGTATATGCTACAAGTGGTTGAGTGTTTGAAGTATTCAGCTCTGGTTTTAGCCCTAACACAGGTAGAATCCGTCCCAATGTCCCTCCTATTGCAAGTCTACACTACCGCCTCGTATGATAAGAACAAGGAGAGGATCTACTTCCAAATCTTCTCTCACAAGGCTTCGATTTCAAAAGGGAGATTTTGTTCATCATTGCAACTTGTTGTGGATTCGTCTGTGATCTCACTGGACTTCATCACCACTACTCAACTCTTCTCGATGCTCTACGAGATGGGCTACACTGATGTGCTTACCACGGTTACAAAGGTTAAGAAGTCATGCTTACCGCCCCAATGGAATGGATTGCTTACTCTTCTCATCAAGAGTTTGGCGGAGAGGAGCGGTGGGTCTGATGGTACCAGTAAGGGTTTCCTGACCCTTCTATACGGTCTTTACAATGGTATAAATCTCGACTATGGGTCGATTATCTGGGCACAAGTGGTACAAAGCCTCAACACTTCAACAAGGCACTCTGAAATTTCGTGTGGTCGATTCTGGACTCTCATTACACGAAGGGCGATTAATACTTTGCAGATTCCGGTAATGAAGGATGCCCTAGTCACGTCTATGGCTACGTTTCACACCAAGAAAATCATCATTTCTGATCCTACAAAGTTCCCTCACAATGGCTCTATACCTGAGACAATGTACAGGTGTGTCTCAGCCGAGAGTAAGGTCATGGCTGAATATCGCCAGATTCCTCCCAAGGAACCGAGAGTCTTATCTCCTGAACAACAGGCTGCCTTGGATGCTGTGGACAAGCCGGGAAACCGAGGAAAAAGGGCTACTACCAAGAAAGGAACAACCGAGGATGATAAGTCTAAGTCTGCTAAGTCAAGGAAGCGAAAGTCTGAGAAAGGGGATTCTTCTAAGCCAAAGAAGGTTAAGAAAATGGCGAAGAAATCCAAGAGTCCCTATCCTTCCAGTTCAGAAAATGATGAGGAAGATGAAGAAGAGGAAATTCATCATGAATCACCGAGAGGTAACACCCCTCCCCGATCCCCCACTCCAACCGAACCTCTTCATGACAAACTTCCAACACCACCTCCATCACCGAAACAGACAGTTCCTATTTCGGTTGCTCCTGTTCCCCCACCTACCACATCTCAAACAACGACTTCTACACCACCACCACCACCAGTTACTACCATTCCTATTTATACAACTCCAATCCCTCCTCCTATTATTTCCCAATCAACTTCCATCACTATCCCAGAACCGACAGTACGAGTCAACGTATCTGATACGGGGGCGACTACTGAAACCGAACCTCCAGTTACTTCCAAACCAATTTCACCCTCACCTTCAACCGATTCCGGTGCCACTCTCGGTGGTGCTAATGATGAGTTTGATTCAACATACTACAGTCCCTATCGGCTTCCTACGGATGATGATAATGAAGCTCTAGTCACACGCCAACAATTGCTGAGCATTGATAAGAAACTTGATAAATTGCTTGATGCCAATAAGTCCTACAATGAGGTTGTGCTCAAAGCTTTTATGGATACTGCTCTTGAGCAATATACTGAGTCAACTGACAAATCCACAAAGGCTGTTAATGAGTCTACTTCTTCTTGCAAGAAGGCCACTACTGATGTTGCTGAAATTGTTCACAGTACTCAGATCTTTCTCGAGTCACTCAAAGGGCATGATGATACCAATACAGCCAAGGTGAATGTTTCTATGGAATCCTTATCCAAGTCACTTCAAGAGGAGCAAACAAAGTTTGAGGCTGTTCTTTCTTCCATACAAGCAGAGAACACTTCACTTATCAGTTCTGTGAATTCTCGGCTTGAATCTCTTCATGCTGATTTAGCAAAAGAGAGCGCTCTGAAGGAAGATCTTGCCCGCCAAGCCTCAACTATTGCAGTTCAGAAGGTGCAGCTCGCTCAAGCTGAAAAGGAAATTTCTTTGTTGAAGACTGAAAGAGCTGTTTTTCGAAGCTGTGCTGGGGATGTCAAGGATATGCTTACCAATCTTCTTGGTGCCCATGATCCTATCCTTACTCTCACTATCAGAAATCATCTGACATCAAAACTTCTTCCTGCCCTTGCACTGTTACATGAGATGAAGGGTGTTTCGGAGAGATTCATACCTCCAAAACAAGGGGGATAAGGTGCTCAACCAAAGGTTACTGTGAAAACTGAAACCGAATCTGCCCAACCGAAAGTCAAAGTTACAACCGAACCGAAGGGTAATGAAGCTTCGGGTTCTGGTTCTCAAGCTAAGAAGAAGGGGATTGATGATGACAGTGATGACGAAGAAGAAGAGACTATTGCTGAGGCCCTTAAACAAAAGAAGAGGGACAGAGAGTTCGATGAAACCTTGAGGGTTGCGAAGGAAGCTGAGGAAAGGGAAAAGAGGAACAAGGAAGAAGAAGAAGCCTTAAACTGCAAGAAGGCCTTGTTTCCCCTCTGGACAAAAGAGACACTTATCAATGAGGCAATAGAGTTTCCAAGCGTCTACTGGCTGGAACCTGTCGCTTCTTTTGATTGTGATAATTCAAAGGATTCACAGTTCGATATGCCGATAACACGGAAGGCATTCACGTTTCATTGTTTTGATTCGACTGTTGAAGTTCCTTTCCCTCATCCAAAAGTTGATCGTGAGCTTATCGACTTTTATCTGAAGTATGGTCAACCGCAATACTTGACATGCAGCGCACAGAAGATAGTTACTGTCAAGGTACTAAAACCTTCGCCTGCTGGGAAGTTCATAAATGTTAATTTTAAAATCACCCGAGGATCAGCAAACTCGGTGTCGATTATTTCCCTGGCAGACCTTCCGAATTTAAATCCTCATGACTGGATCCTATTGTTTAACATTCTGCTCACCAATCCGAAAGAATATGATCCGATAATGAATCATTTGTAGAGGATGTTGGCCTCTTACATCCATGAGATTGTTGCTATGGATCAGGAGATAGCGAAAGTGATGAACAAGAAACCGACTGTCAAGCCAACACCGAAACCAGGAGATGTGAACAAAATGAAGATGGGCCAAATCGATTCTACACATCTTACTGTGATGTTCACAAGAGGCGAAGCCAATCGTTTTCTGTTCGCTCTTGTTGATAAACATTTATTCTCAACTGACTGCTTGGAGCACATTATCAATATCATCCATCGGTGCAAGCAGAACTCAGAAGCAGATAAGAAGAACTTCACGGACATGCTTCGGTGGTACATTACGTTTCGTCATCATCTTTTGGCCATCATACCGAAGGTGTTCAATACAATCAAGAAGTCTTCTGCAGCTCAACCGAAGTGAGCTTTCGGCTCCATTGACGCAAAGGGGGAGATTGTTGGGTATTATTGTGTTGCGTCATGGGCTTGTTTAATATATCCGGATCGTGCCTGTCCATCCGTGATTATCTAGTAGGGTTATACTATAAATAGTGCATGCATGTATGCATTAGAGAGGTTCGTGATTATCGTTGATTATTGTTTTGTAACCCTAAACACCTCTACAGTCGAAGTTCTTAATCGAGCTCTTCTGAGGTGTTGAAGTTTTAATCATACGACATATTTAAAGCCATTCTTGTGTTCATAATTACGTTCTTAATTGTTTTGCCTGCATAGAATCTATCGATCCTAATAGAACATTGTTCTAACATTTGGCAAGGACCATAGTGACAAGTTTTAGATTAAGATGACTCTTGATCAGAATTAATGGTTAAATGGAAAAATGGAAATGTTTCCCTAATTGGAAATGCTTGTAGAATCTACATGTGAGTTGGAAACTTTAATGCAAGAGAAGTGTTCATGGAGTGTACCTTGAATTTAAGACTTAATAACCATGGAATTGTTTCTACTAACAAGTTCCAGTGGAACATTCTGTGATATCGAAGGCTCGGTCTCTGTGACTTTAGAACCTCGACATCACAGAAGGTTAATGCATGTAAAGTTGGAATTCCACTGCATCTTGGATAATGATAAGAATTTGGAATTGAGAAATGAGCATCATTGGAGTAATATCCAGTTGATTTGTTCACAAAGGAAGGACCATAGAGAGGCATACTATGCATGTTTATAACATGGCATGACTGATGTAATTAAATTCAAGTGGTTATTTGATTACTCGAAACATTATACAATGAATAAATTCGTAATTGTTATGGTGATTAAATAATAGGGATTTTTTTATATTCAGTGGGTATGATACCATAGTTAAGTAATTTACTATTGTGTTTCATTTTGCATGTTTTACTTCCTGAGTAATTTAATTATTATTCAAAATTGCACATTCGTTCATACTTTTGGAAGTAAGTAGTGATTTAAGATTGTCATGAATCGATTGTAGAATGTCCATAGAGATTGGACATTGTATGGGATTGCTACAATATTCATGTGTACTTTGAAAATTGAGATTTTAAGTATTGGATAAACCCATGCTTAGATATTACTTCGTGGATTTAATCACAAATAATTCTAAGAAGATAATATCTTCTATTCTTCAAACTGAGATATATAAGTCATATTTTTCAAATTAGTTGTGCATTGGTTTAGTCCAACACATCTCGTAACTGGGTGTTATAAAGTGTAATTACATGCATGATTGGGTGAGTAAATTTAATAATTATATAGTCAAAGTTTATTCGTTCCTTTTGCCTTAACAGTAAAAGCGATATATGTGGGCCCCTGGGCATTTGAGTTGATCTATAAGAACTAGGCCTACTCCAGAATAAACTGATGTGTTCGATTTTGTAGTATAAACTTGATCAAAAATCGGGAAATAGAACCTATGAACATGAGGTTGATCATTTAATCCATGACTCTGTTCATACGATAACTTGTAGCCTAAAGGAATATTCGATCACTTATCTTAGGGCCAAGGTTTGATTAGAATCAGAGTTCAGCAGTGGCTTAAGCACACTTTTTTGTTTGGTTCAAGGTTATAGTTTCAATTATAGTTATATATTTATCCAACTGGGAAACTGTTAGATTAAGGTGTCTAAGCTTATAACTAAATTGGTATATTCTTGTAATTAGAAGAAAAATCCTTTTGGGTTGCCCTCATAACTACAACTTGGTTAGAATGATATTTGTAGAGAGAGGATAAAATTATTAGTTTATTTTATGACAAATAAATTGTAATAAAATATTTGTTGATATATTATATGATTAATATATTAATTAGAAATAGATAGTTTATTTGTTAATTTATTATGTGTGATTAATAAATTAATATGAGATAAATTGTTAAAGTAATTGATTAGTTAATTTATATGATTAATAAATTAATATGAAGTCAAATAGAACTGATTAATTATTAATCAGAATTAATCTGGAATTAATCCGGGATTAATTGGAATTAATTAAAGATGCAAGTGATGAATTCTAATTGTTCATTTTTGAGAAAAGAAATGCAATTCTAGAACCTACCATCATATAGATGGTTTTCGGAGCTCTTTTAGGGTTTCCAGAAGCCTCCTGGTAGTAGATAAGGAATGGATTTGAACTGCGATTAAATCTACTATTTAATCATTCAAATCTTGCTTTATGCCTAAGTTACCTTGTGATATTCTCTAATTTTCAAACCCAATTAACATTTTTCTTTACGCTTTAAAAATCATTTACTTATATTTGCAGAAAATCCCAGTACAAAATGTCATTTTTATTACAAATGTTTGTTTCCAAAATGTTAAAACCCTAAGGATTTCATAATCAATATAGATACATAAGTTATAGAGTAAGGGCCTGATGGTCCTAAATACTATTGCACTTTGTCTCTTAATCACTCAGCATCCTAACCAAGTTCTAGTAGCTTAAGTGTTGATAGTTGTGATGCATATAAACTGAGTGGTTCAGGTTGGGGAAACCTGGTGGGATACATAGGGATTTCAATCCCGCAATATTGATATGATAATATTCCTTAATTATCAGACCTGCAAAACCAACCGTTACCATACTATATTCATATACGCGAATATGTGCATATATATCATATCTTAATGTTTTAACCTTAACTATTGTTCTTTAGAACTAAAAGGTACTTATAGTGTTTAAATTTATATTTTGTAGGTATATTGTTGCTAGAGCGGAAAAGAAGTAAAAGGAGACGAAAATTGGGCTAGGATTGCAAAAAGGGAAAAAGGTGCCGAAGAGAACCATTATGCCACACGTAATGGCGTACCCCCAGCGTACTCTTAAGTTCAGCGTTACACCTAGCGTAGTTTGTGGTACGCCCAGCGTACTGGGCTAGGTCTCCAAATCCAAATCGCGATTACCTTCTTAGTACGCCCCGCGTAATGCCATTACGCACAGCGTACAGAGTCAGTTCCAAATCATATAAAAGCGATTTTCGGCCAACCAAAAGGGAGAACTCAATTTCCATTGATCCTTGGTCAACAAGTAACCTTTTTTCTGCCATTTTGAGGGTCGAGAAGGCGGCCGGAAGGCTGTTAAGCTGAAAGGAAGGAAGATCTGAAGGATTGGAGAGCAGATTCATGCGTGTAATCATGTGGTTTGTTATCGTGACCATGTTTAGTATTCCACTGTGATTCCATTATGTGTTTACTTTGTTATTTGGGTTTTAAAACATTTTACTTTGTGTTTATGATTGAATGAATCTTTAAATTTATGGTTTAATTGTTATTTGGATTGTTTATTCATATTTAAATTATTTTGTCAAGTTTGATTGAAGATCCATATTTGTAAAAGATTGTTACTTTATTCGTTATTGTTGAATTGATAGAGTTTAAATGACCATCCGACTGTGTTAATTTGAATCAAAGTTGTCCACTAGATTTTTTACCAAAACCTAGGGTTAGGAAATAAAGTAATGAACTTTAATGTGTGTGCATGAGTAGAATGACCATTTTCTGCATGATTTAATTCCTATGACCATTAGGGTTAAATAAGATCAAATCTTTCGTAATACGAACTAAATATTGATTTGCATGATTGTTTGTTCACTTGATCGATGAATTAATAGGTGTGTTGAAATCAAAGGATTAGTAGTCGTGACCATGACGCTAGTCCTATTAGGAATCGGTAAATAATGAATAAATATCCATTGTATCAGTAGTTAGCCATTAATTTGAGGTGTAATTTATCTAGACCAAACTACCTAAAGAAATTTGTCTTCCAGTCAGTTTATCGATATTTGACGCTAAGTGGTATTTAAAGTATTTAATAAAACTCTTTTTATTGCTTATCTGTTTTGTGTAACCTATAATCAAACACTCTAAATTAATTCACCACCGTTCCCCTTGTGTTGGACACCTGTTCTTACCACAACTATACTATTACACGATGAGGTTCACTACCTAGTGTGTGTTAGTCCGGTTGTGATAAAACCAGTTTTATAAATTTAAAACTTGAGCAATTAAAATATATATATATATATATATATATATATATATATATATCACACACCATACGCTTACATTCCTACATATCTATTCCTACTTTTCATCACAGATCCTAGGCCATGATTATCAGGGGAAAATTATCCCACCTGATGAACCACTAAAAGAATGACTACACAGTTAGGGGCTTCCTCGGCTTGTGTAAGCCACAGAGAATAAGCAGACATACCATAACAGTTGTCTGATCAGGACCTACCATCTCTAGTTATCCAAGAATATGTAGACATACCAAAACTGTTGTAGAACAGGGCCCGCCATAGATGGTCATCCCAAGGGGAATACTATATTGTACTCCCGTACAGAGCTACCGTACATCAACACCTGAAAGTGTCACGGAACATAACTTTACTCTCTGCTCCTAGGTTCCATATATTCTCCTAATGAGACTACCTTAAATCAAACATAATTGAACTAGGTACATTCCACAAGTCTAAGTTTATCATTAGACTAGATTACAATGCTTGTAACCAACTTTTAATACGAATTCTATTCTTGGATGACACTAACCTATCTCTAGTGTATTTATATTCCCTACAGAGCGTTAGGTATTATTATTCTTTTGTCTTCTCAGCAATGATACTTTTAATACTATTATATGATATTATTTATTCAGTCCTAACATAAAATAGAACCTTATCTGGTTCGCACATAGCACAGTATATACATATATTAACATATAATCTAGGAAATAAGTATATAACTCATATACAATTCCCAACATATATTTAATACTTGTATTAAATCATGTTCATGAAAGGGACTATGCCCTCACCTGACTTAGGTCAGTGATTGGTGATTAGGGCAGAGTTTCGCCTAACACCTTAGATATTCCCGTGACCTAAGTGTAACGCCCGCGTTTCCAGCTAGACATAGTAATCAAACATGTAACCTTTATGGTTATGTCATGTAGTCATTTTGTGAATGAATAAGACAAGATTATTCATATATTTTATGCTTATGTGTTTTATATGATATTAAGATATATTATATAATTAAATAAATAAGATTTAAAATACACGTCAAAAATAAAAGATCACTTAGGAAAAATAATCTCAACCCAATTATAGTATTCATAATTTGGATCCTGTACATATCTAGAATCCCTCAATCCGACTTAGAACGAAGAAGTTAGGAAGCGCCAAAGTCCCGCGATAAAACCACACGGCTACGGATAGCGTAAGTGAATATGTGATAGATTGATTTTTAGCTTAGGAAGTCTAAACGAAATTCATATATGTCGTAAAAGAGAATTCATGCATATAGGTATCCTCTAAATCTAACTTCAGTAGAGGAAGTTATGATTTTTCTAAAATTTGGCGCAATAGTGTGCGCACCGATATCGAATTTTAGATCGATAGATTGTTAACCAAAACAATCTAAACGAGAGTTAAGGATCTCATTGTTAGGATTCCAACGATATAAAAACCACCGAAAACGGACGCCGGATTTGAAAGTTATGCATTTTATACGGGCTTTAATAGGCTATGCATGTGTAATAAAAAATTCAAAATTAGCCAACGAAGTCTAAAGGAAAGTTGTAGATCTCGTCAAGGGCTTTATGTGGATATAAAGAACGTCAAAAACAGAGCTTGTATGAAAGAGTTATGCGGTTTTGAAGATCTATAAAACGTCACACGCGCACGCACTTCATGCGTAGCTTGCGCGCGAAGTCAGCCACGTAGCCCCACCCAGAACGTGCCAAGTGTCGGCAGCCCAGTGGATCGACGTCACCCTTATGCACGGTGCACCTCTTCATGCACGACGCGCAAGACTCCAAAGTCACCTATAAATACCATCTCATTCTTTCACTCCTCCCCACACCCTCCAGTCGGTATCACTCTGAAATTTTCAATAGTTAGCCCATTTTTCTTCATTTTAGCTTGTGGTGAAGCCCTGCGACACCCTCGAGTGCTCAGATTACCATAATCTTCGTGTAGGAAGGACCTAAGTCAGAATTTTGCCCGTTTAGATCCCGATTCTCTTCTATTGTACTTTGTAAGTGAGCAACACTTTCTCTGCCCCTGTGTAATTTATAACAATGGTTGTAAGTGATGGGTTTTAAGCATTCTAACACTCCTATGGTGTGCATGCAACCCTAGAAACCTTGGATCTATGTTTTCTCTATTATACATGCAAATATTCATTTTCCAAGGTTTCACCCTAACTAGCATGTGATTGGGGTACATGTAATATAAAACTTGTAGAATGACATACCTTTCTTGTTGCTTGAATTCCTTAAGACCTTGTGAGCGTAGCACCCCAAATGTGATGCCTCAAATGCTTCACACAACACCACAACTCTTGGAATAACTTGAGAGAAGTACACTTGTGCACAAATTCGGCTAGCCTTCCCTTTCTTAGTCTTAGATGCCGATTTTGCTCCGTATGAGGTTCTTTATATAGTGTGTCACATGTAGGGTTACACCATGTAAACCCTAATGTGCATGGTTTTTCATTTCCCCCAATGATCCATGGGTTTTAACCTCCATGGAGCATCCATGGAGCACCCAATGGAACCTAGCCCAATCTAGTGAATCATGGATCATAAGCCCACTATATAAGAATGAATGATTTACATAATCAATCCCCATATATTTAATTAATCTCTTTTGATCACAAAATTAATTCCAAATTAATTCTTGATCAATACTAATTAAATAATATGATTTCATATTAATATATTAGAACTTATAATATATTAACAAATCATAAGTGTCCTTTTCTCATTTTGTCTATCCAATTATTACGATGCCATGCAACCCAAATGGACCATGCCAAGTCAGGTCAAGTACATACTAGAGATAGTTATGGACTTAGACACCTTATCCAACAGTCTCCCACTTGGATAAGTCTAATAACTATAGTTACATGTATGACTTCAGGATTCGACCAACAATCGTAGCTCTTTCAAAGTCTCGCGGAACTAGGATGATGCGCCATTTAAGATAAGTGATCATATAATCCTCTATTCAAGATATCATCCAGACAAATACATGGAACAACGTCGTACTTATTGTCCAACAGTTTGTTTCCCGATTTCCGATTTGTTTGACATAAAACTAAATTTAACACATGAATTTGGTTCTGACCGGGCCCGACACATAAGTCAAAACAAAATCATCGAGGGGCCAAAGATATCGCTTTTAATCCTCCAAGGACTAAAAGGAACAGATTAACTTCGACTCGTATGCTTGTACTAACTAATCATAAAATTATACACAATAGCACGTTTTATAACATCAAGTTACTGATGCGTTTTCGTATTATCAATGTACAATCAACTCATAGTCAACAACTCATATCTCTTGGTTTGAAGACTTATATGATATTACAAGTGAGCGTGGGTTGAATCCAATACTCAGAACTTATGAGCACCTATGTCTAATACAATTCAGACAAATCTACAAACCCAATTCATGACAGTCTTCTTTCAATACCTACTTCCAAAGTATGATCGACTGTGGACAGTTTGAATAATATGATATACCATAACATAATTATTCTGGAAGTCAAAACATGCAAAATGAAACAATAGTAAATGATTGACACAAGACAGTACCATACTAGTAAATAAAAACACCTTTTATTTAAACATCAAATGTCATTTACATTTCAACTATTACAAGTTTCGAAAGCTATCTAATTACTAAAACTAATATCATCCTTCAGCCCAATGCGCCTCGCATGCTGTAAATGCTTAACCCTACACAGTCCCTTCGTGAGGGGATCCGTTGGGTTCTCATCCGATGATACCCTCTTTGCCACTCGGGTTCCTTCTTCTATTCGATGTCTAATGAACTGGTATTTTCTGTCGATATGCCTGGATCTGCCGTGATCCCTTGGTTCCTTGGCAAAGGCAACTGCACTCTCGTTATCATAGAAAATCTTCATATGCTCCTTTATAGCTGGTACAACTCCAAGGTCTCCAATGAAGTTCTTCAGCCATATAGCCACCTTCGCCGCCTCGCTTGCTGCTATGTACTCTGATTCGCAAGTTGAATCAACTACTGTCTCCTGCTTGGAACTTTTCCAAGTAATTGCTCCTCCATTTAGGGTAAAGACCTAGCCCGACTGAGAGCGGAAATTATCCCTATCAGTCTGAAAGCTAGCATCACTATACCCCACTACTCTCAAGTCATCACTCCCACCAAGGGTAAGGACCCAGTCCCTAGTCCTCCGCAAGTACTTGAGAATGTTCTTCACCGCAGTCCAGTGAGCCTTGCCCAGATTCCCTTGATATCTGCTGACCATGCTCAAAGCAAAGGTCACATCAGGGCGAGTACAAGTCATAGCATACATGATCGATCCAACAGTGGAAGCATATGGTACTCGACTGATCTCAGCTATCTCAGCCTCTGGACTCGGGCTCTGAGTCTTACTCAATCTGGCGTTACTCTGGATCGGTAACTCTCCTTTCATGGAATTTTGCATGCTGAACCTATTCAGCACCTTATCCAAGTAGGTACTCTGACTAAGTCCAATTAGTTGCTTACTCCTATCTCTCAAAATCCTTATCCCTAAGATATAGGCAGCTTCTCCAAGGTCCTTCATAGCAAAACACTTCCCAAGCCCGGACTTCACTTCCTGCAGAGTTGGGATGTCATTTCCTATGAGTAGTATGTCATCCACATACAATACCAAAATGCTAACTATACTCCTACTAGCCTTAACATATACACAGGACTCATCCTCGCTCCTCGAAAAACTAAACTCTTTGACTTTCTCATCAAAACAAAGATTCCATCTGCGAGATGCTTGTTTTAATCCATAGATGGATTTCTCAAGCTTTCACACTCTATTAGGGTACTTTGCATCGATAAAACCCTCTGGCTGACTCATGTAAACATCGTCAGCCAACTTTCCGTTAAGGAAAGCGGTTTTGACATCCATTTGCCATATTTCATAATCGTGAAATGCAGCAACGACTAGCATAACCTTAATGGACTTAATCTTCGCAACTGGTGAGAAGGTCTCATCATAGTCAACTCCCAGAGTTTGAGTAAAGCCCTTCACAACCAGTCGCGCCTTATAAGTGTGTACCTTCCCATCCATGTCGGTCTTCTTCTTGAAGATCCATTTGCACCCGACTGTCTTACGACCCGGTACATTGTCAACCATGTTCCAAACTTGATTGTCATACATGGACTGAATCTCGCTGTCCATAGCCTCCTTCCATTTGGCAGATTCAGGGCCTGCCATGGCTTCCTTAAAGTTGTTATGCTCATCCAAATTTACCAGTGTACTATCACTGATAAATGCATCACCTTCTGCAGTAATATGGAAACCATAGTAATGCTCAGGTGGGTTCCTAACTCTGGTGGAACGCCTGAGAGGTACAGACTCATCAAAAGGAGTTTCCTCCTCATGTTGATTGCTAGTGTTTGAGGTTCCTTCACCACTTGACTCTTGAAGTTCTTCAAGGTCAATCTGCCTCACACTATTTCCTTGGCTTATGAATTCTCTTTCACGAAAGACTCTTCTCCTTGCCACAAAGACCACAGTCTCACTGGGTCTGTAGAAGAGGTAACCAAAGGATTTTTGTGGCTAGCCGATGAAAATACACCGCTCACTTCGAGGTTCGAGCTTGTCGTGAGTCTCGCACCTCACGAAAGCCTTGCAACCCCAAATCCTGATGTGGTCTAAATTGGGAACTTTCCCAGTCCACATCTCGTGAGGTGTTTTGGCAACCTTCTTTGTAGGGACTAGATTAAGGATATGTGCGGCAGTCTCTAAGGCATACCCCGAAAATGTGATTGGTAACGAAGCTCGACTCATCATGGAATGAACCATGTCTAACAAGGTTTGATTGCGCCTCTCAGCCACACTATTCAGCTGTGGTGTCCTAGGAGGTGTCAACTGTGAAACAATTTCACATTCCATAAGATAGTCAAGGAACTCGATACTAAGATACTCGCCACCTCGATGTGATCGGAGCATCTTTATCTTCCTGCCCAACTAGTTCTCCACTTCTTGTTTAACCTCTTTGAATTTCTCAAAGGTTTCTGACTTATGCTTGATTAAGTAGACATAACCATACCTACTGTAATCATTAGTAAAAGTCACATAGAAGCGGTTAGCATCCCTTGTGGCGGTTCTGAACGGCCCACACACATCGGTGTGTATGAGATCCAACAAACCCTCATCCCTAGCACAAGTACCAATGAAGGGCGACTTAGTCATTTTTTCAAGTAAACAAGATTCGCAACTATCATCTGACATTAAGTCTAATGACTCCAAGACTCTAGCCTTTTGGAGTTGGCCTATGCGCTTCTTGTTAACATGTCCAAGATGACAATGCCACAAGGATGCCTTATCCAAACTAGTGGAACAATCAATATGCAAAACATTATGTCCTAAGTTTTCTACAACCGACACAGTTTCATATACATCATCACAAGGTAATGCTTTAAAATAAAGAACACCATTATAGAAAGCATTAATACCACCACATTCATTATCAAATGAAAAAGTAAATCCTTGTTTGTACAAACCATGAAAGGAAATAATATTTCTCGCCATTTCAGACGAGTAACAACATTTATTCAAATCTAATATTAACCCACTACTAAGCAATAAAGAATAAAATCTAATCTTGGTGACAAGTGAAGCTTTCCTATTCCCCATGATCAAGTTTATCTTCCCGTGCTCCACATCCTCACTTCTTTCTAGGCCCTGCAAATCAGAACATATGGGAATTCCACACCCTGTATCAAGGACCCAAGAATTAGTATGTGGTGAGTTATTAGACAATATAGTGTAAATACCTGCATGGGTGGGTTTTACTTTCCCATCCTTAACATCCTGCAAGTACTTGGGGTAGTTTCGCTTCCATTGCCCCTTTTCCTGACAGTAGAAGTATTGTGCATCCTTCGGGTTGGAAGAGGGAGTAGCAGAACCTCCTTTAGTTCCACTCAAAGAGGAGCCATGAAGAGACTTTCCCTTGGTACCCTTCGATGAGGCCTTCCTCTTTTTCCCTTTACCTTGCCCGATTGCCAGAATAGGGGTTGTGGTAGGAGTAGATACAACCGTTTTACCTTTGAGACCAGTTTCGACTGTCCTCAAAAGTCCTTGAAGTTTGCTAAGTGTGACCTCATCTATGACAACCCGAAATTTCTATCTTGTACAAACCATTCACATCAATCTAAGTCAGACTCGTTTCTGCTAACTTTCAGCACTGTTTAGAGTCTGTTTGAGCATTCTGAGCCGAGTGCATCAAAGGAATCAATGTTTGGATGTATCAGTTAATGTCCCAAACCATCTAGCAAACTGTAAAACTCCTCAAAAGGAGTTTACGGTCAGAAGCTTGGAGCTTACGGTCATGGTGACCGTAAACTCATATATATATATGACACTTAGTCATTTTACAATCACTTTTACAATTTCAAAGTCTAGAACTCGATTTTCTCTCCCAAGGATCTTGAGGTTTTGCTTCCAAACTTCATTAATGTAAGTGATTCCTTCCCTACTTCGAGTTATTACATCTCTATCTCTTGATCCACTCTTGAATTCATCCACAAATCTCATCTTTTGAGTCTAGATCTTCAAGAACATCAAGAACACTTAAGTGTTTTGGGCCGAAAACACCCTTCTTTGCTTCCAAATTGTAAGTATCTATCTTCTATACTTGTTATCTGGTTAGAATTCTTGATTTAGGCCTTGAAATCATCATTCATCCAAGAACAAAAGGTGTTTACGGTCTATGCATCTCCTTAGACCGTAAACCCTTATAAATGATGCATTGTGACCATTAAACACTCCTAAAGCCTAGAAAGGAACTTAGAAACCTTTGACATGCTTGGAAATCATCCTATGCACAAAAGGATGTGAGTTTACAGTTGGATCCCATTAGACCGTAAACTCCATGACCGTAAGGTCATTAGACCGTAAGGTCATAAGACCGTAAACCATTTGGACCATAAACCACTTGGACCGTAAACACCCTAGGTCATGCCATTTGGACCGTAAACTCTATAGGGTGGCCATATACCCTAGTTATGCAATCATATGTGATTGTATCCCTTCAAACTAAGAGTTTCCTATTCTATTAGGGTGTTATCCCTTATAATTAGTTGTTTATACACTAATCAAATACACATACATGTCATTATATGTTTATTAGGATCTTTGTGTGTGCTCAAGGTTTCACCTGACACTCTACATCCTATTTCCAAACATACTTCTGTATCACTCACTACAGGTGAGTTCATACCCCTTAACTTATCTTTTAAATGATTTTAAATGCTTTTTATGGGGGGGAATACAAGTTGAAACATTTTAGTTATTATATCAATCACATGTGATTAATAACTATCAAACAATGAATTTGTTATACTTTTAGCTGTTTTATCAAACAAACTACTTCAAAATGTTTATCAAACTCTTTTACATGTTAAACTCTTTATCAAACTTGTTATTACATGCCTAACCTTTCGTTTAACTCTTTTAAACTTACATATTGTCAAAACCATGTCTTAGCATATATAGTTATATAAGTAAGGTTGGAAGGACTTAGGACTGATAACTTGCTTTATTTCCTGTTCCTCGTTTGGTTGTGGACTTAGAGTACCCTGTTATTTGTGCGAGTGTCGTTTGATCCTTAGTTATATATTATGTATATATGTATAAGACATAAAAGCTTTTATCTCAGTTCAATACACGCAGTCATACAAACAACTCTACTAGTAAACTATAATAGGTATAGTTTAGGAAGATGCTACTCATTATTTCTAGTACAATGAAACATACAAAGAGTCAGTTCATACATGAGTCAATACATACTATTATGAGAAACTAAGAGAAAATGCTATTATGAGAAACTAAGAGAACATGCTATTATGAGAAACTAGGAGAACATACTATTATGAGAAACTAAGAGAACATACTATTATGAGAAACTAAGAGAACATACTATGATGAGAAACAAAGAGAACATACTACATACTAGACAGAGAGAACATACATTACACTAGTACATACAATACATATACAAGAATACTATAACACAAATGTGATCCACGGTTTCGGGGCATGCCATCACCTGTCATGACTCGTTTTGTATCCAGAATCTCCTAGAGGGAGAGCATGAATTTGTGTATAGATCTATACTGGATTGACTATCCTACACCTTGCTGTTCGCTACAGTGGGACTTGCAAGTCTACAGGTGCCAAATGTCATTTATTCCGATGTCCTTCATCGTCGTGTTATTAGTTGATAGTATGGTGCAATCATATCACATTATACCTTAAATAACAATTGGTTTAAGGTAGTTAGTACAGCAGTAGTTACTATAATACAACACTACAGTACTTTATTATTTCCCCATTGCATTCACATTGTGATGTTCTCACATAAACGGTAATGTAGAAACTATATTTTTGGTTAATGATAGTCACACTTGGGAAAACACACACTCTTACAAGAAACAAACATACAGAACATTTGATGCCTTGGTAGAAGGCTACGTTTAGTAGAAAATATAGGATTTTCTAGGATATACAAACATTTACTACAAACACCTACAAACTTATACATCCAACATTTACGAACATTTTCATACAAACAATGACACTAAAATGCTTATGAACTCACCAGCTTTAAAGCTGATAAACTCTTTCAAAATAACTTGTATTCTCAGGTCATCAGTAGACAGGTACAAATGCCAGATTTTGAGAAGATGGAGCTCGATCAAGACTCATCTCTTATTTTGATTTACATTTTTGGTGTCTTATAAACTTCACAGAACACACTTGTTTTAAATTATATTATTAATGCAATGGATGATGTTGTTGCTTGTTTACTACTATGCTTTGTTGTGATACTATACATGACGTCCTCCACCCCCGAACGTTTCCGCCGTTCCGGTTTTGGGGTGTGACATCATCCTTGTTCATATGATAGGTCATACAAAACTGATCATAACATGGAGGTAAGGAGTGCAATATGATATCAATAGCCAGCTCCTCAGGGAAGTTCACATTCAACTTAAGCAATCGGTCCACAAACCTTTGCATCTTCTGCAAGTGGCCCGTGATGGGTTCACCATCCTTCATCCTGGTTGTTATCATGGAAGAGATGATTTCATACCTCTCTTGACGAGCACTCTAATGGTATCTTTCCATCAGGTCCTGGTGCATCTCATAAGGGTAGAAATCTTCATAGGATTTCTGGAGTTCTACTGTCATGGTAGCCAACATGATACAAGACACCTTAGTGGCATCCTTCTCATGGCTAGTGTACTCAGCAATCTCCCCTGGAGTAGTAGACGACTCATCGATTTCCTTCAGCTCCTTGTCTACGACATATTCCTTGTCCTCATAACGAGTGACCATCCTGATGTTCCTAATCCAATCATTGAAGTTGGAACCATCAAAGATGACTCTCCCACAAAGGTTCATGAGAGAGAAGGAGCCAGATGGGTTTGAGCCAGAAGCATTGTTGGAAGACATCTGAAAAGGAAGAAAGACAAGTTTAGATTAGATAAAGAGTCCTTAATAAGACACCCAAATGAAATATTAAGGCTAGGACCCAACACAATATTTTATAACTTGGAAGAGGGAGGTCGTAATCCAAGCTACAAAATATTTGAAGCTAGGTAAATGACGACTTACCAATTTCCACCATGAAAAACGAAATAGACTATTAGGTTTTAATTAGATTGAAACTCCTAGATCTTTTGAGATTCATTGAAAAATTCAATGGCAAGTTTAAATCTCGATTATACCCTTCTAGTTTGTGACTGGGATACCGAGGATCACAAACAAGGTGTGAATAACCATGCAAATTAACTTGGTACTCTTAATTTTATCACCTAATCGATGTGCCGGTAAACCACACACGCTCCACCGATCTATGATAAACCTTAAGTCACCCTTGTTAAGTCCAAGTTAGTGTGCCGGTTAACCACACAAGCTCCACTAACGACTTTAGCAAGGTGCAAACTGTAATTTCATAGGTTAGCATCAATTTCACATTTTCCTAAAGTAACTAAGATTGGGAATTTATAAAAGGTTTAGTTACTTTATATTTATCATTCTACTTTTAATGAGAATTAAAGTCTTTGTCCTACCCGTTTGGCAAACGACCCTCCACCAGTCAAGGAAGCGGTGGGTGAGAGTGGACACCCATTAAGCTGCCATTTTATAGGCAACGACCTTATACCCCCTTATAGACCGGCTTCGTGAATGAGGCCTACTAACCAGTACGACTGACTTGATCTTATACATACATACATATATATATATATATATATATATATATATATATATATATATATTAACTTATAATACTATAAAGTATAAGAATTGAATTTTAAACTTTTAAAACTCTAGCGTTTGGAATTAAAGTTTTCTAAAGTGACTTTACAAATTCCAAAACTTGAGGGCAAGTTTTGAAACTATTCAAAACCTTTCATATTCAATAACTTATGAGTTTAATGATTTTAAAGAAAATACTTTTGGAATTCCATAACTTGAGAAAAAGTTATGGAGTCCATTAAAATGCATTTAGATCAAGAATTACACGAACAAACAATTTGCAAATAATTCCTATGATCTACCAAAACTCATAAGCATGAATATCCATATCAACAATTTTCAAGAATCATATAAACATATATAAAACTTGAAACTTTGATAATAACCTTTGAAAATGGATTAGCATAATCATAACCACATCAAAAATAGATTTTATAAGTCCAAAACAGTTTAGGGTAATGATTCTAGTCCAATTCCAGCAACAAAACTCGAAAATTTGCACACACGGCCTCCTACTCGCCGAGTGCAAGAACCTACTCGACGAGTAGGATGAGTTTTCACTTGGACTCGTCGATTCCCCCCATGGACTCGTCGAGTTCACTGATCAGTGAGCAGAATTTCGACTTTTTTCAGCAATTTGCATCAAGTATAATGAAAACAAGCCTAGGCTTTGATACCACTTATGGGTTTTGAGCATTCTAACACTCCTATGGTGTGCATGCAACCCTAGAAACCTTGGATCTATGTTTTCTCTATTATACATGCAAATATTCATTTTCCAAGGTTTCACCCTAACTAGCATGTGATTGGGGTACATGTAATATAAAACTAGTAGACATACCTTTCTTGTTGCTTGAATTCCTTAAGACCTTGTGAGCCTAGAACCCCAAATGTGATGCCTCAAATGCTTCACACAACACCACAACTCTTGGAATAACTTGAGAGAAGTACACTTGTGCACAAATTCGGCTAGCCCTCCCTTTCTTAGTCTTAGATGCCGATTTTGCTCCATATGAGGTTCTTTATATAGTGTGCCACATGTAGGGTTACACCATGTAAACCCTAATGTGCATGGCTTTTCATTTCCCCCCATGATCCATGGGTTTTAACCTCCATGGAGCATCCATGGAGCACCCAATGGAACCTAGCCCAATCTATTGAATCATGGATCATAAGCCCACTATATAAGAATGAATGATTTACATAATCAATCCCCATATATTTAATTAGTCTCTTTTGATCACAAAATTAATTCCAAATTAATTCTTGATCAATACTAATTAAATAATATGATTTCATATTAATATATTAGAACTTATAAAATATTAACAAATCATAAGTGTCCTTTTCTCATTTTGTCTATCCAATTATTACGATGCCATGCAACCCAAATGGACCATGCCAAGTCGGGTCAAGTACATGCTAAATATAGTTATGGACTTAGACACCTTATCCAACAGTAAGTCATTACTAGGATCTTATAATTAAGATTTATCAATAATTCCAAGTTGTTATGCTGATTGATCTACTATGGGAGAGGTGTCTAGAATGGTCATGCCGTCTTGGTTGTTAGATTTCAGAAAGACTATATGTTGAAATGATCCTGCCTCCCGACTGTCTTGCCTGGTTGATCCTTACTTTTTTGATCTTGAAGTAGACTTTGGAATTGTTAAGGAATCTAAACTATTAATATAATAGTTCCACATAGTATGAAACTAGACTCAGACGTAGAGTTATGTACATCTAGGTCTTTTGAGAAAGGTGTAAGGCGAAGCTCTGCCCGATTCACCAATCACCAGACACTTTATCAAGTGAGTGCATAGTTATTATCAAGAACATAATCTTAACTTTAAAATATCCATATAATAAATGTTGCTTGTATTATCTGTGTTACGTGCTATTTGTAAAGATAAGATAGTAACATTTGCATTAAGAATTATTGTAGAAATCAATTGCCTTTAGATATAGGTCTTGCCTTAGATTAGGAATAAGACTTCTAAAGGATTGCTTAGTGTCGAATAGGCTTGAAATCGATTAAGTCTCATAGTTGGGTTAGAGTGTCGGACCAGATCGGAGTGTAATCCTACCCGTCTTGGGTTGACTAGAAATGGTGGGTCCCAATTAGACAACCGGACGGTATGTCTGGGTCATCGACCAGAGTAGATGACCAACACTTGCTTGTTCTAGGCGGTCTTGTGAGTTACGTTTCTAGCATGGCTTTATAACCCATGGACGTAGATGAAATGGAAAGCCATATTCATCAAAATCTCTGAAAATTGGTTGCCTTATATAACTAACACTAGCCAAGGACTTCACTAGCAGGTGTAGTCAAACAATTGCTTAGACAGTTCATCTGGTAAGGTGATTCTTCCAGATGATTGTCAAATTAGGATCTGTGAGGATCGGTTGGGATTGAGTAGATGGTCTTAGGACATGTTATATATTTACACCTGAAATATTTCTTGCAGGAATGATATTTTATCATTAAACTGTATCTCACCAGGTTTCCCAAAATAGACCCACTCATTTTATTGCATCACTTGTAGTGGAGCCAAAGTTGAAATTTCCCAGTTAGGATGTTTAGTGGAATAAAGGATAGGCTTGAATTAGTTATATCTGGACCTTTTATTTACATTGTAACTGTTGGATTAGGTGTCTAAGTTCATAACTATTTCTGGAATGTACTTGACCCGGTTGGCATGGTCCATTTGGGTTGCATGGCATTGCAACACTTGGATAGACAAAATGAGAGAAAGGACACTTAAGGTCTATTAATATATTATAAGTTCTAATATATTAATAATATTATTTAATTAGTATTAATCAATAATTAATTTAGAATTAATTTGGTGATCAAAAGGAGACTAATTAAATATATGGAGTTGATTGTGTAAATCATCCATTCTTTTATAGTGGGCTAATGATCCATGGTTTATTAAATTGGGCTAAAACCCATAGAGTGCTACATGGATAGTCCATGGAGGTTATAAACCCATGGATCATGGAATATGAAAAGCCATGTCAATTAGGGTTTACATGTTGTAACCCTACTTGTGACACAACTATAACAGGACCCCATGGGCTACCAAAATCGGTACTATGTGTAGAACAAGAGGGCTAGCCGATTTTGAGTGATAGTGTACTTCTCTCAAAGTTATTCCAAGAGGTGTGGTGTTGTGTGAAACATTTGAGGCATCACATTTGAGGTGCTAGGCTCACAAGGTTCTCAAGGAATCCAAGCAACAAGAAAGGTATGTTCTCCTACTAGCTTTTATGTTTCAAGTTCCCCATGCCATGCTAGTTAGGTTAAGAACCTTGGAAAAATCAATTTTGCATGTATCTTAGTAAAACATAGATCCAAGGTTTCTAGGGTTGCATGTACACTTTAGGAGTGTTAGAATGCTCAAAACCCTTCAGTAGTATCAGAGCCTAGGCTTGTTTTCTTGATACTTGATGCAAATTGTTGAAGAAAGTCGAAAATTATGCATTCTGATGAGTGAACTCGCCGAGTCCATGGGGGACTCGACGAGTCCATGTATAAATTCATCCTACTCGTCGAGTAGGTTCATGCACTCGACGAGTAGGAGGCCCATAGTGCAGTTTTTCGAGTTTTGCTGCTGGAAATGGACTATAATCATTACCCTAAACTGTTTTGGACTTATAAAACCTGTTTTTGATGTGGTAATGATTATGCTAATCCATTTACAATGGTTATTATCAAAATTTCAAGTTTTATATGTGTTTATATGATTCTTGAAATTGTTGATATGAATGTTCATGTGCTTATGAGTTTTGTTAGATCATAGGAATTATTTGCAAATTGTTTGTTAGTTAATTTCTTGATCATTATGTGTTTTAATGGAATTCATAATTTGTCCTCAAGTAATGGATTACCAAAAGTCTTTCTTTTAAAGTCCATTAATGAACACATAGGTTACATAAAATGAAGAGTCTTCATTTTAATAAACTAATAACTCATAAGTTATGAAGTTGAAAAGTTTTGAATAGTTACAAAACTCGCCCTCAAGTTTTGGAACATGTAAAGTCACTTTAGAAAACTTTAGTTCCAACCCCTAGAATTTTAAAAGTTAAAATTCAACCCTTATACTTTATAGTATTATAAGTTAATAATATATATATATATGTATAAGATCAAGTCGTTTTACAGTTAGTAGGCCTCATTCATGAAGTCGGTCTATCAGGGGGTATAAGGTTGTTGCCTATAAAATGGCAGCTTAATGGGCGTCCACTCACACCCACCACTTCCTTGACTGGTGGAGGGTCGTTAGCCGAACGGGTAGGACAATGACTTTAATCCTCATTAAAAGTATGATGGCTATAAAGTAACTAAATGTTTTTATAAATTCCCGATCTTAGTTACTTTAGGAAAGTGTGAATATGGTGCTAACCCATGAAATTACACTTTGCACTTTGCTTAAGTCGTTAGTGGAGCGTGTGTGGTTAACCGGCACACTAACCTGGACTTAACAAGGTAGGCAAAGGGTGGCTTAAGTTTTATCATAGGTCGGTGGAGCGCGTGTGGTTAACCGGCACATTGATTGAGTGATAAACATTAAGAGTACCAAGTAATTTGCATGGTTAATTCACACCTTGTTCTGTGATCCTCGGTATCCCAGACACAAAACTTGAAGGGCACATTCGAGATTGAAACATGCCATTGAAAAGTTCAATGAATCTCAAAAGAATCTAGGAGTTTCAAAACCAATTAAAACCTACTAATTTATTTCGTTTTTTCACGGTGGAAATTGGTGAATCGTCATTCACCTACCTTCAAATATTTTATAGCTTGGATTACGGCGTCCCTCTTCTAAGTTATAAAATATTGTGTTGGGTCCTAGCCTTAATATTACATTTGGGTGTCTAATAACTCACCCCATTCTAATTCTTGGTTCCTTGATACAGGTTGTGGTATTCACATATGTTCTGATTTGCACGGACTAAGAAGAAGTGAGAATGTGGAGCATAGGAAGATAAACTTGATCATGAGGAATAGGAAAGTTACACATGTCACCAAGATTGGAGTTTATTCTTTATTGCTAAGTAGTGGGTTAACATTAGATTTGTATAAATATTGTTACTCGTCTGAAATGGCGAGAAATATTATTTCCTTTCATGGTTTGTACCAACAAGGATTTACTTTTTCATTTGATAATGAATGTGGTGGTATTAATGCTTTCTTTAATAATGTTCTTTATTTTAAAGCATTACCTTGTGATGGTATATATGAAATTGTGTCGGTTGTAGATAACCTAGGAAATAATGTGTTGTGTATCGATTCTTCCACTAACTTGTATAAAGCATCATTATGGCATTGTCGTCTTGGACATGTGAGCAATAAACGCATAGGCCAACTCCAAAAGGATGGAGTCTTGGAGTCATTTGATCTAAAGTCAGATGATAGTTGTGAATCTTGTTTACATGGAAAAATAACAAATTCACCCTTCACTGGTACCTATGCTAGGGGTGAAGGTTTGTTGGATCTTGTACACACAGATGTGTGTGGACCCTTCAGAACCGCCACAAGGGATGCTAACCGCTTCTATGTGACTTTTACTGATGATTATAATAGATATGGTTATGTCTACTTAATCAAGCATAAGTCAGAAACCTTTGAAAAGTTCAAAGAGTTTAAACAGGAAGTGGAGAATCAGCTGGGCAGGAACATTAAGATGCTTCAATCCGAACGAGGTGGTGAGTATCTTAGTATAGAGTTCCTTGACTATCTTAAGGAATGTGGGATTGTCTCACAATTGACACCTCCCAGGACACCACAGTTGAATGGTGTGGCTGAGAGGTGTAATCGGACCTTGTTGGACATGGTTCGTTCCATGATGAGTCGAGCTTCGCTACCAATCTCATTTTGGGGGTATGCCTTAGAGACTGCCGCCCATATCCTTAATCCAGTCCCTACAAAGAAGGTTGCCAAAACACCTCACGAGATGTGGACTGGAAAAGTTCCCAATCTAGATCACATCAAGATTTAGGGTTGCGAGGCTTTCGTGAGGCGCGAGACTCACGATAAGCTCGAACCTCAAAGTGAGAGGTGTATTTTCATCGACTACCCACAGATTTCCTTTGGTTACCTCTTCTACAGACCCAGTGATAATGTGGTCTTTGTAGCAAGGAGAGGAGTCTTTCGCGAGAGAGATTTCATAAGCCAAGGAAACAGTGGGAGGCAAATTGACCTTGAAGAAATTCAAGAGTCAAATGGTGAAGGAACCTCAAACCCTAGCAATCAACCTGAGGAGGAAACTCCTGTTGATCCAACTGACGAGTCTGTACCTCTGAGGCATTCCACGAGAGTTAGGAATGCACCTGAGCATTACTATGGTTTCCATATTACTGCGGAAGGTGATACACTTATCAGTGATACTACACTGGTAAGTCTGGATGAACCTAACAGCTACACGGAAGCCATGGAAGGCCCTGAGGCTGCTAAATGGAAAGAGGCTATGGACAGCGAGATACAGTCCATGTATAACAATCAAGTTTGGAACTTGGTGGACAATGTACCAGGTCGTAAGACAGTCGGGTGCAAATGGATCTTCAAGAAGAAGACCGACATGGATGGTAATGTACACACTTATAAGGCGCGACTGGTTGCAAAGGGCTTTTCTCAAACTTCGGGAGTTGATTATGATGAGACCTGTTCACCAGTAGCAAAGATTAAGTCTATTAGGGTTATGCTAGCCATTGCCACATTTCATGACTATGAAATATGGCAAATGGATGTCAAAACCGCTTTCCTTAATGGAAAGTTGGCTGAGGATGTTTACATGAGTCAGCCAGAGGGTTTTGTCGGCGCAGAGTACCCTAATAGAGTGTATAAGCTTGAGAAATCCATCTATGGATTGAAACAAGCACCTCACAGATGGAATCTTTGTTTCGATGAGAAAGTCAAAGAGTTTGGCTTTTCGAGGAGCGAAGATGAATCTTGTGTATATGTCAAGGCCAGTGGGAGTAAAGTTAGCTTTTTGGTATTGTATGTGGATGACATACTACTCATAGGAAATGACATCCCAACTCTGCAGGAAGTGAAGTCCTGGCTTGGGAAGTGTTTCGCTATGAAGGACCTTGGAGAAGCTGCCTATATCCTAGGGATAAGGATTTTGAGAGATAGGAGTAAGCGACTAATTGGACTTAGTCAGAGTACCTACTTGGATAAGGTGCTGAATAGGTTCAGCATTCAGAATTCCAAGAAACGAGAGTTACCGATCCAGAGTAACGCCAGATTGAGTAAGACTCAGAGCCCGAGTATAGAGGCTGAGATAGCTGAGATGAGTCGAGTACCATATGCTTCCGCTGTAGGCTCGATCATGTATGCTATGAATTGTACTCGTCCTGATGTGGCCTTTGCGTTGAGCATGGTCAGCAGATATCAGGGGAACCCTGGAAAGGCTCACTGGACTGCGGTAAAGAGCATATTGCAAGTACCTGCGGAGGACTAAGGACTAGGTCCTTACCCTCGGTGGGAGTGATGACTTCAGAGTAGTAGGGTATAGTGATGCTATCTTCCAGACTGATAGGGATAATTTCCGATCTCAGTCAGGCTGGGTCTTTACCTTAAACAGAGGAGCAATTACTTGGAAAAGTTCAATCAGGAGACAGTGGCTGATTCAACTTGCGAATCAGAGTATATAGCAGCAAGCGAGGCAGCAAAGGAGGCGATATGGATGAAGAACTTCATTGGAGACCTTGAAGTTGTACCAGCTGTAAAGGAGCCTATGGAGATTTTCTATCATAGTGAAAGTGCATTTGCCTTAGCCAAGGAACGAGGGGATCACGGGAGATCCAGACACATCGACAGAAAATACCATTTCATTAGACATCGAATAGAAGAAGGACTCCTCGTGGCAAATAGGGTATCATCGGATGAGAACCCAGCAGATCCCCTCACGAAGGGACTGGGTAGGGTTAAGCATCTTCAGCATGCGAGGCGCATCAGGCTAAACGATGATATTAGTTTTAGAAATTAGATAGATTTTGAAATTTATAAAGTGTAATTGACATTTGATGATAAATAAAAGTTGTTGTTTATTTATAAGTAAAGTGTTACTATCTTCTGTCAATCGTTTACTATCATTTCATTTTTCATGTTTTGACTTCCAGAATAATTATGTTATGGTATATCATATTATTCAAATTCTCCACAGTCGGTCATATGTTGGAAGTAGATATGAATCAAGACTTTCATGAAGCTGGCTTGTAGATGTCTAAAGTGTTGGACATAGCAAGAGTTGCTACAACATTCACGAGTGCTCATAAGTTCTGAGTATTGGATTCACCCACGCTCACTTGTATCACTTCATGTGTTGGAGCATGGAAATGCTCTACAAATAATGAGTGATAGTTAGGTTGTATTTTTCATTTATTGTATTGTTGGTGTATTTGTCTCTCCCTCGTATATAAAGGGAGAGATGGTCATTTTTCTAGTATGCACTTTTTCTAAAATGTAATCTCTAGAGAGAGAAAGTGGTGGGATTTCTCTCCACCTAGGGAGAGTTTCTCTCTCCCACCAATGTTCTTCATGAAATATATTTTATCTATCTTTCTTTCTCATCTTCTAAGAATGCTCATCGTGTTCTTCATATTTTTATATTTTGATACACGATAAATCTCGAGATACTATTCTTCCGCATCCACCGTTCGTATAAAAATGGGTCTCTACAATTGCTATCAGAGCCGTACCGTGAAGGTTTAATCGACTAGTTCAAGGGAACGACTCCCGTTCAGTGATTATCTTGAAGTTTTTCGTGTTTTTGCAAGAATTTTCGGGTTCAAACCGGAAATTTCTGATGAGTTTTCTATTTTTCTGGGGTGATTCTTACTTAGTAAAATAATTATGTTGCTGCTGCTCACACAAATCCACTGCTGGAAATTTATGTTCTTGGTGTTCTTAGTATTTTTCTGTTGAAGAAATGAAGAAAAATGGGAGAAGAAATTATTTTTGTGGTCTCCAAAATGTTGAAGAAATTGTTCCAGGAGGTATTTGTTCTTGGAAATGAGAATACACAATTATGGGCTTATTATTCTTGAAGAAAGTGGAGAAAAGCATTTCTTTATTGAAGATTTTTTTTCTTCCAGCAACTTTTATCTTCATGAGGTATGAAGCTCTTATTCTTCACACTTTAGTTGCTGTGAATCTTTAATTTGAAGTGTTTGGACGTAATATTGTGTTATCATAAAGCACTTTGTCCTTTTTTGCTCTTTTGGTTAAAGAGTATTCCACTTATATTTGTCTTCCCAAGTAAAAACCATGTGACTATGACAAATCTTATCACCTTTTGTCCCTAAAAACCCACCTGCATACTCTTCTTTTTGCCTTCCCAAGACCACTTGTTGACTTAAAATGCTTTATAAAAGATTTCCTTATTAAAATATGAATAAATGGCCTTTGCGGTACCATTTTTTTCATGGAAAAATAGTATTTTTCGTCATATATTCAGCCCTTCTCGGACCCCCGAACCGCAGCCAAAAACTGCCTACCGGAGCCTCCTAAGAAGCCTCCCCGCAGCGCCTCTCAGGCCTTGGTCCGCAGCCTCTTAGCCAAGCCTTGGTCTACAACCTCTTAGCCTAGCCGAGAAGACTGCATCCTTCTTAGCCCTCTGACCGCAGTCTCGGATCAGCAGCTTCAGACCGTAGGTACTCGCATTCTTCCTCTCGGACCACAACTCGCATCTGCAGTCACCCAACTTCGCTGCTTCCGCAGCCTACCCTTCGCCTCCTCGGTAGGTAGCACCCCGCAGCTAACACATCAGATCCGCCTCCCCTCTCTCATCCGAACCCACCCCACCATCCACACCCAACCTTCCTCCACCCGCAGTCCTCCTAGACCCGCATCCTCCCTCTTAACTTCGGATTCTCCCTTCTCCTCCACCCTCTTCCTCCTTTCCTCGTCCTTTTTTTTCCAACCCTCTCATCAGCCCCTTCCCCTTTTTTTTAGCCTTCTTATTTTTTTTACGTTCTTTTTTTTTTCAGCCTTTTTTTTTATTTATTTATTTTTTAAAAAATTATTTTTTTGACAACATTTATTTTTATTTAACCAATTATTTTTTTTTCAGCCAATTTTTTTTAACGCCAATTATTTTTTATTCAGCTAATAGTTTTTCTTAACACCAATTTTTTTATTTTAGCCAATTTTTTTTATTAAAACCAATTTTTTTTACACCAATTATTTTTTTTAACACCAATTATTTTTTTTAACACCAATTTTTGCCACAATCGAACCTTGGATTGTCACATTGGTTCATTTCATGCCGCTTATTTTGGAAGAGTACTTCATACCGCAGTCGGACTTCATATTATTCTTTGTGATGCTTGCACCGCAACGGCGATTGATCAACAAAGTTGTTTCGCATTATTCACTTTATGGGATATTATAACTTGGCGCTCTTGATCTTTGGTTGACGAATCATGTATCTTGAGCATGTAGACTTTATTTTCTATTGAAGACCACTACGAGAGTTCCGGCACCGCAGTTTGGATATTTTTGGTATTTTCGGCACAACAGAGATATTTTTCATGCAGTGATTCTTCGTTCTATGGTATTTGTTCATGCAGCTTCAGCAACTATATCACCCATCTTCTCATGACCGCAGAGTATCTATTTTACTCTATTTCTCGTGTCTTATCGAGACCCTTCATACATCTAAGGAGAGATCTCTTAGCTCTTGGTATCCGACACTCTCCATCCGATTATTTGTTGATTTTTGATATCCGGTCATTGTTTATCAAAAATAGGGAGAGAATATCATTTGGATTTGGTTATTATGATTGTTTGAGTTTGAATTTTTGAAGACTTCTGAAGACGATTATTTATTTAGTGATGCGATGTGGCACTTATTTTTGGTCTTTACGGATCAAAGTTTTGGCATTACTCGATGTTTTCCGATTCAGATTATTTATTATTCGGACTCTACCACATGATGATTTTGTGTTCGCATCCGGTTCAGATCTTATGGTTTCACGAGTTTGGATTTGTGATATGTTGAAGACGAAGATTATTTTGGCGATGTGACGTGGCACTTATTTTTGATCCTTGGATCAAATTTTTGGCATTGTTGGACCATGTTTTTGGACTCACATTATTTTTATCCGGACTTCATTTTATGGATGTTTCATATTTTTAGCAGGTTATTCTTTGAAGAATCTTGGTGTATTATGATTCGAGAACTCGAAATATTTCTCAGACTTTTTGAAGCCGAAGTGTTTCCTTTATTGGATCTTCTACTTGCTCATGGTGACCTTCTTCTTCCGGTGATTATGACTGGTTTGAAGATTTTGATCTTATTTTTTCTGCTTCATTGGTTTTGCTTTGAAGTTGAAGACCTTCATTGTTTAGAGATTCATGGCCAGTTTCAGACTTCACAGACACTTCAGAGTTTCAGAGACATTTTAGCATTTGGTTCTCATTATGTTTCATTTTATTACCACACTTGCTAGTCGGATTACTGTATTATAGCCTTGTATCACTTATTAGATCTCTCATCAAATGTAAGCATTTAGGGACAGAATGTTGGAGCATGGAAATGCTCTACAAATAATGAGTGATAGTTAGGTTGTATTTTCCCTTTATTGTATTGTTGGTTTATTTGTCTCTCCCTCGTATATAAAGGGAGAGATGGTCATTTTTCTAGTATGCACTTTTTCTAAAACGTAATCTCTAGAGAGAGAAAGTGGTGGGATTTCTCTCCACCTAGGGAGAGATTCTCTCTCCCACCAATGTTCTTCATGAAATATATTTGATCTCTCTTTCTTTCTCATCTTCTAAGAATGCTCATCATGTTCTTCATATTTTTATATTTTGATACACGATAAATCTCGAGATACTATTCTTCCACATCCACCGTTCGTATAAAAATGGGTCTCTACATCATGCAATTTATCTCGAGTGATCGTGAGACGGTAATATCATATAAGTCTTCAAACCTAGAGATATGAGTTGTTGACTATGAGTTGGTTATACATTGATTGCACGAAAACGCATTGGTAGCTCGATGTTATAAACCGTGCCTTTGTGTATAATTCAACAAGTAGTAGAACAAGCATATGAGTCGAAGTTTATCTGTTCCTTCTTGGATTAGAAGTGATATCTGGGCCCCTCGATGATTTTGTTGTGACCTATGTACCGGGCTCGATCAGAATTAAATTGATGTGTTCGATTAAGTTCAATGTCAAACATATCGGAAATCGGGAAACAAACTGATGGACAATAAGTAAGACATTGTTCCATGTATTTGTCTAGCTGATATCTAGAACAGAGGATTATATGATCACTTATCTTAAATGGCGTATCATCATCATCTCATTTCCGTGAGACTTTGAAAGAGCTACGATTGCTGATCAGTTCCTGAAGTCATTCTTGCAGTTATAGTTATTAGACTTATCCAAGTGGGAGAAAGGACACTTAAGGTCTATAAATATATTATAATTTCTAATATATTAATAATATTATTTAATTATTATTGATCAATAATTAATTTAGAATTAATTTGGTGATCAAAAGGAGACTAATTAAATATATGGGGTTGATTGTGTAAATCATCCATTCTTTTATAGTGGGCTAATGATCCATGGTTTATTGAATTGGGCTAAAACCCATAAACTACTCCATGGATAGTCCATGGAGGTTATAAACCCATGGATCATGGAATATGAAAAGCCATGTCAATTAGGGTTTACATGTTGTAACCCTACTTGTGACACAACTATAAAAGGACCCCATGGGATACCAAAATCTGTACTATGTGTAGAACAAGAGGGCTAGCCGATTTTGAGTGATAGTGTACTTCTCTCAAAGTTATTCCAAGAGGTGTGGTGTTGTGTGAAACATTTGAGGCATCACATTTGAGGTGCTAGGCTCACAAGGTTCTCAAGGAATCCAAGCAACAAGAAAGGTATGTTCTCCTACTAGCTTTTATGTTTCAAGTTCCCCATGCCATGCTAGTTAGGTTAAGAACCTTGGAAAAATCAATTTTTCATCTATCTTAGTAAAACATAGATCCAAGGTTTCTAGGGTTGCATGTACACTTTAGGAGTGTTAGAATGCTCAAAACCCTTCAGTAATGTGTGTTCGGCTATAAAAGAATGACATCCCAAAGGTTTTAATAAAATAAAATTTGTTATTTCAAAAATGTTTATTTAACTGCGAACTTTTGCAATTCAATACTTAAAAGCATAAAGAAAATTTTTAAATTGGTTCTGAAAAATGGGGGACATCACAGTTCGTATCAGAGCATTAGTATAAGCGAACTAGGAATTTTGGAAGATTCCAGACTTAAACTTAGATACTAAGTATGATCAGTAAGATGTGGGATAGATGCCTTAGTTTCTTTAGACACTTGCCTTAGGACACTATAGGAAAACGCATTAACTATGTGCTAAATATACGTGGTAGATAGTCTATCTTCTTTATCCAAAAATTCTCGCCTCTACGAGTTTAGTACTCGAACACCATGACCATCAGGAGGAGAGGTAGAGTCGTCACGAACGAAGGAGGTCCAACACCTCAAAACGTTAGAGCAATTGTTGTGCAAATCTCAGTGAATGAAGCTCGGGAGATGATGCAAGAAATGACCAATCAGCAGCAACATGAGTTTAAGGAGTTATTAGCTCAGGAGCTAGCTAATATTAGAGGAAGAGCGCCAGTAGTCAACGAGCCGGTATGTAACAACCCAAAAATCCAGATAAAAATTTTCATTTAATAATTAGAAATCTCAACCATATTTGTTTTTGCAAAATTCCATTACAGAAACACATTGTCCAAAAGATCAAAGTATCCAAACAATAAGTGCGAAAATACTGGAGAGTGCATGTTGCGCCATTAAGTCGGGCCCTTGCCCTTAGAAGCAGAAGTACTTAAAACACCCAACAAAACTGTAACCACACGCTTAGTGAGTTACCCAAAATACACAAAACACATAACCACATAATGTCATGCACATATATATATAAATTTGCCAGGGACTCCCTCAATGGTCTTCAATTGGAATGTCATGGGCTACCCCCATGGTCTTACATCCAAGGGCCATGGGCTCCCCCTTATGGTATTACCAAGTGTCATGGGCTCCCTCGTGGTCTTCACAAAACCATTGCATATTCAACTATTGAAATCTCATATCAGGTAATGGGCCGGCATTGGTGCCTTCGACCCATTGGTATAGTGAGAAGACTCACCTCAGTTTGCTGAAAACAATAGTTGCTCAACAACCAACCCAAAATCTCACACTGAATAAATATACAAATAAACCTAATTAGGATTATAACTCAATCAAAGAGCCCAAAATCCTTAGTCCAATTCCTCTATGATGGCCCAAAAGTCATTCCTTCACTAATGGGCCTAGCATCAAAGTCCAAACCTATATTGGGCCACAAGGCCCAATAGGCCCAATCATACTAACATTGGCCCAAAGATAAATTCAGGCCCAAACACCAGCAAATCCAGGCCCAAACCATTAGGGCCTAAAGGTTCGAAGTCCGTCGAAGGCCCAAAGCTTTCTGAGAGCGTACGCCCAACGTACCTCTTCAGTACGCTTAGCGTACTGGGCTAAGGGGCTATACGTGCAGCTTAAAACATAGTACGCCCAACGTACATGTTGACTTGCAATCCACTCCATTAAGTTCTTAATGCATGCAGACTTTTCGCTCAAATTACGCATCTTAACCGTTTTAAAGGTCCTCAGGCATAAAATTGGCAACTTTATGCCTTTGCATGCCATAAATGCTCCCATCAACCCATTGTATCACATTAAGACCTTTCCAAGGGTCTTAACTCATGCATGGAGCCATAGAAGTCATCAAGTTAACATTTTTATGCCATAACCAAGTCAAAGGACCTCAGATCTAACCTCCATAACCTCTAGAGTTTCCCAAACTCCCAAGAGAGGATTTATGGACTCAAAAGTGCACTTCTAGAAACCCTAACTCAACAAGCAAGAAGGATAAGCAAAGTGAAAGCTTTTTACCTCCACAAGCTTCCCAAGCTGCTCCAAATTCAAGATCCAAAAGCTTTTACACGCTCAAAGCTTGATTCCACTTCCTTCTCTTTTCTAACACACCAAAAATGAGGTATTTGAGGCACTTCTAAGCTCAAGAGTTGCCCACAAAGGTTTTTAGGGTTTTCGGGAAGTTTGAAAGTAATGGAGGCTGGTCAGGGTAAGGTCCAAATGACTTAAGGATGTTTAAATAGGGGCCTTGCCCTAAAATTAGGGTTTTAGACTCGAGTCACGTACGCCCCGCGTACGGGGTGCATGCCCACAATCAGCTTTCCCCCACTACGCTAAGCGTACACCTATGTACGCCCAGCGTACGTAGGAACCCATTTTCAAATAAAACACATTTTAAGGGAGAGAATAGTAATACATAAAATCCGATCGTTACAAATCTCCCCCACTTGAATTAGACTTCGTCCTTGAAGTCAGCTGATGCGAATGGATCTGGATAATGCTCTCTCATCTCATCTTCCAGCTCCCATGTCTATTCGGAGCCCCTCCGGTGCTGCCATTGCACCTTCACCAACTTCACTACCTTGTTACGAAGAGTTTTAGTTTTCCTATCCAGAACTGCGATGGGCTTCTTAACATAGTTTAGGCTCTTATCCACCTGAATATCATCCAAAGAAATAATTGCAGACTCATCTGCTACAAACTTCCGGAGCTGAGATACGTGGAAGGTGTTATGGATCTGACTGAGCTCATCAGGAAGATCCAACCGATAAGCAACCCTGCCAACTCGGGCAGAAATCTTGAATGGACCAATGCATCGGGGCCCCAGCTTGCCCCTCTTTCGAAAGCGAATGACGCCCTTCCAGGGCGACACCTTCAACAGAACAAAATCTCCCACCTGAAACTCGAGATCTGATGGCGTCTGTCAGCATAGATTTTATGACGACTCTACGCGACTCGTAGCCTGTCAAGCACATGTTGAATCAAATCGGTGGTCTTAAGCACCACTTCGGTGCTTCCCATGACTCAATGGCTAACCTCCCCCCAACAAACCGGAGTCCTACACCTTCGACCATACAGCATCTCGAACGGCGGTCGGTCAATACTAGCATGATAACTTTCGTTGTATGAGAATTCTGCTAGTCGAAGGTAAGTACCCCAACTCCCTCCAAAGTCTAAAACACATTCCCGGAGCTTATCCTCAAGAGTCTGGATCGTCCGCTCGCTCTGCCCATCAGTCTGGGGGTGGTAAGTTGTGTTTAAAATCAGTTGAGTACCTAACTCCTCATGAAACTCCCTCCAGAACCTCGAGGTGAATCGAACATCGCGGTACGAGACCACAGATACCGGCACTCCGTACCTGACTACCACCTCCCTCAGATAGATATCCGCTAATTTCTCGACGCATATACTCTCAAAAATCGGAATAAAATGAGCACTCTTGGTAAACCTGTCCACAATAACCCAAATAGAATAAACACCCCGCGCCGTCCTGGGTAACTTTGTGATAAAGTACATGCTGATCTCCTCCCATTTCCACATGGGGATGGGTAATGGTTGGACCTTGTCGTGAGGCCTCTGGTGCTCGGCTTTGACATTCCTGTAGGTCAAACACCGCTCAACAAACCCAACAACCTCCCGCTTCATGCAGGGCCACCAGTAGCTTAATCTCAAGTCTCGACACATCTTCGTGGCCATCAGATGGATAGAAAACTTGGAATTATGCGCTTCCTCCAAAATCTTTTGCCTCACTCCCCCAAATTTCGGAACCCAAACCCTGCCACACTGAGTCAATAATCACCGGTTGTCTCGAACAAACAATAGCATCTGGCCCTTAATCCGCTCGGTCTTCCAATTATCCTTCTTCAATCCCTCCACCTGTTTCCCCTTGATCATATCCATCAATGGTGAGGTAACCGTCATCCTCAAGCAAACATCTCGGATCGGAGCACTTTCCGCCTTACGGCTCAAAGCATTGGCCACCACATTGGCCTTCCTGGGATGATACAAAATCTCAAAGTCATAATCTTTCTCCACATGTAACCATCTCCTCTGTGACATATTCAAATTCGGCTGATCCATCAAATATTTCAAACTCTTGCGGTTGGTGAAAATGGTGCATCGGACCCCATATAAGTAATGCCTCCAAATCTTGAGGGCAAATACCACCACTTCAAATTCCAAGTCATGAGTGGGGTAATTCGCCTCATGAGGCTTCAGCTGCCTCGAGGCGTACACAATCACATGTCTCCTCTGCATCAGGACAGCTCCCAAACCTAAAATATAAGCGTCACAATACACCACAAAATCATCTAATCCCTCAGGTAGCGCCAAAATCAGGACCTCACATAATTTCTGTCTAAAGGTATCAAATGCCAATTGTTGGTCTGGACCCCACCGAAAGGTCACACTCTTCTTGGTCAAGTGCTTCAAAGGTACTGCAATCTTGGAGAAATCATGGATAAATCTACGATAGTACACCGCCAAACCCAAGAAACTCTGGATCTCGGATGCATTCTTCGGAACCTCCAAACGTATTACCGCCTCAATCTTGGCAGGATCCACCAAGATACCCTCTTGATTTATGATGTGCCCTAGGAACTGCACCTCACGCAACCAAAACTTACATTTGGAGAATTTGGCATATAGCCTCTCCCTCCTTAAGGTCTCCAACACCTCCCTCAAATGCTGATCATGCTGCTCCTTGGTCTTAGAGTACACCAAGATATCATCAATGAAAACCATCACATATCGATCTAGCATCGGCCTGCAAACCCGATTATGAGATCCATGAACGTTGTTGGGGCATTGGTGAGAGTTCGAACCGGTACCAGATCAATAGGAAACCTCTCACCGAACATATTCAGAATATTCCTCCGAAATACCCTCGCAGCACTCATGGTACGGTCATCCGCAATCTCCACCTCGAGTGGGAAATCCAAAGTCCCCGAAGCATATCGAAACTTCTTGTTGAGTGCAAGAGATACAAATGATCGGGTAGCCCCCTAATAAAAAAGAACATGAGCCGACAATCCATTGACCAAAAAGGTCCCTATACAAGATCATAACAACATGAGCATAACAATAAAATAAATAAGACATAAATAGATCACATACCAGTCATGACGTCCGGCGCTGCTCGGGCCTCCTCTGTGGTCAGCTGAAAAGCGTGGCTCTTCACCGCAAGAGCCTCCGCCTTGACCGGGCGGCCATCAGTAATCCTCATTGTGGCGGGCGCAGGCGCCGCCACTACTCCTCCAGTCAACCTCGGACAATCGGCCTTTTTATGACCGGTCTGGTTGCATTGAAAACAAATCAAGCCCTTATTGGGGCAATCCCTAGTCATGTGGCCCAACTGGCCACAAGCAAAACATGTTGAGCCTGCTGCCCGACAGGCTCCACTGTGTGGCTTGCCGCACTTGGCACAGCGACCCTGGCCCTGCTAGCCCCTACTGGGTGGATCGGAGGTCTTAGGCTTCTTAGCCTGACCCACTGCTGCCTGAACCTGCTCCGGCATCCGCTTCGTCCGGGGCTCCAACTCAATTTCCCATTCCTGGGCCTTCTCCGCCATATCATTCAGGGTTTTGCACCCTAAAAAGCTCATGAACTCACGGATATCATCCCTCATCATGGATTGATACCTCATCTTCTTCATCTCCTTATCTGCAGCGTACTGCGGAACCAACAGTTCCCTCTCTCTGAACATGGCGGTGATCTCCACCAATAGTCTCTGTTGTCTGCTGAAGATCCTAAAACTCTCTCACCAATCGTTGCACCTCAATGGCCGGTGCAAACTCCATATCAAACCTCCGCACAAACTCATCCCAAGATATTTAAGCCACACCCGATGATCCCACCTTATGGGTAACCTCCTCCGACCAATCTCGCGCCCGGTCCCTCAGCATACAGGACGTGAATCCCACCATTGCTGCCTCGGGGCAAAATCTCGTGCATTGGACATTCTCCATGTCTGTAACCCAGCGGCGACAAGTGATGGGGTCCCTAACCCGAAAGAACTCAGGCGCACCACACGCCTTGAACTCCTGAAATGAAGGAGTTCGAGTCCTAATCTGACCCGCAGCAATCTCGGCTCGATAAGACCTGATCCGCTCCTCCATAATCTCCATGATCCCCTCCTTAACGGTACCAAATATCACCGGGGTAGCTTCAAGGATGCCACGAGTAACCTCAGTCGTGATAAGATCGCGCTTCCTCTCATCAATGGGCTCCCCACCAGAGCTAGGACCTAATCCTGATCCTGATCCTAAACCTCCTCGTGTAAACATCACCATCCTCAACTAAAAAATACAACATAAATAGCATTTTATAAGGAAGTTCGATGGGATTCCTCCTCACCGGACTCCTTAGAGCTTCCAGGTCTACCATTGTTTCGGATACAGGTCATGTGCTTTCAGTAGTACGGGGCCAATACTACCTTCCACACCTACCTGTACCTTTCCCAAGACCATACATGTTGCCTCTAATTCACCCATCCACAGATAACATGACCCATAGAAAATAGCACAAACTCAAATCCTAAATTATTCTAGGATTTCTCAATCCTCACCAAACCAGAAACCTAAATCAATCATAGCAGGTTGCCCTATGCATGAAAGTTATACACAAATAGAATAACATAGACTGTCAAATAAAGCTTTTACCCTAGACCACAACCAAACAAGGAACAGGAATAAGGCAGAATCCATCATTCTAGGCCTATGCAATCCTATACATATACAACTTTGAAAGCATACATTCAGCAAATAACCAATTCAACATCAATTTCCAAGAATATATTGTTGGATAAGATGTCTAAGTCCATAACTATTTCTGGTATGTACTTGACCCGACCCGGCATGGTCCATTTGGGTTGCATGGCATCATGCATTTGGATAGACTAAATGAGAGAAATAACACTTGTGGTTTATTAATATATTATAAGTTCTAATATATTAATAGTATTATTTAATTAGTATTGATCAAGAATTAATCTAGGATTAATTAAGTGATCAAAAGATGACTAATTAAATATATGGGTTGATCATGTAAATCATCCAGAACTTGTATAGTGGGCTAAAAGGCTCCATGGATAATCAAGTTGGGTTAAACCCATTGAATGCTCCATGGAGGCTCCATGGGAGTTACAAACCCATGGGTCATGGAAATGAAGAGTCATGCCACATTAGGGTTTACATGGTGTAACCCTAGATGTGAAACACTATATAAGCAACATGTTCTCCACCAAAATCGGTACACATAAGAAACAAGAGGGCTAGGCCGATTTTAGAAGTGTGTATTCTCTCTAAAGTCATTCCAAAAGCATTTGGTGTTGTGTGAAGCATTTGAGGCATCACACTTGGGGTGCTAGGCTCACAAGGTTTCAAGGATCATAAGCAACAACAAGGTAAGTTATTCTATCTTTCATGTAAGTTAAAATTTGTTCCCCATGTATGCTAGATAGGAATATAACCTTGGAATTCAACTTTGCATGATAATTAGACAAACATAGATCCAAGGTTATTAGGGTTGCATGTACACTTAGGAAGTGTTAGAATGCTCAAAACCCATCAGTGGTATCAGAGCGTGGTTCGTTTGTTATTGTTTTTTTTTTTTTTTTTGTGCAAACAGCTTGAAAAAAAATCGTTTTTCTGTTTTCTGCTCGTATGAAAGTTTACACATTTGTTGCTGGAAATGGACTAGAAACATTACCCTAAATTGTTTTGATGTTTTAAAGCTTGTTTTAGATGGTGTAATGTTTATGCTAATCCATTTACAATGGCAATTATTAAAATTACAAGTTTTTTTTAAGTGTAATTTTTTATTCTTGAAAGTGTTCATATTCATGTTCTTGAACTTATGAAGATTAGATGATCATAGGAATTGTTTGTAACCTTCATGGTAGTTTAATTCATGATCATAATGTGTTTTAATGGAGTCCATAACTTGTCCTCAAGTTATGGAAAACCAAAAGTCTCACTTTTATTAAAGCCATTAAAAGAACACAAGAGTTATAAAAATGAAGAGTCTTCATTTTTATTACTCAATTAATTCATAAGTTATAAGAAATGAAAAGTTTTGGAAGTTTACAAAACTTGCCCTCAAGTTTTGGAACATGTAAAGTCTTGATTAAAACTTTAGTTCCAACCCTTAGAATTTTAAAAGTTAAAATTCAACCCTTATACTTTATAATATTATAAGTTACTAATATATATATATGTATAACGTCAAGTCGTCTTACCGCTAGTACGCCTCATTCACGAAGCCGGTCTATAAGGGCGGTATAAGGTTGTTGCCTATAAAATGGCAACTTAATGGGTGTCCACTCTCACCCACCGCTTCCTTGATCGGTGGAGGGTCGTTAGCCGAACGGGTAAGACAAGGACTTATAAATTCTCATTAAAAGTATGATGAATATTATAAAGTAACTAAATGCTTTTATTAAATTCCCAATCTTAGTTACTTTAGAAAAATGTGAATAAGGTGCTAATCCATGAAATTACACTTTACACTTTGTTTAAGTCGTTGGTGGAGCGTGTGTGGTTAACCGGCACACTAACTTGGACTTAACAAGGTAGGTAAAGGGTGACTTAAGGTTTACCATAGCATCGGTGGAGCGTGTGTGGTTTACCGGCACATCGATTGAGTGATAAACCTTGAGGGTACCAAGTGATTTGCATGGTTACTTCACACCTCGTTTTGTGATCCTCGGTATCCCAGTCACAAAACTTGGAGGGCACACTCGAGATTGAAACATGCCTTTGAAAAGTTCATTGAATCTCAAAAGAATCTAGGAATTTCTAAGAACCAATTAAAAACCTAATATTTATATTTCGTTTTTCATGGTGGAAATTGGTGAATCGTCATTCACCTACCTTTCAAATATGTTATAGCTTGGATTACGGCATACCTCTTTTAAGTTATAATATATTGTGATTGGATCCTAGCCTTAATATTACATTTGGGTGTTTTATTAAGGACTCTCTTAATATCTAAACTAATCTTGTTCTCTTCTTTCAGATGTCTTCAAACAATGCTGCTTCTGGCTCTAATCCTAATGGCTCCTTTACCCTTATGAACTTGTGTGGGAAAGTCACTTTTGATGGATCCAACTTCAATGAATGGATCAGAAACATCAGGATGATTACCCGCTACGAGGACAAAGAATATGTCCTTGACAAGGAGCTTAAGGAGATTGATGAGACCACTACAACTCCCCAGGAGATCGCTGACTTCCGGGCACATGAAAGGGATGCTACAAAAGTGGCATGCATCATGTTGGCCACCATGACAGCGGAACTCCAAAAGTCCTATAAGGACTTCTACCCTTTTGAAATGCACCAAGATCTGATGGAAAGATACCATCAAAGTGCACGACAAGAGAGGTATGAAATCATATGCTCTATCATAACAACCATGATGAAGGACGGGGAATCCGTCACGAGCCACATGCAGAAAATGCAAAGGTATGTGGATCGGTTGCTGAAGCTTAATGTGAACTTCCCTGAGGAGCTTGCAATAGATATCATTTTGCACTCCTTACCATCGTGCTATGATCAATTCCGCATGACATATCACATGAATAAGGAAGAGGTCACACTCAGCAAACTTCAGGGACTCCTCAAGACCGCAGAAACAGGTCTTAAGGGTAAGTCGGTTGTTAACACTCCTACTCCAAACTCCGCCCCGGTTTTGGCAATCGGGAAAGGTAGAGGGAAGAAGAGGAAGAGCTCTTCGAAGGGTACCAAGGCTAGGACCCTTGATGGCTCTTCTTCAAGTGGAACCAAGAAAGGTTTTGTCACTCCTTCTTCTGACCCTAAAGAGGCTGAATGCTTCTATTGCCATGAAAAGTCACATTGGAAGCGGAACTGCCCAAAGTACCAGCAAGATGTGAAGGATGGGAAAGTTAAACCCAACCATGCAGGTAATTACACTATCTTATCTAATAACTCACCCCATTATAACTCTTGGGTCCTTGATACCGGTTGTGGTATTCATATCTGTTCTGATTTGTAGGGACTAAGAAGAAGTGAGAATGTGGAGCATGGAAGAATAAACTTAATCATGGGGAATAGGAAAGCTTTACCTGTCACCAAGATTGGAGTTTATACTTTATCGCTAAGTAGTGGGTTTAGTTTAGATTTGAATAAATGTTGTTATTCGCCAAAAATGGCAAGAAATATTATTTCCTTTCATGCATTGTATAAACAAGGTTTCACCTTTTCCTTTGATAATGAAGTTGGTTCGATTAATGCTTTCTTTAATAATGTTCTTTATTTTAAAGCATTACCTTGTGATGGTGCGTATGAAACTGTATCTGTGGTTGATAACTTAGGAAATAATGTATTGTGTATTGATTCTGTTAATGATAATAACTTGGATAAAGCATCATTATGGCATTGTCGTCTTGGACATATAAGCAAGAAACGCATAGGCCAACTCCAAAAGGATGGAGTATTGGAGTCATTTGACCTAAAGTCAGATGATAGTTGCGAATCATGCTTACTTGGAAAAATGACAAAGTCACCCTTCACAGGTTCTTGTGAGAGGGGTGAACGTTTGTTGGATCTTATACACACGGATGTGTGTGGGCCCTTCAAACATGCCACAAGGGATGCTAATCGTTATTATTTGACTTTTACTGATGATTACAGTAGATATGGATATATCTACTTAATCAAGCATAAGTCAGAGACTTTTGAGAGGTTTAAAGAGTTTAAACAGGAAGTCGAGAATCAATTGGGCAGGAACATTAAGATGCTTCGATCCGATCGAGGTGGTGAGTATCTTAGTTCAGAGTTCCTCGACTATCTTAGGGAATGTGGGATTGTCTCACAATTGACACCTCCCAGGACACCGCAGTTGAATGGTGTAGCTGAGAGGCGTAATCGAACCTTGTTGGATATGGTTCGTTCCATGATGAGTCGAGCTTCGCTACCAATCTCATTTTGGGGGTATGCCTTAGAGACTGCCGCCCATATCCTTAATCTAGTTCCCACAAAGAAAGTTGCTAAAACTCCTCATGAGATGTGGACTTGTAAAGTACCCAAACTAGACCACATTAAGATTTGGGGTTGCGAGGCTTTCGTGAGACTCGAGACTCATGATAAGCTCGAACCTCGAAGTGAGAGGTGTATTTTTATCGGCTACCCACATAAATCCTTTGGTTACCTCTTCTACAGACCTAGTGAGAATGTGGTCTTTGTAGCTAGGAGGGCTTTCTTTCGAGAGAGAGAGTTCATAAGCCAAGGAGACAGTGGGAGGCAAGTTGACCTTGAATAAATTCAAGAGTCAAGTGGTGAAGGAACTTCAAACCCTAGCACTCAACTTGAGGAGGAAACTCCTGTTGAGCCAATTGCCAAGTATGTACCTCTGAGGCGTTCCACAAGGGTTAGGAATGCACCTGAGCATTACTATGGATTCCATATTACTGCGGAAGGTGATACACTTATCAGTGATGAGACACTGATAGGTCTGGATGAACCTAACAGTTACGCAGAAGCCATGGCAGGCCCTGAGTCAGCCAAGTGGAAAGAGGCAATGGACAGCGAGATACAGTCCGTGTATGACAATCAAGTTTGGAACTTGGTTGAGAATGTACCAGGTCGTAAGACTATAGGGTGCAAATGGATCTTCAAGAAGAAGACCGGCATGGATGGTAATGTACACACTTATAAGGCACGACTGGTTGCAAAGGGTTTCTCACAAACTCCGGGAGTTGATTATGATGAGACCTTTTCTCCAGTGGCCAAGATTAAGTCTATTAGGGTTCTGTTAGCCATAGCTGTATTTTATGACTATGAAATATGGCAAATGGATGTCAAAACCGCTTTCCTTAATGGAAAGTTAGCTGAGGATGTTTACATGAGTCAGCCAGAGGGTTTTGTCAATACAGAGTACCCTAATAAAGTGTGTAAGCTTGAGAATCCATTTATGGGTTAAAGCAAGCACCTCGCAGATGGAATCTTTGCTTTGATGAGAAAGTCAAAGAATTTGGCTTTTCTAGGAGTGAAGATGAATCTTGTGTATATGTCAAGGCTAGTGGGAGTATAGTTAGCTTTTTGGTATTGTATGTGGATGACATACTACTCATAGGAAATGACATCCCAACTATGCAGGAAGTTAAGTCCTGGCTTGGGAAGTGTTTCTCTATGAAGGACCTAGGAGAAGCTGCCTATATTCTAGGGATAAGGATCTTGAGAGACCGGAGTAAAAGACTAATTGGACTTAGTCAGAGTACCTACTTGGATAAGGTGCTGAAGAGATTCGGCATGCAGGACTCCAAGAAAGGAGAGTTACCCATCCAGAGTAACACCAGATTGAGTAAGACACAAAGCCCTAGTATTGAGGCTGAGATAGCAGAAATGAGTCGAATACCTTATGCTTCGGCTGTAGGATCGATCATGTATGCCATGACGTGTACTCGACCTGATGTAGCCTTTTCTTTGAGCATGGTTAGCAGGTATCAGGGGAACCCTGGCAAGGCACACTGGACTGCGGTAAAGAATATCCTCAAGTACCTACGGAGGACTAAGGACTGGGTCCTTACCCTCGGTGGGAGTGAAGACTTGAGAGTTGTAGGGTATAGTGATGCTAGCTTTCAGACTGATAGGGATAATTTCCGCTCTCAGTCAGGCTGGGTCTTTACCTTAAATGGAGGAGCAATTTATTGGAAGAGTTCCAAGCAAGAGACAGTGGCTGATTCAACTTGCGAATCAGAGTATATAGCAGCTAGCGAGGCAGCAAAGGAGGCGATATGGCTGAAGAACTTCATTGGAGACCTTGGAGTTGTACCAGCTATTAAAGAGCCAATGGAAATTTTCTGTGATAGTGAAAGTGCAGTTGCCTTAGCCAAGGAACCAAGGGATCACGGGAGATCCAGACACATCGACAGAAAATACCATTTCATCAGACATCGAATAGAAGAAGGACTCCTCGTGGCAAAGAGGGTATCATCGGATGAGAATCCAGCAGATCCCCTCACGAAGGGACTGACTCGGGTTAAGCATCTCCAGCATGCTCGGAGCATAGGGCTGAAGGATGATATTAGATTTAGTAGTTAGATAACCTTGAAATTTGTAAAGTGTAATTGACATTAGATGATGAATAAAAGGTGTTTTATTTATGAGTAAAGTGTTGCTATCTCTTGTCGATCGTTTACTATATTTATTTTGCATGTTTTGACTTCCAGAATAATTATGTTTGGTATATCATATTATTCGAACCTCCACAGTCGGTCATATGTCGGAAGTAGGTATGAATCAAGACTGTCATGATTGGTTGCAGAGGTCTAAGTTGTTGGACATGGCTACAACACTCATGAGTGCTCATAAGTTATGAGCATTGGACTCAACCCACGCTCACTGGAATCACTTCATGGAATTTATCTCGAGTGATCGTGAGACGGTAATATCATATAAGTCTTCAAACCTAGATATATGATTTGTTACTTATGAGTTGGTTATGCATTGATTGTACGAAAACGCATTGGTAACTCGATGTTATAAAACGTGCTCTTGTGTATAATTCAATGAGTAGTAGAACAAACATATGAGTCGAAGTTTATCTGTTCCTTCTTGGATTAGAAGCTGATATCTGGGCCCCTCGATGATTTTGTTTTGACCTATGTACCGGGCCTGGTCAGAACTAAGTTGATGTGTTCAATTGAGTTCTATGTCAAACAAATCGGAAATCGGGAAACAAACTGCTGGACACAATGTAAGACACTGTTCCATGTATTTGTCCGGCTGATATCTAGAACAGAGGATTATATGATCACTTATCTGAAATGGCGTATCATCATCTTCTCAGTTCCGAGAAACCTTGAAAAGAGCTACGTTTGCTGATCGGTTCCTGAAGTCATACTTGCAGTTATAGTTATTAGACTTATCCAAGTGGGAGACTGTTGGATAAGGTGTCTAAGTCCATAACTATTTCTGGTATGTACTTGACCCGACCCGGCATGGTCCATTTGGGTTGCATGGCATCATGCATTTGGATAGACTAAATGAGAGAAATAACACTTGTGGTTTATTAATATATTATAAGTTCTAATATATTAATAGTATTATTTAATTAGTATTGATCAAGAATTAATCTAGGATTAATTAAGTGATCAAAAGATGACTAATTAAATATATGGGTTGATCATGTAAATCATCCATAACTTGTATAGTGGGCTAAAAGGCTCCATGGATAATCAAGTTGGGTTAAACCCATTGAATGCTCCATGGAGGCTCCATGGGAGTTACAAACCCATGGGTCATGGAAATGAAGAGTCATGCCACATTAGGGTTTACATGGTGTAACCCTAGATGTGACACACTATATAAGCAACATGTTCTCCACCAAAATCGGCAACACTAAGAAACAAGAGGGCTAGAGCCGATTTTGCAAGTGTAAGATTCTCTCAAAGTTTACTCCTTTGCATTTGGTGTTGTGTGAAGCATTTGAGGCATCACACTTGGGGTGCTAGGCTCACAAGGTTTCAAGGATCATAATCAACAACAAGGTAACTTATTCTATCTTTCATTCAAGTTAAAAATGTTCCCCATGTATGCTAGATAGGAATATAACCTTGGAATTCAACTTTGCATGATTATTAGACAAACATAGATCCAAGGTTATTATGGTTGCATGTACACTTAGGAAGTGTTAGAATGCTCAAAACTCATCACTACGCAGATAAGAAACAACGACCGATAACATTTGATGTGGGTGATCAAGTGTTACTTAAAGTCTCGCCATGGAAAGGACTTATTAGATTCGGAAAGCGTGGGAAGTTGAGTCATTGTTTCATGGGACCATTCAAGGTACTTCAAAGAATAGGGAATCAAGCTTACAAGCTTAAATTTCCCTCCGAATTGGACGGTATCCATAATACCTTTCACGTTTGTTATTTGAGGAAGTACTCGGGAGAAGAAGTGGATATGCTTCCACTTTCAGAGTTAAGGATCGACGAAGATAGGCGGCTGGTTAAAGAGCCTGTAGAAATGGTCGACCGTAAGACAAACAAGTTATGTCGTAAGATGATTGACTTAGTGCTAGTGCGATGGAAACACCCAACAGGGTCAAATCTCACCTGGGTGATAGAAAGTGACATGAAGAGTTTCTATCCACATTTGTTTGTTGATGCATGATTCCGGGACGGAATCATCCTGAGGAGGAGAAATTGTAATGCCCGCGTTTCCAGCTAGGCTTGGTAATCAAACACGTCAAAAGTAAAAGATCACTTAGGGAAAATAATCTCAAGCTAGTTATAGTATTCATAATTAGGATCATGTACATATCTAGAACGCCTCAATCCGACTTAGAACGAAGAAGTTTGGAAGCGCCAAAGTCTCACGAAAAAACCGACACGGCTACGGATAGCGTAAAAAGTGAATCTGGGATAGATTGCTTTTTAGCTTAGGAAGTCTAAATGGAATTCATAGTTGTAATAAAATTTATGTGTATAGGTATCATCTAAATCTGCCTTCACTATACGAAGTTATGATTTTTCTAAAATTCGGCACAACAATATGCGTACCGATATCGAATTTAAGATCGATAGATTGTTAGCCAAAACAATCTAAATGAGAGTAGGAGATCTCCTTGTTAGGATTCCAACGATATAAAAACCAACGAAAACGGATGTCGGATGTGAGAGTTATGCATTTTATACGGGCTTTAATAGTCTAAGCCTATGTAAATAAAATAGACTCAAAATTAGCCAACGGAGTCTAAAGGAAAGTTGTAGATCTCATCGAGAGATTTCTGTGGATATCAAGAACGTCAAAAATGGAGCTCGTATGAAGGATTTATGGAATATTGAAAATCCAGAAAACGTCACATGTGCACGCACATCGCACGTAGCTTGCACGCGAAGTCAGCCACGTATCCCCACCCAGAACGTGCCACGTGTTGGCATCTTAATGGATCGATGTCACCCTTATGTGTGGCGCGCCTCCTATTGCATGGCACGCAAGACTCCAAACTCACGTATAAATACCATCTCATTCTTTCACTCCTTCCTACACCCTCCATTCGATATCTCTCTAAAAATTTCGATAGTTAGCCCATTTTTATTCATTCTAGCCTGTGGTGAAGCCCTGCAACACCCTCGAGTGCTCAGATTGCCATAATCTTCGTGTAGAAAGGACCTAATTCAGTATTCTGCCCATTTAGATCCCGATTCTCATCTATTATACACTGCCAGTGAGCTACACATACTCTGCCCTGTGTAATTTATAATTATAGTTGTACGTCGTTAGTAGGATCTTATAATTAAGATTTATCAATGATTCCAAGTTGTTATGCTGATTGATCTACTATAGGAGAGGTGTGTAGAATTGTAATGTCGGCTTGGTTGTAGGATTTCAGAAAGACTATATGTCAAAATGATCCTGCCTCCCGACTGTCCTGCCTGGCTGATCCTTACTTATTTGATCTTGAAGTAGACTTTGGAATTGTTGAAGAATCTAAACTCTCAATATAATAGTTCCACGTAGTATGAAATTAGACTGATATGTAGCGTTATGTGCATCTAGGACTTTCGAGAAAGGTGTAAGGCGAAGCTCTGCCCGATTCACCAATCACCAGACACTTTGTCAAGTCAGTGCATAGTTATTATCAAGAACATAATCTTAACGTTAAAATATATGTATAATAAATGTTGCTTGTATTATCTGTATTGCTTGCTATTTGTAAAGATAAGATAGTAACATTTGGATTAGGAATTGTTGTAGAAATCAATTGCCTTTAGATATAGGTCTTTCCTTAGATTAGGAATAAGACTTATAAAGGATTGCTTAGTGTCGGATAGGCTTGACATCGATTAAGTCTCATAGTTGGGTTAGAGTGTCGGACCAGATCGGAGTGTAATCCTCCCCGTCTTGGGTTGACCAGAAATCATGGGTCCCAATTAAACAACCGGACGGTATGTCTGGGTCATCTACCAGAGTAGATGACCAACACTTGGTTGTTCTAGGAGGTCTTGTGAGTTACGTTGCTACAATGGATTTATAACCGATGGGCGTAGATGAAATGGAAAGCCATATTCATCAAAATCTTTGAACATTGGTTGCCTTATATGACTTACACTAGCCAAGGACTCAGCTAGAAGGTGTAGTCAAACAGTTGCTTAGGCAGTTCATCTGGTAAGGTAATTCTTCCAGATGATTGTTAAATTAGGATCTGTGAGGATCGGTTGGGATTTGGTAGATGGTCTTAGGACATGTTATATATTTACACTTGAAATATGTCTTGCAGGAATGATATTTTAACACTAAAGTGTTATGGGCTTCAAAACCCTATGTATCTCACCAGGTTTCCCAAACCTGACCAACTCATTTTATTGCATCATAGGTAGTTGAGCCAAAGTTGAAATTGCCTAGTTAGGATGCTAAGTGGAATATAGGATAGGCTTGCATTAGTTATTTCAGTACGTTGTTATTTATGCTGTAACGTATGTTCGGATATAATCGAATGACATCCCGAAGGTTTTAATAAAATAACTTTTGTTATTTCAAAAATGTTTATTTAACCGGGAACTTCCGCATTTCAATACTTAAAAACGTAAAGAAAATTTTTAAATTGGTTCTGAAAAATGGGGGATGTCACACTAAGTATAGTTAATACAGAGTTTTAGTCTGATGATCCTAGTGACGAATAATAGTCTAGATCCTCATCCCAATATCTACATCAAGATCTATCAAGTAAGGATCAGCCGGTCAGGACAATTGGGAGGTAGGATCATTTCGGCATATAGCTTTTCTAAAATCCAACAACAAAGTCAACTTGAACATTATAGACACCTCTCTTGTAAGTAGATCAATCAGTATTATGATTTAGAATCATAGATAAATCTTATTTATAGGTTCATAATAATGACTTATGACTATAAATATAAGTTACACTGAAAAGACTAGAATGTAGCTTCACTTATAGAGGTTCTTCCTGACAAAAGTTAGGAAATTGCACTCAAAAACCTTCAACTCGCTAGCTACTAGTACTTCAGGGATCGCAGGGCTTTGCCAAAGGCTAAAACTAATAGAAAATAGGCTCGAACTGAAAGAAATCGAGAGAGAGTGTTTGGAAAATTGTGGGAGAAAGAATGAGGCTTGGCCTCCTCATTATAGTTGATTTTGGGGTACACAGCGTGCAAAAGGGGTGCACGTGGCGCATTTTAAGGACACGACTCCCCAACCATTTTGTGTCATGTGTCGGGCTCTCCGTAGTCTGCGTTTTCACCTTCTAGAAGCGCGCGTCGCGCACCGTGCGCTGCGTAAAATGCAGATTTTGTAAATTCCATAACTTCTTCATATGAGCTCCATTTTTCGACGTTCTTTATATCCCCAAAAGGTTATCGACGAGATCAACAACTTTTCTTCAGACTCCATCGGCTAATTTTGAATTTATTGTTAGCCCTTATTTTTATATGATTTAATGATTTTGCAACGATCATAACTCTCTCCTACGGACTCCGATTTTGGTGTTCCTTTTACCAAAATTCATATCTTAAAGAGTATTATGATTTTCATTTTGGTGACATTACCCAAAAGTCAACCATTCTCTTCGTACCTTTTGACGTTAATAATTTTTAATTGCGCAGTTGATTTTTATATCTTATAAAATTCATATCTCCTTCATATGAACTCGGATTTCTATAAACTTTATATCTTCAGGATCGGGACGATGTGTGCTTTCCAAATAGAATATATATATATATAAATATATATATATATATATATATATATATATATATATATATATATATATATATATATATATATATATGTTGTGGCACACTTATTTTTACGACTTACGGACGATTCGGCTGATTTTTCCTATTTTTCCTTAATGCGAAACTTGTATTATATAGTCTGCAGCGCGCACGACTATAGATTATCCTATTCAAGGATTTAATTTTAATAATTATTATTTATTATGTGTAGTCTGAATTTGCGGGTGTTACAATTATCTCCCCTTTAGAATGATTACGTCCTGGAATCATCAACAAAACTGGGCTTGTATAATGACTTCGCACGTTACTTTTCCATCGTAGGTAATAACCATAACTCTTTTGTCTCTTCTATTGACATTCCAACTTTGAGATTTCTAAATTGTTGACGGTGCTCACTCCTACACCTGCTCCTCCTTCAAAATATGATCTTCATTGGAGGCTCCTGCTCCTTTTACAATTGACTTAACCTAAAACAGGGTCTTTACTTCGATTATCGTAACATACCGAATAGTAATGCTCTAATGAACTTTTGTCGTATGATGCAACGGCTAGACTCAGGTTTCTTTGAGTCTGATCCTCATATGAAGGATACATTCCTTCATGTTCTAATGTGATATTATCACATTCTAACAGGTAGCACTTCTTAGCTACATGATGCTTAATCCTAGCGGTGACCGTGATACTTCAATTTATCGCTTCGATTATTTCTTCCTTCGATCTAAATTTAGACACTACATTGAACTTACTTTGTAGATTAGTCGGACTCGATTTACTTTGACTACAAGGATCAGAATAGAAATCATCACTGAAACAAAGGTAATGATGGGAATGAACAAAAATGAATGCAATCACTAATTCCTTAGTAACCTTGTGACTCCTTCTGATCCAAGTATGAGTCCTGTGCTTTCGGTAGTACGGGCCCATACTACATTCCATACCTACTAATACTCGTCCCAAAAGATCTCTCGCAGTTTTCCCAAGTTACTGTTTCCTACAGATCACAAAAGCAATTTGACACATATAGATGTGCCCAAGTAATCATATACAACAAATTTCCTAGACTCCACTACGATTTTTTCCATGTGTATCTTCAATTGCAATTCTTGTAACGTCCCAAAAATTCAGAGAAAATTTTAATTTTTAAATTCATTCCAGTCATATTGTAATCATGCCAAAACAGTAAAGAGTATATATCATAATAAAATATTATCAGAGCACAAAATCCCAAAATCACGTTATGCGGAAAAACATTGGTGGATGCAGTGCGATCAGGTTGGGTACTTCCCCTTTGAGCTGAAAGTACCTGAAACATAAACAAAAAACCATAAGCACAAAGCTTACTAAGTTCCCCCAAAATACCCCATACCATATATATATATATATATATATATATATATATATATATATATATATATATATATATATATATATATATATATATATATATATAAATATTGATAATATGTCGTTGTTACTCTAGTCGAACCTCTAGAGCAACATTATACCTAGTCGTAGTGATGGCTAATTTTAGGATAAGGCACTGTACCTAGTTGTTACTCTCCCATAGTATCTTGTTTAACAATAAAAGATATAATCACTCTCAATAGAAGTATTTCTTTATACAAGCTTACTTCTGGGATAAAAATATAATAATGGAGGTATCCAATGGGCATACATCTGGAATAAAAGATATAAACACTCTCAGTAGAAGTATTGCTTTATACAAGCATACTTTTGGGATAAAAATATAATAATGGAAGTATCCAATGGGCATACTTCTGGAATAAAAGATATAATCACTCTCAATAGAAGTATTGCTTTATACAAGCATACTTCTGGGATAAAAATATAATAATGGAAGTATCTAATGGGCATACTTTTGGAGTAAAAGATATAATCACTCTCAATAGAAGTATTACTTTATACAAGCATACGTTTGGGATAAAAATATAATAATGGAAGTATCCAAGGAGCATACTTCTACAATAAAAGATAATCACTCTAAAATAGAAGTATTACTTTATAAAAGCATACTTCTGGGATAAAAAAATATAATTACTCTAAGAATAAAAGTATCCAAGAGCATACTTATGGTATACAAACTATAAACAGTATGTACATATAAAATAATAATACTACAGGTAAGATCATTTGACAGGGGAAAACCTAAAGAAAATGGTAGTAACTGATAAAATGTAACGCGTTAAAATTTTAGTATCTAGAAATAGTAAAATGATATTAGGAGATACATTAACAATATAAATCAAAATACTTTTAAAACTTAAATAAAGTTACGTATAAAAAGTATTTTCAAAGATATAATACACAAACATGTGAGTTATCCAACATTATGTCGACATTTTCAAAACCTCATGCATTCCAAGGAAACTGTGATTCGGAAGCATGTACCTCCGGAAGCAGCGGTTGATCGATGAGGCTACCGAAGACTTATTATCGTTATAGTTAGGCCTATTTGTTAAGGCACCTTTTGTAACCAAAATTCTAGTATTTCAAAATCATATTTTGATCAAATATTTTATCCATAATGGAAGTGAGGTTTATGATTCATATTCTTTTGTACTATTCAATGTATATTCAATGACTGTGATCCAATATCCCTACGTTCCACAGCTCAACATTTATGCCGCCAGCCGAGGGTGTGACATACACCTATGCTTAATTATGGTTAGACCGACATACAACTAAAATTGAATACGGTGTTTGATAGACTAACCTCTCGAGAATCCCATAGAACTTAGAAACCCAATGATATAGACAAGTACTATCTAGGAAAGATTGCACGGTCATCAAATGATAATGTCAGATGTAACATCTCGATTTTCAAGTAATTACCTTTTAGCCCCTTGTATGGGAATTGTTTAAGTTTTTGACCCTTGAGTATGAGGAAGGGTGCTAGTATGGTCCTTAGTGGAAATATGATAATTCTGATCAGGATTAGTACGTTAAGCGTACGTTGTGTATGATGGGCATACACCTCATACACGGGGCGTACGTGAGGAAAATGCAAACCCTAATTTTTAGGGTTGGTCCATATTTAAACCCCATTATAGCATCATGTCTCATTTCTTCATCAGCCTCCTTCTGTGAAAAATGACCCCAAGCAAACCCAAAGTGATAATAGTGCTTTTTGAGTCCATTGGAGTGTTTTGGAAGTGTTCTTGAAGTAGAAGAAGGTGGTGAGAATAGATTGGAGCTTGGAAGCATCTTGGATATGGGATTTCCTCCTTGTTAGCAACCTCCAGGAGGTATAAAGTTTGCAACTTGATCATTCCATCTTATAGATCTAGACATTTCTTCCTTTAAGATAGTTTTTGTCCCAAATATGGTGATTCTTGAGCATGGCATGTTCTTGACCCAATAAGTTGTCCTTTCAAACCTTAGGAGGGTCTTAAGTCATAAAAATGTGGTCTCGATGGTTAGTTTTGCTCCATACATGCTATAGAGGGTCTTAATGCATTAATATGTTGAGTTTTTGTGTTTTAAGAACTTAATGGACATGCAAAGTCATAAAGTTGGAAATTTTATGACTCTTGAGGATATTTTAGCCTTTGATCTGTAATTGGAAGCATTAAGTCGAAGTAATAAGGGCTGAATGGGTTAAGAAGAGGGCAGTTGCGTACGCTAGGCGTACCGCAGGGTAAGCTGCGCGTACGCAGATATGGCCCTGATGCCTTGGACGCTTATACGCCCTACGTACCTCCAGAGTATACCCCGCGTACGAGGCCTGAGTCAACTCAGCTGAGTTGACTCAGGTGTGTTGACCCATTGACTTTGACTTTTCTTTTACCTTATTTTGACCAAGTTTGACCTAGGGGTATTATGGGAATTTTGGATTGTGGTTGAGAATTGGTTATTTTGATGGATAAGTGGCGGCTAGAGCTGAGATTCAGAGTCGGGACCTCATCAACTATTGCTCAGATTGAGAAGTGAGTTTTCCTCACCGTACTTATATGTCGAACGCACCAAGACCGACCCATTGTATTGGATATCCTTTTATATGATATAGGATGTATCTATGTTGTAGAGATCTATTAGATCTATATCATAGTATATAGGATGTTGTTATACTGTAGTAATCTGTTAGATCTATATCCTGTTATATAGGATGTTAGCATGCGGTAGTGATCTGTAGATTTTCCTGTTTGTCTCTTGACTGGTTATATGTTTATCTGTTATGTATATGTCGACATGTTATGTGTGGTTGGATTGAGGCGGTCATGCTTTGTGCTGAAAGCCAAGATACCCGGGGCGGTCTGGATAGACTGTAGGCCCTGCGAGGCGGTCCAGTCAGGCCGAAGGCCCGGCGAGTGGTCCGGATAGGCTGTAGGCCCCGCGAGGCGGTCCAGTCCGGCCGAAGGCTTGGGAGCGGTCCAGATAGGCTGTAGGCCCTGCGAGACGGTCCAGTCAGGCTAAAGGCTCATTTATATATGTTGTTGTTTGTTATGTTTATGTCGTGGTACATTGGGGGAACTCACTAAGCATTGGCTTACAATTTTAGTGTTGTTTTAGATACTTCTGAGGACCATGGCTAGGCGAACGCGTGACCGTACACATCCTCGGTTTTTATGTTGATGGATCTTGGGAGACTCTAAATCGAATAATATTTTGAAAACAATGATTTTGTAAACACTTTTTAAGTAATGGGCTGTTTTGAAAGTTTAAATTTGTTATGATTTTTGAGACGTTATAGTTGGTATAAGCGCCTTGGTTTGAGCGAATTGGAGAAACATCTGTGTGAATCCACTCTCAAACTAAGGAACTGCAAAAGTTTTAAAAATGATTTTCAAAATTGTTTTCAAAAGTAATAAAGAAAGGATGTGATGTGTACGATCAGCCGAAGCCAGTAGGTATACCCTAAGTTACCCACACTGTTATCTGATATTGTGTTTATGTTAGAACAACATGTTAGTCGTAGGATAAGGATCTTCAGGAATTGCATAATAGAATTTCCTGATACATGATGCCTTAACTCCTATAGAGTTCTCTTGATGATTGTTGTATGACTCTTTTGGGTGTGAATTAACTACTAATTGAATCCATTAAGTCACATGTTGCATGGGTTAAATAATTTTAGGGTGAAGGATTTAGTCCTACTGTGCAGCTCTTTTCTGATTCCAACCGTTGTAGGGTTGAATCTTTTAATCTTAGATTATTTAAGTTAAGTTTCATGTGATTGTATTCATGCAGTAGTCAACTGGCACCAATGAGGGCCATTTGGCAGTTTATGGAGGGGTGAGGTGTGGATCCTAGGGTAGCCTAGGGAGTATGTAGTGCTCATAATACGCTTTTAGCAAGTGTTGGAAGTTTCATGGATGAGTTATGTGGGGTTGGCCGGAAACTCGAGGAATGACTAGCCTTTCTCTAGGAAGTGAGAATATGGTGTATGCGTATTCTAGTGTGTTCTGTTAGGGTCGTGTGATAATCCTCTGAGACAAATACGGGTAGGTGGGGAAGGTAGTATGGGCCCATACTACTGAAAGCATAGGACATGTATGTGTCTCAAGGAAGTCACAAACCTCAAGGTTTCGGATGTCTAGAATGGTTGTGATTATATGTGTATTGTGGCATTTTTGATGCATTTTGGTTCATTTCCAGTATGGAGTTCACGAGAGGATCTGGTTCAAGATTTGGAGCTGATGATCAGGGTATGCCAGGGTTGACTGTTGATCAAATATGGGAGATGATTACCATGGAGGTTTTTCATATTTTGCAAGAAGAATTGTCTGGTATCGTGGATCGGATCACTAAGAGGCTAATCGCCAAGTTCGAGGAGCGAACTTCAGCTTTGCAGGTTGTGAGAGGTGCTACTGAGATGACTATTGGGGGATATCTTGATGTGGGGACACGACTCGGAAAGATAATGAGGGCTCATTCAGAAAGGGACAAAGTGGCTGAGGCTGCTAACTTGGGTATTGGTAGTCAAGGGAGCTATGATATCTGCGGGAAGTGTAGGGGAACCCACGGGTTTGCTTGTCACAAGTTCAAATGCTATAAGTGCGGTGAAAGAGGGCATGTATTTCGCGACTGCAAGAAGGATAAGATGTCTTTCCATTGTCACCAACCGGGTCATCTCAAACATGACTGTCCTATATGGGTAGCGGAGGGAGTGCAAGCCCAGCTGCCCACGTTCCTGCGGGAGGTCAAGGTTGAAGCGCAAGAAATCTCAGGTATGAAATTTTGATCCTCGGTTTGATTTTTGAATGGATAGCCATTCGTGTAGTAGCATGTTAGAATTATTATGCTAGCATTTATGGGTCATGATAGGTTAGGGTTGTGTATTGGAGATTTTCGAGGTGCCTTACCCGATTCATTTGATCCCTATCCCCATAGGGGATGTGTGCGTGATAGTGGGGATGGATTGGCTAAGCAGGTTTGGTGCTATGATCGATTGCGAGGGTCAGTGGGTGGTAGTTTGAACCCTAAGTGGGGGAGAACTAGGTATTCTGCTTGGAGGAGTATCGATTTGTTCGAATTTATGGTGTTGGAAGAATGGTTCATAGGGATCTACAGTACGGGTATGCGGGATTTTGGTTTAAGATTTGGTCAAGTCAGGGGTGTAGAGTAAGTGGTTATCAGATGTAGGTGTTCAGGAGATACATGAGTTGTTTCTCAGCAGAAAGTAGTTGGTCAAGGAGCTCGTTCTAGTCATTGGTTCCTTCTGTGATGCCAATGAATAGATGAGGAGCCACTAGGATCACTCAAGTTGAGTAATGGTTGTTGAGGGATTGGTCAGCTCATTGTGTGGATCGCTATTTACAGTCTAGAGTGGGTAGATGTTGATTGGTAAATCAATTCAAAAACGTGTATGTTCATCTCCGCGTGGTTTTTGATTCACTAGATTAAGTGTCAATGTGTTCTCAATCATTGATCATTTCATACATCATCAAAGTGGAGATTATTCGTAAGTTTGGGCTGTATCAGTTGAAGTTCAATGGATTCCTCGACCTATCGTCAAGTTCGGCTTGAGTTTGGACGATGTTCTTGGTTATTGGTAGTCTAGAAGTTGGGTCAATGTTGTTCAGTTTTCTAGATAGGACATGAGGTCTGCGTGGAATCTAACTTTCTTGGCAGTGATAATATTTGAATGGATCCGACTAAAGTCTTAGCAGAATTTCTAGATAACCTTTAAAGTTTTATCGAGATAGTTACATATTGATGGGTTCTGTTCAGTCTCAACCAATGTATGGGATCTTGTCTCGATCTTTCATGATTATATCTTCTGTTAATGATTGAGGCTCGTCATTTCGTAGAGACTATGGTATTGCGCCTCTTTTGGATAAGGTATGGGTTCCCTAAGGGTGTGTATTATGGTAAGTGTTGGATAAGGTGTCTAAGTCCATAACATATTTGAGATGTACTTGACCCGACCCGGCATGGTCCATTTGGGTTGCACTTCACCCGAACAATTTATATGGATAATCTTTTGAGAATAGTATAAGTTATGATTTATTAATATATTATAAGTTCTAATATATTAATATGAAATCATATTATTTAATTAGTATTGATCTAAAATTAATTTAGAATTAATTTGGTGATCAAAAGTGTGACTAATTAAATATGGACTCTTGTATTTATATAGTGTGGGCTAATGCTTATTTAGAATGGGCTAGGCTTGCATGGTAAGTCCATGGATAGTCCATGGAGCTTTAACCCATGGATCTCATGGAAATAAAAAGTCATGGGTATTAGGGTTTACATGGATGTAACCCTAATCCACCACACTATATAAAGGAGTCCTTGGCACTTGAAATTGCACTAGTTTTTGTGTGAGAACTCAGTGTGGCCGATTTCTAGAAGTGTTCTACTATTCTCTCAAGTTTCCAAGGTTTGTGGTGATTTGTGACTTCCATTTGAGGCATCCACATTATTGGTGCTAGGCTCTCAAACTCCAAGCAATCAACCACTACTAAAAGGTATGTAACTCTACTAGCTTATTATGTTTCAAAGTTCCCCATGCCATGCTAGTTAGGTTAAGAACCTTGGAAAAGCAAATTTGCATGTATCTTAGTAAAACATAGATCCAAGGTTTCTAGGGTTGCATGTACACCATAGGAGTGATAGAATGCTCAAAACCCATCAGTGGTATCAGAGCCTAGACTTGTTTTCTTGATACTTGATGCAAATTGTTGAAAAAAGACGAATAATATGAAATCTGCTGAGTGAACTCACCGAGTCCATGGGGGGACTCGACGAGTCCATGCCTAAAATCATCCTACTCGTCGAGTAGGTTCATGCACTCGACGAGTAGAATGCCCAGAGTGCATATTTTCGAGTTTTGCTGCTGGAAATGGACTAGAAACATTACCCTAAACTGTTTTGGTCTTATAAAACTTGTTTTAGATGGTGTAATGGTTATGCTAATCCATTTTCAATAGCTATTATCAAAATTTCAAGTCTTATATGTGTTTTTTATGATTCTTGAAATTGTTGATATGAATATTCATACACATATGAGTTTAGAAAATCATAGGAATTATTTGCAACTTACTTGTTAGTTTAATTCTTGATCATTATGTGTTTTAATGGAATCCATAATTTGTCCTCAAGTTATGGATTACCATAAGTCACTCTTTTAAAGTCCATTAAAGAAACACATAGGTTACATAAAATGAAAAGTCTCTCATTTTAATAAACCATTAACTCATAAGTTATGAAAGATGAAAAGTTTTGAAAGTTACAAAACTTGCCCTCAAGTTTTGGAACATGTAAAGTCTCACACATTTTAGTAAACTTTAGTTCCAACCCCTAGAATTTTAAAAGTTAAAATTCAACCCTTATACTTTATACTATTATAAGTTAATAATATATGTATATATATATATATATATATATATATATATATATATATATATATATAAGAACAAGTCGTTTTACCGTTAGTAGGCCTCATTCACGAAGTCGGTCTATAAGGGGGGTATAAGGTTGTTGCCTATAAAATGGCAGCTTAATAGGTATCCACTCTCACCCACCGCTTCCTTGACTGGTGGAGGGTCGTTAGCCGAACGGGTAGGACAATGACTTTAATCCTCATTAAAAGTATGATGAATGTAAAGTAACTAAATGTTTTTATAAATTCCCAATCTTAGTTACTTTAGGAAAATGTGAATAAGGTGCTAACCCATGAAATTACACTTTGCACTTTGATTAAGTCGTTAGTGGAGCGTGTGTGGTTAACCGACACACTAACCTGGACTTAACAAGGTAGGCAAAGGGTGGCTTAAGGTTTATCATAGGTCGGTGGAGCACGTGTGGTTAACCGGCACATCGATTGAGTGATAAACATTAAGAGTACCAAGTAATTTGCATGGTTACTTCACACCTTGTTTTGTGATCCTCGGCATCCCAGTCACAAAACTTGAAGGGCACACTCGAGATTGAAACATGTCATTGAAAAGTTCAATGAATCTCAAAGAATCTAGGAGTTTCAAAACCAATTAAAACCTAATCATTTATTTCGTTTTTCATGGTAGAAATTGGTGAATCGTCATTCACCTACCTTCAAATATTTTATAGCTTGGATTACGGCATCCCTCTTCTAAGTTATAAAATATTGTGTTGGGTCCTAGCCGTAATATTACATTTGGGTGTCTTATTAAGGATTATCTTTATATCTAATCTAAACTTGTCTTTCTTCTTTTCAGATGTCTTCCAACAATGCTGCTTCTGGCTCAAACCCTACCGGCTCCTTCTCTCTCATGAACCTTTGTGGGAGAGTCCCTTGATGGCTCCTCTTCAAGTGGAACCAAGAAAGATTTCGTCACTCCTTCTGCTAACCCTAAAGAGGCTGAATGCTTCTATTGCCATGAAAAGTCGCACTGGAAGCAAAACTGCCCGAAGTACCTGCAAGATGTTAAGGATGGGAAAGTAAAACCCAAACATGCAGGTATATACATTATATTGTCTAATAACTCACCCTATTCTAACTCTTGGGTCCTTGATACAGGTTGTGGTATTCACATATGTTCTGATTTGCAGGGACTAAGAAGAAGTGAGAATGTGGAGCATGGGAAGATAAACTTGATCATGGGGAATAGGAAAGTTACACCTGTCACCAAGATTGGAGTGTATGCTTTGTTGCTAAGTAGTGGGTTAACATTAGATTTGAATAAATGTTGTTACTCGTCTGAAATGGCGAGAAATATTATTTCTTTTCATGGTTTGTACAAACAAGGTTTTACCTTTTCGTTTGATAATGAATGTGGTGGTATTAATGCTTTCTTTAATAATGTTCTTTATTTTAAAGCACTACCTTGTGATGATGTGTATGAAACTGTGTCGGTTGTTGATAACCTAGGAAATAATGTATTGTGTATTGATTCTTCCACTAGCTTGGATAAAGCATCATTATGGCATTGTCGTCTTGGACATGTAAGCAAGAAACGCATAGGCCAACTCCAAAACGATGGAGTCTTGGAGTCATTTAACCTAAAGTCAGATGATAGTTGTGAATCTTGTTTTCTTGGGAAAATGACAAGGTCACCCTTCACTGGTTTTTGTGCTAGGGGTGAAGGTTTGTTAGATCTTGTACACACAGATGTGTGTGGACCCTTCAGAACCGCCACAAGGGATGCTAACCGCTTCTATGTGACTTTTACTGATGATTATAGTAGATATGGATAGGTCTACTTAATCAAGCATAAGTCATAAACCTTTGAAAAGTTCAAGGAGTTTAAAAAGGAAATGGAGAATCAGCTGGGCAGGAACATTAAGATGCTTCGATCCGATCGAGGTGGTAAGTATCTTAGTACAGAGTTCCTTGACTATCTTAAGGAATGTGGGATTGTCTCACAGTTGACACCTCCCAGGACACCACAGTTGAATGGTGTGGCTGAGAGGCTCAATCGAACCTTGTTGGATATGGTTCGTTCCATGATGAGTCGAGCTTCGCTACCAATCTCATTCTGGGGGTATGCCTTAGAGACCGCCGCCCATATCCTTAATCTAGTCCCTACCAAAAAGGTTGCCAAAACACCTCACGAGATGTGGACTGGAAAAGTTCCTAATCTGGACCACATCAAGATTCGGGGTTGCGAGGCTTTTGTGAGGCATGAGACTCACGATAACCTCGAACCTCGAAGTGAGAGGTGTATTTTCATCGGCTACCCACATAAATCCTTTGGTTACCTCTTCTAAAGACCCAGTGATAATGTGGTCTTTGTAGCAAGGAGAGGAGTCTTTCGCGAGAGAGAATTCATAAGCCAAGGAAACAGTGGGAGGCAAATTGACCTTGAAGAAATTCAAGAGTCAAGTGGTGAAGGAACCTCAAACCCTAGCAATCAACCTGAGGAGGAAACTCCTGTTGATCCGAAAGATGAGTCTGTACCTCTGAGGCGTTCCACGAGAGTTAGGAATGCACCTGAGCATTACTATGGTTTCCATATTACTGCGGAAGGTGATACACTTATCAGTGATAGCACACTGTTAAGTCTGGATGAACCTAACAGTTACACGGAAGCCATGGCAGGCCCTGAGGCTGCTAAATGGAAAGAGGCTATGGACAGCGAGATACAGTCCATGTATGACAATCAAGTTTGGAACTTGTTTGACAATGTACTAGGTTGAAAGACAGTCGGGTGCAAATGGATCTTCAAGAAGAAGACCGACATGGATGGTAATGTACACACTTATAAGGCGCGACTGGTTGCAAAGGGCTTTTCTCAAACTTCGGGAGTTGATTATGATGAGACCTTTTCACCAGTAGCAAAGATTAAGTCTATTAGGGTTATGCTAGCCATTGCCGCATTTCATGACTATGAAATATAGCAAATGGATGTCAAAACCGCTTTCCTTAATGGAAAGTTGGCTGAGGATGTTTACATGAGTCAGCCAGAGGGTTTTGTCAGCGCAGAGTACCCTAATAGAGTGTGTAAGTTTGAGAAACCCATCTATGGATTGAAACAAGCACCTCGCATATGGAATCTTTGTTTCAATGAGAAAGTCAAAGAGTTTGGATTTTCGAGGAGCGAAGATGAGTCCTGTGTATATGTCAAGGCTAGTGGGAGTATAGTTGGCTTTTTGGTATTGTATGTGGATGACATACTACTCATGGGAAATGACATCCAAACTCTGCAGGAAGTGAAGTCCTGGCTTGGGAAGTGTTTCGCTATGAAGGACCTTGGTGAAGCTGCCTATATCCTAGGGATAAGGATTTTGAGAGACAGGAGTAAAAGACTAATTGGACTTAGTCAAAGAACCTATGTGGACAAAGTGTTGAAAAGGTTCAACATGCAGAACTCCAAGAAAGGTGAGTTACCGATCCAGATTAACGCCAGACTGAGTAAGACTCAAAGCCCGAGTACAGAGACTAAGATAGCAGAGATGAGTCGAGTTTCGTATGATTCCGCTGTAGGCTCGATCATGTATGCTATGACTTGTACTCGTCCTGATGTGGCCTTTGCATTGAGCATGGTCAGCAGATATCAGGGGAATCCTGGCAAGGATCACTGGACTGCGGTAAACAACATTCTCAAGTACCTGCGGAGGACTAAGGATTGGGTCCTTACCCTCGGTGGGAGTGATGACTTGAGAGTAGTAGGGTATAGTGATGCTAGCTTTTAGACTGATAGGGATAACTTTCGCTCTCATTCAGGTTGGGTCTTTACCTTAAACGGAGGAGCAATTTCTTGGAAAAGTTCCAAGCAGGAGACAGTGGCTGATTTAACTTGCGAATCAGAGTATATAGCGGAAAGCGAGGTAGCAAAGGAGGCTATATGGCTAAAGAACTTCATTGGAGATCTTGGAGTTGTACCAGCTATAAAGGAGCCTATGGAGATTTTCTGTGACAGCAATAGTGCAGTTGCCTTAGCCAAGGAACCGAGAGATCATGGCAGATCCAGACATCGAATAGAAGAAGGACTCCTCATGGAAAAGAGGGTATTATTGGATGAGAACCCAGCAGATCCCCTCACGAAGGGACTGAGTAGGGTTAAGCATCTTCAGCATGCAAGGCGCATAGGGCTAAAGGATGATATTAGTTTTGGAAATTAGATAGTTTTTGAAATTTGTAAAGTGTAATTGACATTTGATGATGAATAAAAGTTGTTGTTTATTTATGAGTAAAGTGTTGCTATCTTTTGTCAATCGTTTACTATCATTTCATTTTTGCATGTTTTGACTTCCAGAATAATTATGTTATGGTATATCATATTATTCAAATTCTCCACAGTCGGTCATATGTTGGAAGTAGATATAAATCAAGACTGTCATGAAGCTGGCTTGTAGATGTCTAAAGTGTTGGACATAGCAATAGTTGCTACAACATTCATGAGTGCTCATAAGTTCTGAGTATTGGATTCAACCCACGCTCACTTGTATCACTTCATGAAATTTATCTCGAGTGATCGTGAGACGGTAATATCATATAAGTCTTCAAACCTAGAGATATGAGTTGTTGACTATGAGTTGGTTATACATTGACTGTACGAAAACGCATTGGTAACTCGATGTTATAAAACGTGCCTTTGTGTATGATTCAACAAGTAGTAGAACAAGCATATGAGTCGAAGTTTATCTGTTCCTTCTTAGATTAGAAGCGATATCTGGGCCCCTCGATGATTTTTTTGTGACCTATGTACCGGGCCCAGTCAGAACTAAATTGATGTGTTCAATTAAGTTCTATGTCAAACAAATCGGAAATCGGGAAACAAACTGCTGGACAATAAGTAAGACATTGTTCCATGTATTTGTCCAGCTGATATCTAGAACAGATGATTATATGATCCCTTATCTAAAATGGCGCTTCATAGTTCAACAGAGTTTTAAGAGCTACGATTGTCGGTTGGTTCCTGAAGTCATAATTGCAACTATAGTTATTAGACTTATCCAAGTGGGAGACTGTTGGATAAGGTGTCTAAGTCCATAACTATATTTGAGATGTACTTGACCCGACCCGGCATGGTCCATTTGGGTTGCACTTCACCCGAACAATTTATATGGATAATCTTTTGAGAATAGTATAAGTTATGATTTATTAATATATTATAAGTTCTAATATATTAATATGAAATCATATTATTTAATTAGTATTGATCTAAAATTAATTTAGAATTAATTTGGTGATCAAAAGTGTGACTAATTAAATATGGACTCTTGTATTTATATAGTGTGGGCTAATGCTTATTTAGAATGGGCTAGGCTTGCATGGTAAGTCCATGGATAGTCCATGGAGCTTTAATCCATGGATCTCATGGAAATGAAAAGTCATTGGTATTAGGGTTTACATGGATGTAACCCTAATCCACCACACTATATAAAGGAGTCCTTGGCACTTGAAATTGCACTAGTTTTTGTGTAAGAACTAAGGGTGGCCGATTTCTAGAAGTGTTCTACTATTCTCTCAAGTTTCCAAGGTTTGTGGTGATTTGTGACTTCCATTTGAGGCATCCACATTATTAAAGCTAGGCTCTCAAACTCCAAGCAATCAACCACTACTAAAAAGTATGTAACTCTACTAGCTTATTATGTTTCAAAGTTCCCCATGCCATGCTAGTTAGGTTAAGAACCTTGGAAAAGCAAATTTGCATGTATCTTAGTAAAACATAGATCCAAGGTTTCTAGGGTTGCATGTACAGCATAGGAGTGTTAGAATGCTCAAAACCCATCAGTAAGTTCATTAGATATTGTCGTGAGGGGTGTATATGGGCTGGTAAGATAACAATGGAGCACTTTGTTCGACTTATATGCATGGTTCTTAATTGGGTTATGTGGAACAAGAATACGACCGTTTATCCCATTCTCGGGTTGTGTACAATAATGTTTTCGTCGGATTTTACATTTGTAGCAGCTTGTGCTGTGAAAGGAATTGTGCGTAGTAAAAGAGTATGCCATTGTTGCGTTCGGTTAGCGTTGAGAGGGACGTTGATTGGGTTCCTGCAAGGCGGTGGAATGAGGTTGAGTATCGTTAGGCCCCCATGGTGTTGGTCGTGAGTTTCTAGGCGAATGATGGAATATCGACAAGATCGGTGTAATATCGGAAGCATTCCAGATATAGTCTGTGGGCCAGTGATCATGATTGTTTATTTCTTCGGCTTATGGTACTTTTGAATTTTGGTGAATTTTAGGAAGGCAGGAGGCTCACGGACCAGCTAGTTTGGATAAAGTGGGCAATTAACGGTTGTTGGGAGTATCAGTCGTGCATCAAAAGTCTCTACGAAGTGTTTGCATTATAAATCTCGTTTGTTCGCATGTTGTTATTAGGGTTTTGTTTACCAAGGTTGTGTATCGGATATGGAGTCTCGAGTTATGAAGTTATTATGAATGCTTTGAGTGGTTTGCCAGGTGGGGTACACCTGAGCTGATAAGGGTTGGATGCAATATGAAAATTCTTGAATTGATCACCTTTTCTCGTAGGAGCAGTGGTCAGTAATGGCGTGTCAGGGAGTCACGGGTTTAATCAAGGTTTTTGGTACATCTTATCAATTTGGAATTGATTGAAATTTGCAATCATTGTGTTTTGAGTACTTTTTTCGCGTGTTTGGTGGTGTTCTCAGTCAAAGACAAGGGGTGGCTTCATCGAATGGATGAATATTAGTCCTGTAATATGGGTTCTGAAGTATAGATCTGATGCATTCCTGGTCTCGCGAAGCACATTGATAGAGTTGATTCGGTGATTGTAGCCTTGGGAGTCCCCGACTCTGTGGATCTCAATGGATGTTTGGTCCTATAGCTAGGAAGTTGTGGATTATGTTGGTGTTATATGTATTTGTCTACAGTGGTTATCTAGCTGAGGATCGTATTAGGAGTCGCCTTCTTTTCGAATGAAGGGTTCAACAACAGTGAATAGTCAGGAGTCCTGATCCCCAAGTGGTATCAACAAGGTAAGTTAGGGTCGGGAGGGTCCTGTATGGTTCATATTGTAAAGGGATGTCATAATAACTCCGTTCCGAGATAGTTTTGTTTGCTTAAGAGTCAGTCGAGGTATCGGATTCCTAAAATTCTGTGAGAGTGTGATGGTTTCTTCAATGGTGAAAGTTAGCGAGTCAAGGATAGTACGGGAAGGTAGACGTCTTGATGAGCCGACTTTTAGTTTGGATCGAGTGCTGGAGAGGGCCATCTGAGTGACCCGAGGTGGAGATGTGTGAACTACCATGGGTTAGTTACAGCAGCGGACTTCGAGGACGAAGTCTGGTCTAAGTGGGGGAGAATTGTAACATCTCAACTTTCAAGTAATTACCTTTTAGCCCCTTGTATGGGAATTGTTTGCGTTTTTTACCCTTGAGTATGAGGAAAGGTGCTAATATGGCCCTTAGTGGCAATATGGTAATTCTGATCAGGATTAGTATGTTGAGTGTATGTTGTGTACGCTAGGCGTACTAGGGCGCTCCCTAGTATGTTGGACATACACCTCATACGCGGGGCGTACGTGAGGAAAATGCAAACACTAATTTTTAGGGTTTGGTCCACATTTAAACCCCATTATAGCTTCATGTCTCATTTCTTCATAAGCCTCCCTCTGTGAAAAACGACCCCAAGAAAACCCTAAGTGAGAAGAGTGCTTTTTGAGTCCATTGGAGTGTTTTGGAAGTGTTCTTGAAGAAGAAAAAGGTGGTGAGAAGATATAGCCCTGATGTCTCGGACGCTACGCATACACAGATATGACCCCGGTGCCTCAGAGCTTGTACACCCCACGTACCTCCGGAGTACGCCCCGCGTATGAGGCCTGAGTCAACTCGGTTGAGTTGACTCGGGTGTGTTGGCCCATTGACTTTGACTTTGACTTTTACCTGATTTTGACAAAGTTTGACCTAGGGGTATTTTGGGAATTTGGATTGTGGTTGAGAAATGGTCATTTGGATGGATAGGTGGCGGCTAGAGTTGAGATTCGGAGTCGGGACCTCATCAGCTATTGTTAAGATTGAGAGGTGAGTCTTCCTCACTATACTTATGGGTCGAAGGCACCAAGGTCGGCCCATTGGATTGGATATCCTGTTACATGATATAGGATGTTGCTATGATGTAGAGATCTATTAGATCTGTATCCTGGTATATAGGATGTTGTTATGTTGTAGTGATCTATTAGATCTGTATCCTGGTATATAGGATGTTAGCATGCAATAGTGATATGTAGATATGCCTGTTTGTCTGTTGACTGGTTATTTGTTTATTTGTTATGTATATGTCGACATGTTATGTGTGGTTGGGTTGAGGCGGTCATGCTTTGTGCTGAAGGCCAAGATACCCGGGGGGTCCGGATAGACTGTAGGCTCTGCGAGGCGGTCCAGTCAGGCCGAAGGCCCGACGAGTAGTCCGGATAGGCTGTAGGCCCTGAGAGGCGGTCCAGTCAGGCCAAAGGCTCGGAAGCGGTCCAAATAGATTGTAGGCCCTACGAGGCGGACCAGTCAGGCTGAAGGCTCATTTATGCATGTTGTTGTTTGTTATGTTTATGTGGTGGTACTTTGGGGGAACTCACTAAGTGTTGGTTTACAATTTTAGTTTTGTTTCAAGTACTTCTGAGGACCGTGGCAAGGCGAAGGCGTGACCGTACACATCCTCGGTTTTTATGTTGATGGATCTTAGGAGACTCTGAATCGAATAATATTTTGAAAACAATGATTATATAAACAATTTTTAAGTAACAGATTGTTTTGAAAAGTTTAAATTTGTTATGATTTTTGAGATGTTCCAGCAGATCTGGAAAAAAAGGTAACAAGAACATTTCCAGGGAAAGATCAAGTTATGCCATCCCTACTTAAGACCCAACATACCTATTTTACTAAAGTTCCCATACCTCTATTTTCCTTGACCCCACCGAGGAACCTCACAAAAAGGACGTTTCCTCATAAACAATTAGAGAGCTAGCCGAATCATAATAAGAGCCCTCTGAGGACCCTTCAGGACCCTCTGAGGAGGAAGATCCTAATAAGGAGGAGACAAATCCCATCAATGAGGAAGTTGATTTCTCGCATTATAAGGATAAAAAGGCCAGAAATCAACAGACGATTTGCCACCTATCCCTTTCCCTCGAAACGTCACATAGTTCTGTCATGCCTACCCTAGCCACTCGCGCTACGCATCACGTCAATCAAATCAATAATGAGTTGGGAATCATCAAAAGAAGCTTTACGATCCAATTTAATATGACCCAAAGGTTAGATAATGAGCTAAGACTGGATAATAGGATTGAAGCTCCAAGCACAAGTTGCAGAGCAAAAGTCATCGCCGCAAAGGAAAACGCATGTGCGATAAAGACTCGATCCATTTAAGCAGTAGATCCCTAACCTTGTATGGTAGGCTTCCAAGTTGTGCCCTAAGTCTACAGATTAAGTGTAATGAGAAGTTCGGTTGTGCAAGAAAGCAGTATCGTCGCTATCCCTCTAGACATGACCTTTTAGTACATCGAAGTCTTCCCCTCCTAACATAGAAATTTTTGTGATATTTGTTTTTTTTTTACACTAACTTGTGTGCTTAGTCTTTACTACCCGCATTCGTAAAAGATGCCATCGACTAACACTCTCTATCTTAAAGATCAGAAACATTGATACTTTGTAACAATAATATTAAAATTTAGAAATTAAATTCATTTATACGTACATATAGTGATAATTGATTTGTCTTGAGTATGAGAAACTATAACATAAACATTGATAATTTGATATTTTGTAACATTGATACTCAAAATTTAGAAATCACATACGTTAATACTTTGTGAATTGTGATTAATGTTGAATGTTTTGTCAAAACATACACATTTATACTTCTTTAGTGTTAGATACTTTGATTGTTGATATTGATTGCTTTAGCAATCAGAATAAAAAAATGTCTTTGTTAAGTTTTTTAAAAAGGAATGAAAAAAAAATAATAGACGTAAATAATGAGCAACATAAAGCTATCCCCATTAACAATTAAATTCAACCCAATCCAACATTTCTTTACAAAAAATATCAAAAAACTAATATGAATATTGATCTCATATTGTAGGAAATATTTAGTTATATATATATATATATATATATATATATATATATATATATATATTAATGAACTGAATATCTATTTTTTTTAATAAAATAAAAAAAAAATACAAAAGGGGGGAGTGAACTAGGCCGCTGCACGAGCCGCTCACCTCAATTCCTTTACGTTTTGATATATTTTTATTTTTTTAAAATTTTTGGTGCTGATCTTTGATGAGCTGCTCATCAATAGGTATAGTCTAAGTACATGAAAGTTGATATGTAAATTCACTACTTGTTGATCCAATATAACAACCAAGCGAAGAATATTATCAAGTAATTGAAAAGATGGAATTAGAAGATCATACATGCAAAAAGAGTTGCCATAAATATATAAAAGATTATTTTTTATTTAAATGTTAGAGATTAGCACCGCTACCAAGTTCATATATTTAATATAGTCAACACGAATTTACTTCTATTTTTTATTTTTGTGTTCGGGTGAGTATTTGAAAGCCTTTGATAGTATAAATTAAAAGAAATGGTTAGATTTATCAAGAAAAATGTCCAACATAATATCATATTCAAGTTCTTGAATTTGGAACTAAAAAATTACGTTATGGATGTACGAAAAAAACAGACTATTCAATCAGTTGAAAAACATTGAAAACGTTGTAAAAACAGATTTTTCCTAAGATTTCTTCATCTCTTGAAACATACATTAATTTTATCCATCATAAATATTGTCTGACTATTTTACTTTTATCGGTTTTATTTAATCAACAAACCATGGTGACATATTTACATCAAATTTTCCGGATCATTCAAGATTTCTACAACAATGTTTTTCTCCAAGATTTTCATAATCAACTCAAGCCAATATGACTTGGATATATACCGAACGTAATTGGTATATATTTTTTCTTGGAAGCATGTACTATATGCATCAAGAGTAGTACAGAGAGTGAGCTGCCGACAGTCGAGTATAGGCAGTATTGAAATATGTTAGGTGACGGAGTGAGGACCTACATGGAGACGGCAATTAAAGAATAGTGAGACCCTTGAGATTTGTGTCAACTAATTGAATAGTCAAAATTAAATGAATAGTACAAATCGCACGTGCAATCAAGTTTTGTATACAGTGGTAGCAATCAAATCTTTTGGTTTTCAACTTGGTGCTTTCGTGGGGTTTTCTACAGGTGTTGTACGTATTTAAAATTTAAATGATTGTGTATGTATGATATTATATCAATGAACTATTTACTAAAATAATAACAAAAAAAATAAATGATTTTTGATCTATCGGTAAGTAGTGGTATCTCATTTGAAAGATCATGGGTTCAAGTTATACTTGAGTCATAGGTGATAGTTAGAAGTAATTAGTTTGTCGTTTTAAGAAATAAAAAAATAATAATAATAAACAATATTTCATAAACTAATAATGTTTTGAAATTTTATTATAAAAATCATGCTTAATTCTTAGAAACAACTTTTCTTAATGTAATTTTTTAGGGAAAACTGCAATAAAATATCTATCTATTGCCCTTATAACCGATTTAGTCCCTATAGTTTTTTTTTCTTGCAATTAAGTCATAATTACTGGTAAACATAATCAAAACGGGATAATTATTGGGTTAGCCGGTACCTAACTGATGTGGCATCTTACGTGGAAGTCATCATGTTAAATAACATCCTACGTGCAATTTAAGAGGGATAAATCTATGAATCGGGCTCTTCTTCTTCATTCGACAGTCAAAGGAGCGGGCGATTAGGGCAAACTGGAAACAGGAAATCGATGTCGAGTTCTTCAAGCAACAACATCAGAATGTGCTATTGTGGAGATAGGGCTGGAATGTGGACATCATCCAGGTCGGAGGTTTTTTGGTTGCCCAAATTACATGGTAAAGAATCTTCAATCTCACTCAGATTCTTCTATTCCACTAAAATTTTTCTATGTTAAAAACATGCATCTTTCTATGTTATGTAGGATGAAGAGAAGGATTGTGGGTATTTTCGTTGGATTGACCCACCACTATTGAATAAGTGGTATAAAGAAAGAATGTATGAATTAGGAGTTGTTGCTAATGAGGGTGTAGTTGTTCCTTTCAATAACCCTGTTAATGAAGTTGAAATACCTGTTGATGGCCCTATTGGCCCTGTGAATGCCCTTGAACCTGATAATCAGATTGCAATGCTTGAGAATATACATGTGCTTGCTAATGAACTTGGATTCTAGAAGTGGATGATGGTTTGTTTCGTTTGTTTCATTGTAGGGATGATGTATGGTTAGTTTAGTGTAAGTTGTAGGGTGTTATGGTATGGTAGGGATGATGTAATCTTTTGGTTTGTTATCATGATGTAATAGATATATGTTCTTATGGATCATGTAATGTTTTGGTTAATGAAATGGGAATATGTTATTATGATTTGCATTAATGGTGTACACTTAACAAATATAACCATGAAATATGCACACTTGTCAACTATAATAATTAAACAACAAACTCCAATATGTCGTTACCAACCATGTTAAGGGCATTCACAATGTATCAATGTGTTTACAAAAGATGTACAAAATATGGCTATCAGTAATTTAAGGGCATTCACAAAAGATGTACAAAAGTAGCATTCACAAAAAAGATGTACAAAAATGGCCATCTAATCACCATTGCCCAACTATTACCCTTAATACCCTTACTACCCTTAACACCCTAACACCCTAATCCAACTCCAATGTTGAATTTGCAGAAGTCCCAACACATCCCATCTTCTTCAACTTGGTTTTGACAATCCTCTCAGAGGGCCTTCTTCTTTTCACAATCCTAAGGTGTACTGGTAATTCTTGGGTGTCATTAATGCCTTCTTCTTCTTCTTCACTTTCTGGTTGTGTCTTAGGGATAATTTCTTCAGCCCCATCTTGTGTCTCAGTATGAGGTGGATCCTCCTCTTCTTGTTAAACATCAAGCAATTAATAACATAAATGAATGTTAACATTAAGGTAAGATTAACCAATTAAATATGAAAACATAGAGGGTTTACCATAGACATAGGAAGAACTTCTTCAATAGTGTCATTGTAATCATTGAGTTGTTTCATGTGTGAATCTGTCAGAGTAAGGGTATTTTGAATTTATTCAATTGAATACTTTGATACTTTCAAATCTTGCATTGCCTTCCATATATGGACTAAATATTTTTCAGGAATAGTGTCATCCTCATTTTCAACCTCAGTCACTCCACCACCTTCAACTTGAGCCATTCCACCATCCTCAACTCCACCAGATGTCTTACCATCACTTGTATCGCCTCTCTTACTACCTTTACCACCTCTATTACCCACTGCACCACCTCTCTTACCCACTGCACCACCTCTGTTACCCATTGCATCACCTGTCTTACCCACTGCACCACCTCTGTTACCCACTGCACCACCTCTCTTACCCCCTGTACCACCTCTACTACCCCTTGCACCACCTCTACTACCTATAACACCACCTCTAGTATAATGACTGATATCAGGATCCAATCTTGGTCTACCTATTTTTTTCTTGGGTTTGGGTTCTGGTGTGACCTTGGAATTCTTACAGGATACCTTATTGTGACCCCTTTGAAGACAGTTTTTGCATTGGACTGTCCTTCCTATTCCAGTAACCTTCATCTTATTTTGGGAGTATTTGTCTTGAGATTTAGTGACATGCCTCTTTCTTTTTAGAGTTGGTCTCCCTAACATTCTTCTAGCTAAAGGGGGTAGAGGTTTGTGTATGTTGTTTTAGGCCATATATTTCTACCATTCACAGGTAGTATATTGTTTGCATATATGGCCTTGAACCTATCCACATTAAACCACTCACTTATGAATTGAACAGGATCTTGTCCAGTGTATAATATTGCAGACTATGCATGTATACATGGAGTTCTTGAGATATCCCAAAGCCTACAGCTGCACACTTTCCTTTGTAAGTCAACACGTACCCTTCAAATCCATTCCTAGCATCAAAAATAGATGGTCCACTTGGATTCACATTCCAATTCCTACAATGACATTACTAAATGAAATCAAAACAATAAAATTAGAAGAATGATGATAAGGAACAACCATAAAAATGCTAAGACAAACCTCAAATCCACTCCAAACTTGTTCATTTTCTTGATTGCAGCAGGACAAATCACAGATTCCCACTTTTCTGCCTTTTGTAACATATGGTAGAACCTATCCATCATGTACAACCTAATTTCTTCAAACAATGCTAGAAAGGGTTTCTTTTTAGCATCCAATATGATGACATTGAAGCACTCTACAATGCCATTTTCAACTGCCTCACATGCTACCTCAGTCCTAAAATATGCCCTGCACCATGTGTGCGGATCTCTTGCAAGAAAATGTTCATAAGCACTGGGATTGACCTCTTTGATATCATCAATTTTCCTCATAAATTCACTCTCCACAGTTGAAAAGGAAGTTGCCCATAACATATTCTTGAACTCCACTCCAGTATAGGTCTTCCTAAAGTTAGCATATATGTGTCTTGCACACTGTTTATGCTCCACATTTGGTAGTACTTCCTTTGTTGCTTCAAGAAATCCCTACAATGTAATAAAAAAAATACATAAACATATAAGATGATGATAAGGAAAAATCATAAATATGCTAAGAAATTACAAACCTTATGTTGATCAGAAATTACAGTAAACCCTCCTCCATCTTGCAGGTTAAGATCCTCTGTGAGCAGCTCCAGAAACCATTTGCAATTAGCTTTATGTTCAATGTCAACAACTGCCTAAGCTATTAGATATACTTGGTTGTTTGCATCCCTCCCTATTACCGTGAGTAATTATCCTTTACATGTCCCTTTCAAGAAAGATCCATCTAGACCAATTACCCTACGACACCCTATTTTCCAACCTTCCTTGATTGCTTTAAAACACACATACATCCTATGAAAGTATGTTGTTTAATCTGGATGGACAGTGACACCCACTTGATAAGTGCTACCAGGATTTGACCTTAGTAACTCATGAGAATAATCCCACACCCTAGCATAACGGTCCGTGAGTTTACCATCTATAATGCTCATTGCTCTACACCTTGTTCTGTAAGCCTTAGACCAAGACACCCCACAATGAAATTTGGTTCTAATTATTGATTGCATCTCCTTACACTTCAAGTTAGGTTTCATTATCAACTCCTTCAAAAAGTGTCTTACTATCCATCTAGGACTCAGTAAATTTGAAATATTGAAATTTATAACACATTTGTGCTCATCAACTAAGGTTTTAATCTGAAAAGACCTTTCTTGAGTTATCTAAGAAGCATAAACTCTTAATGGACAGGGTTGAGACTTCATCTTAGAACCACATTTGGCAATTAATCTCACAGTGTCACACTTCGAAAATGTAATGTTATACCCTGCCTTAATAGCATAATTAGTGAGACATTGTTGCAACTGATGTGGTGATTCATACCTTTCACCAAGAAGAGGCTTCATCTTATTCCACTTAACTGATGGATCGTGAATGGGGAAGCCTACACCACCCACATCTCCCAAATGAAGATCATTAGCCTCTGCTGTGTCATCGATTTCCTCTTCTGACCCAAACCCTTCTTCATCTTCATCAGCAGCGTCATTAATTGTCTTCATCAACTTCATTATCTTCATAATCAGAACTGAAGTTAAGGAAAGCATCCTTGCATCTCTCTTTACCCTGTGTCTTGAAATCATCTTCTTCCATTTCCACATCTATATGCTCAGTATCGAGCACCTCCTCATCATCGTCGTATTCTTCAGAGTCGTATTCTTCAGATGATTCATGGTGAACTTCCTCTGATTCGATAGCCATTATAAAAACGGTCGGGTTTTACCTTCGTTTCTCTCAGTAAAACCCTACTTCCTTCGTGTTTCACTTTGTAAAACCCTAACTTTTTCTCTCAATCGATTTACCCAGATGACGAACGAAGTGGAAATGGAAGGGTAAAACCCTCATTTACACGTAAGGTGCCACATACGCATAGTACCGGTGGGATACCGGCTAACCCAATAATTATCCAGTTTTGATTATGTTTACCAGTAATTAGGACTAAATTGCAAAAAAAAAAAAAAAAAAAAAAAAAAAAAAAAACTATAGGGACTAAATCAATTATATTGACAATACATAGAGACTTTATTGCAGTTTTCCCTCACTTTTTATAAAAATAATGTAATTATGTCTTGATACACGGTTGTACCTTCATTGACATGTGTAGTCACTAATTCACAGTCACTTTTTGAGATTCAAGTCATCCAAGTTTAAGAGTTTCCATTTTATGATGACAATGTTCATGTTCAACTTTTGTCAAAAAAAAAAAATGAACACAATTAAAGTTATATATAAAATATAGCATATTGATATTTTTATTGTTTATTCAATGTTCACTGTTAGAAAGAACACATTTAATGACATACAATGTATGTTGTAATTGGTTATAGACAATGACAAACTTATGGTAATCAAAACCATGTTATAAGAAAATAGATGACAAACATGTTGTTTGCCGTAAATATATGACATACATTTACGACAGACAATTTGTATTTTGTGATTTTTTAGATTTTTGAAAATTCTGGAGTAGACAATTTACCACATAAATTATGTTATGATTCCTATGTTTTTATAAAAATTTATGTTTCTAAATGTAATAATATTCAAACTAATCAATGTCTCACAATACAAAAACATATCGTATATACAAATAATGGCTAATAATATAAAATGTTTTTATAAAAATATATGTTTCTAAATGTAATAATATTCAAACTAATCAATGTCTCATAATACAAAAACATATCGTATATACAAATAATGGCTAATAATATAAAAATCACCATAGTCTGACCAATATCTCGGTTAACCATCGGATTTTTTTGCTCTAAAAAAATCATCCGTACTTCCAAAAATCTCATTGCGACCTCTCTTGCTTGTTGCTAACGTTTTTAAAAGTTTTTTTGTTATAAAAAAATCACTCATGTTTACAAAAAATTATATCGCGACAGCTATACGTTTTTTTTACTGACTAATTTTTTTCGAAAGAAAAAAAAAACAGAATATATATCAAAATTTATACTTTTTTTATTGATATGTCTAATCACATATTTATAGTCTGTACTAGAGATTCAAGTTATCCAATTTTGTGAGTTTTGTTATGGTGCCACAGTTCAATTCAAAATTAAATACAATAAAAGTTATATATAAAATATAATACATTGATTTTTGTATTGTTTATATAATGATCACGAACTAGAAAAAAAAGTTTTTAATGACATTCATTGTGTGTTGTAACCGGCTATAGATGACAAACAGATGTAGGTTATTGAAAGCACCATCATAAGGCTTCTCGGAGTGGTGCCGAGACTGCCGAAGTCCACATCAGCAAAATGGAGGGATTTAGCTCGAGAGAAGAAGAGAGGGAGAAGAGGAGGGGTTGTTTGCCGAGGTAGGGAGAAGGAAGAAGAAAGAAGAGAGGAAGAAGAAAGAGACTCGGCAGAACTTCACCGAGTTCGGCATGCCGAAGGGTCGGCCCGGTGTTCGCCGAGGCTGTTGCCGAGGCCACTCCGTCCGACCTAAACAATAGCTAACAAAGTTTTTTTTAAACAGTAAATTAATATACTTTTAATAATCATCTACGTTTGTAAAAAAAACTTGAACTCATAATCTTTTAATTGAGAGAGTCACTCCTTACCGCTAAATAAAAAAACCCTTTGGTAGACAACAAATACTTATTTGACGTAAATTTGCGACCGACATTTATAACGGACAAATTGTACATCGTAATATTTTATATTTAGAAAAAAAATATTTGACAGACATTTTACCACATACAACTACAACAAACTTTTGCTGCATCATTTTTTTTCTTTTTATATAAATATACTCACGTCATTTTATATTTATTGTCTACTTTTAACTTTTAAAGTCTTTATTTCTTCAACTTTTATCTTAAATATTTTTATTTATTTTATAAATTACTTGATAGAACTTCTACCAATGAAAATACATTTAAAATTCAATGTATTCATATATTTTATATCAAGTATTGTATATCAAAAACAAAAATATTTAACATTAAAGTTAAAAAATAAATACTTCAAAAGTAAAAGATAAACAATAAAAATAAGACGAAAAAAGATATTTTTATAATGTTCAACCTAAATTACATTCAATGTCCCATAATACAAAAAATATCTAAGTATATGCAAATAAAGAAAATTCATTAAACAAAGCATATAATTTGTGAATCAAAAGTAGTGTATATGTATGATGGTTTTCTTTTTAATTTTCTCCATAGTTATAGACAACAAATAGTTATTCGACGTAAATTTGCGACAGACATTAATAATGGACAAATTGTACATCGTAATATTTTATATTTAGAAAAAAAATATTTGACAGGCATTTTACCACATACAACTACAACAAACTTTTGTTGCATCATGTTTTTTATTTTTTATATAAATATACTTACGTCATCTTATATTTATTGTCTACTTTTAACTTTTGAAGTCTTTATTCTTTAATTTTTATATTAAATATTTTTTTATTTAATTTATAAATTAGTTGATACAACTTCTAACAATGAAAATACATTTAAAATACAATCTATTCATATATTTTGCATCAAGTATTGTATATCAAAAATAAAAATATTTAACGTTCGAGCTGAAAAATAAAAACTTCAAAAGTAAAAGATAAACAATAAATATGAGAGCGAAAAAATATATTTTTATAATATTCAACCTAAATTACATTCAATGTGTCGTAATCCAAAAATGACAAAATTTCACAATTGGTACCTGTGGTTTACAGAATATCGCACTTTGAGGACTTCCTAGCAAAAAATCACGCGACTGGTCCCTATGGTTTGTAAAATTACATGAAAGGTCCTCCTACCGTTAAATCTAACTTTTCAGCTGTTAGATTTTAATGAAAAAGACTATTTTGTTCTTATGCCAATGTTGCAATACACTACAAACCTCAAGGACCATTCGTGTAATTTTCTAAATTTGAAATTATATATATATATATATATATATATATATATATATATATATAAATTATAAATTTCGCATTTTTTATATATATAAATTATAATTATATATATATATATATATATATATATATATATATATATATATATATATATATATATATAATTTCAACCATTTGATAATTTTTTTTTATCTTTTTGACATTTTGTTTTCTATTTTTATTTTATAGTTTTAGTTATTTATGGTTGTTTGTTATATTTTTATTTATTTTGATTCAAGTAAATAAACTTAAATTCGATAAACCATGTCGAAATTATTTTTTCTTTAATTTTTATTATTTGTGAATTGAAGCGTTAATGTTTTTTTATTTTTTTATTTTTTTTATTTTATGTCGTTACTGTTCATGTTTTTTTTTGATGCTCCATAGTTAATATCGTTAGCAAATTTATATTTGCATTTATCATTATCATTATTTGACCTTTTGTTTTCTATTTTTGTTATAATTTTAATTATTTATTATTCTTCTATTGTTTTTATTTATTTTGATTCAAGTAATGAAAAATAAAAAAAAAACAAAAAACAAAAACTCAAACACCAAATTCTAATATACTCTAATATATTAATACATTTTACATTTTCATCTTTTTTTGGTTTTTTGGTTTTTTCGTTTTTTTTTACCTTTTTAGTATTATTTTTTTTATTTTTTTTTCATATTATTTTTTAATTATTTCCTATTTTTATTTTTTTCGTTGTTTCGTTTTATTTTTCATCAACTTGATAACTTTTTTTGACCTTTTCCAAAAAGTGTAAAATGTATGAATATATTAGAGTATATTACAATTTTGGTGTTTGAGTTTTTTTTGGTTTTTTTTTGTTTTTTTTATATAATTTTTGTTATTTATGGTTTTGTAACTTTTTTTATTTTGATTCGCGTAAATAAAATAGTCATATTTACAAATATAAATAAAGAAAATAAAAATAACTTTTTTATTTACACAAATCAAAATAAAAAAAAAGTTACGAAAACCATAAATAACCAAAACTAATAAAAAAATGCGAAAAAAACAAAAAATATGAAAAGTGTAAAATGTATTAATATATTAGAGTATTTTACAACTTTGGTGTTTGAGTTTTTGTTTTTTTTGTTTTTCTATTTTTCATTACTTGAATCAAAATAAATAAAAACAATAGAAGAATAATAAATAACTAAATATATATAAAAAAACAAAAGGTGAAATAATGATAATGATAAATGCAAACATAAAGTTGCTAACGATATTAACTATGGAGCATCAAAGAAAAAAAATAAAAAAAATAAACCGTAACAACATAAAATTAAAAAATAACATTAATGTTTCATTTCATAATTAAGAAAAAAAGGTTTTGATATGGTTTATCGAATTTAAGATTATTTACTTGAATCAAAATAAATAAAAACATTAAAAACCATAAATAAGTAAAATTATAAAATAAAAATAGAAAACAAAATGTTAAAAAGATAAAAAAAAATTATCAGGTTGTTGAAAATATATATATAAATAAATATATATATATATATATATATATATATATATATATATATATATAATTTATATTTATAATTTATATATATACTTAATTTATATTTATAATTTATGTATATACAAAATTTCAAATTTATAAAATTACAGAAATGGTCCTTGAGGTTTGTAGTGTATTGCAATATTGGTACAAGGGCAAAATAGTCTTTTTCATTAAAATCTAATAGCTGAAAAGTTAGATTTAACGGCGAGAGGACCTTTCATGTACTTTTACAAACCACAGAGACCAGTCGCGTGACTTTTTGTATGAAGTCCTCAAAGTGCGATATTATGTAAACCACAGGGACCAATTGTGAAATTTTGTCTACAAAAATATCTAAGTATATGCAAATAAAGAAAATTCATTAAACAAAGCATATAGTTTGTGAATCAAAAGTATTGTATATGTATGATGGTTTTCTTTTGTAATTTTCTCCATAGTTATAGAACTAAATAATCAAACAAGTCAAACCATTCATTTTCCATGTTGGCAGCTATTGTAGGTGTTGACGGTGTAGTGACAACAGTCGAAAGTAGTGGAGTAGCTGTTGGATTTTCTTGCTAATTAATGTTCACTTGAGGTGATGAAGATTTGCAAGGATAGGTTGTGGTTAGTTTCTCCATCCTATATAAATATAACTGGATAATTACTTAAAAAATAATATTTTTTTGATTTATATATATATATATATATATATATATATATATATATATATTTGATCATTGAATTTTTTTTTAGTATTTGTCTCTTCAACTTGTTTAAGTGTATATATATTCGGTTATTTCAGGTAAACCGGAAAAAAATGACTTAATAAGGTAATATAGTTCTCACTTTGTACACATTTAGTCTTTAATATTTTTGTGCATATTTAGTTCTTAATATTTTTTTGTTGCAAAATAAGTCATTGTTGTTTTTGTACACATTCAATACTTATGACCGGTTTCTTTAGTTTTTTCTCATGACATCCTACGTGGAACAATCATTAATGAGTCATTGCAACTTTCGTTTAGATTACTCTCGTTAAAAAGTAATATACTTTTATTTACGGTCTTTATATACTTGCGCTCTTTATGAATATATGTATAAACAATTTCTTATAAAATCATGAATAAAAATATATTACTTTTTAACCGGTTACCATCAATCTATCAGAATAACAAATAAATGACATGACAATATTGTGATTTGGAAGCCACGTAAGATTTTATGTGGTAGGAATGAGTTTCAAATATAGGGTTTGCATCGAACCCAATTTCACATATCTTTTTAGGTCGATCCAGTGGTTCAAAGGCACTTAAAAATTAGCAAAAAGGGCGTACTCACCTTTTTGGGTGACACTTTTTATTATAATGTTTAGTGTTTAATTCTCTTCAGAGTATCTCTTCACAAATGACATCTGAAAGGGTGACTATTCCCTTTTTACGACTTGTAAGTTAGTTTGAACCATTGGACTCACATTTATTTATTTGTTGTGCAAATCTAGCTTCTAAACCACAATAACATATCATGAATCGGTCAATTCACTGACAATGCAACAAAATTATAAATGTAATGACATAATTGATAAAAAAAAAAAAAAAACTTAATGTCAAAATCAAAATTTTGTTGTAATATAATGACTTTCTTTCAATTTGAAACTCGGTGTCAAAATTGAAATTTTAATAAACTTAGTGGCTTTATTGCAATTCGAGAAAAGTGGTTATCGGGAAAACAGAAAGAACCGGTCATTTGGTTGATATTGCAACAAAATTATAAATATAATGACATAATTACAAAAAAAAAAAATAACTCAATATCAAAATCGAAATTTTATGGTAATATAATGACTATTTTACAATTTTCCCTATTCTTTTATCACAAGTAGAAAATAAGTCGTTTGTCTGGAAAGTGAAACCATATATTTAGCTCAGAGGTCATTAGTTGTAATGCTTTTTTTCATAAACATGGACTTTTTAGTGTGAATTTCCTTAAACGATGCTTTTAAATGGGTGATTCATTTTAAACATCGATTCTGCATAAACGGTGTATATTGATTAAAGATTTTCTAATATGAGTGATAAAGACACATATAAGAAACATTAATTAATGACAAATATTATTATAATTAAATATAAAATACATTAAGTATAAGAAATATTATCATAATTAAACGTAAAATGCATTAATAATCTACATAATAAATGTATTACTCATTTAATTATGATAATATTTTTTATAATTAATACTTTTTATATGTGTCGTTAGAGTACATATTAGAAATTATATATATATATATATATATATATATATATATATATATATATATATATATATATATATATAATCCGTAGACAACTTATAGTTTCCCGAGAACTCGAGAACTAAAAGTAGATCGTTGGATCACAAATAACTCATTAAAGACATGATCGTCATCTTATCAATCTCATTTAATGTTTAATTTTTTGTGTTATTGAAAATATTAATAAAAATATCTAAAATTTAACATAAAAAATCAAATTTTTAGATTTATTTTATAAAAATAAGAATTTTTTTTTTAAAAGTGCATATTTTTGAAGTTTTTTAGAAAACGTGAAGTTTTTAAATAAAATATATATTTTTTAAAAAACTGCAATTTTTTAAAAAACAGCAATCTTTTAAAAATCAATAAATTAAAAAAAATAAAAATAAATAATAAATAAATAAACTATAATAGTTTTAACCAAAAAATTAACGTTTTAAGTGCATATATGCATATTTTTCAAGTGCATATATGCATATTTCTTATAGTATAATATTCGTAAATAAATCATAAAAAAATCATTTTTATTTACTAATCTATTAACATAATAGTACAACTATTTTATTCGATACAAAATAAAATATAAAAAACAAAAAATGCTACAAAATTTCAAAAGTGTTTTCATTTCTTTGTGTCAAGATTTCCATATTTTTTCTTCAATTTATCATTTTTCACATTTCCAATATTTTCCATAAATTCTTCCAAATCTACAAGAAAATTAAAAAAAAATTGATTAATGCAAGAACACTCACAAAAATGTATACGTATATATCATGTAAGAGTCACATGTGATTATATAATGTGATATTCACATGTGATTGTATCTTTTAAGATTAAAATATGATATTCACAAGAAAGTAATTAACAAAGAACACTCATAGAAAAAATGTGTACATATAGACGTAATTCATATGTGATTCACATGTAACTTATATATGATTCATCTTGTGATTTACATGTGAATCACATGTAATTCATATATTATTCACTTGTGATGTACATGTAAATTACTTGTGATTTACATGTGAATCACATTTAATTCATATGTGATTCACTTGTGATTTATTGCTAAATGGAAACAAATTAAAATAAACTATATAGTTATAAAACTATATAGGTCCTCATATTTCCAAACAATTATGTAATTTACTTTTATGAGAATACAATTTATATATATATATATATATATATATATATATATATATATATATATATATATTATAGTATAATATTCGTAAGTAAATGATAAAAAACCATTTTTATTTACTAATTCATAAACATAATAGTACAACTATTTTATTTGACACAAAATAAAATATAAAAAACAAAAAACGCCACAAATTTTCAAAAGTGTTTTCATGTCTTCGTGTCAAGATTTTCATATTTTTTTCTTCAATTTATCATTTTTCACATTTTCAATATTATCTACAAATTCTTCCAAATCTACAAGAAAATTAACAAAAAAAATTGATTAATACAAGAACACTCACAAAAATATATATGTATATATCATGTAAGAGTCACATGTGATTATATAATGTGATATTCACAAGAAAATAATTAACAAAGAACACTCACAGAAAAAAATGTGTGCATATAGACGTAATTCATATGTGATTTACATGTAATTTATATATGATTCACTTGTGATTTATATGTGAATCACATGTAATTCATATATGATTCACTTGTGATGTACATGTGAATTACATGTGATTCACTTGTGATTTACTTGTGAATCACGGGTGATTCACTTTTGATTTACATGTGATTCATATACAAATTAGATGTGATTTATATATAATTCATATGTGATTCACTTGTGATTTATTGCTAAAAGGAAACAAATTAAAATAAGCTATATAGTTATAAAACTATTAAGTAATTTACTTTTATGACAGTACAATTTTTACACACACACACACACACACACACACACATATATATATATATATATATATATATATATATATATATATCCACATACATCTTCATATACTTTCATATGTTTTAATTTAATATAAATATATAAATGCACAAAAACGTTTTTCATGTTATAAGAAAAAAAACAATCCAAAACTGTTATAAATTAATATAACGGATATTCATATTCAAAACCATAAAAAAGATAATAAACTTTTGATTTCATCTTGATGGATTTGAACCAGTGCGTTGAATGATGATTAGAACATCATAAATTTTTATAAGTTATATCAATTATGAAAAATATCTTCTATCAACAAACACAAATTGCTTAAAACCAAAAAGTGATTATATTGATTACCTCAATTATATCAATTATATAAAATACTCATATCAAGAAGCACACATTCCCATAAACCTAAAATACTGTCCCAGTCAATTATACAAAAAGTCCTTATATCAAAGACACAAACTTTAAATGAATCACTAAACCTAATTTTCATATACATTGAATTTTGATTTAAAGTTAAAAGATTCCATTGTTGACATACTCACATGTTCATCAAAAACATGAATTAAACCAAATCAGTCGAATGCTAAAAAAAACTATTAATCGAATATCGTTGCAGATTTATAAAAACAACAAAGCCTACTAGATACATATCTGATTATCAAAAGCAATATTAAAGAACATTTAATAAGGATAGGTCGATATTAATGCATACACGAAATTGATTGGATATAAGGAACCGATGGAATGAGATGTACCTGAGGAGAACCGATTCCAGTCTAAAAAACTGAATACATGAGATGCATCCATATATGAGATCTAAGGGAGACAGACTCAATATAATAGGTTTGGAAGGGCGGAGGCAGTGATGTATAAAGGATATGAATATTCGGGAGATAAATTGAGATGCTCTCAGATCTGGAGGCAGTAAGGAGATGTCGAGGAAGAACATAAGTGAACACAACACCATCAGAATGTGAGGCGATGGCGGGAGGAAGGAAGGAGATATATATATATATATATATATATATATATATATATATATATATATATATATCATCATTGTGTTCTCCTTGATCTCTTGTTGATGCTTTTCTTGGCATTGACACCTCCTACAGCAATTGATTGGAAACAAGGGATGTCGACGGATACAGAAGAGAGACAATGAGGAAGGTGATCGATCAATGGGGTGACGATTACCGGAGGCGGCCTTGGATTACAGACGGTGGCATTAGATTTCATCAAACGATCAACAATGAAGTTGTGAGAGAAAGAGGTGATCGATGAATTAGAGAGAGAAAGTTTGAATTTGGGGGAATATCAATGTGAGAGAGAAAGGGGTTGGTGAGGATGACGATAGATTTTGGGGGAGTGATTGCGGGTTACCTGGTCTTTAGGATAGAACATTTTTCTACCGAGTTTACCCCCATGATTAGTTTTAATACATTTGATATGCCACTAAATTTTCTAATATTTACAAATTTCGCCACTAATCATCTAAGCCACACAAATAATTGATCTAACGTTCCACCTTTAGTTATCGGAAAACTATGAGTTCTCAAATGATCTTCTTCCTATATATATATATATATATATATATATATATATATATATATATATATATATATATATATATATATATATATATGGAAAAGTTCAATAAAGAACCATTATTAATCAAGGAACCAATGAATCAATCTAAAACGTCGGAATTTAAAGTGATCAACGACAAAAGGAATGGTTGTAGACTTTTACAATGAACGCACATACACCGGATTATAACAAAACTCACTTCCTTTTTTTTCGTTTAAATTTTTTTAGGCCATGTTTTTATCGAAAAAAAACGAATATACTATTGTTTATGATTTTTCGTCCTCTTTCCATAGAGATCCATATTGATATATAAAAAACGAATTTTTTTTTCAAAAGAACACACTTCATTTATTTGTTTTTTGAAAAGTTAAACCCTATTTTTATCGAAAAAATTTAAGAAATATATCAAAATTCATATTTTTTGGTACTCTATAAACATAGATTTATATTGATGTAAAAAAAATGAAATTTCAGTACATATTCACAATGTAAATAATATTAAGTTAGATTCACATTTTGAATGTTAAAATTGAAATATTTACAGTTTAGATTCACAATATGAATCTGAATTAACCAAGTTTCTTTTTTTTAATCGTTGATGATGGTTATTAATTGAGGACAAAAAATTGAGATTTTTGGCATAATTGTCTTTTATATATATATATATATATATATATATATATATATATATATATATATATATATATATATATATATATATATCGAAACAAACAACAAAACGAAGTGAGTTCTTTTCGGAAAAAAAAAGTTTGTTTTTATATATCAACATAAATCTCTATGGAAAGATGACGAAAAGTCGTGAAGAGCAGTATATTCCGTTTTTTTGGATAAAAAACGTGGCTTAAAAAAAATTAAAAGAAAAAAAAGAGGTGGGTTTTTGTTTAAGAGATGTGTTTTATGGTATAATCCGGTCTATGTGCGTCCAATGTACACATGTACATCCATTCTCTTGGCTGTTGATCGTTTTAAATTTCGACGCTAACGATTGGTTCCTTGTTAATAATATTTCTCTATTGAACATCACCCTCTCTCTCTCTCTCTCTCTCTCTCTATATATATATATATATATATATATATATATATATATATATATATATATATATACGGTTAGGTTCATATGAGACCATCATATTTTATGAGATATGGGGACGCAATCATAGCTATTCATTTTGGAGATCAAAAAAAATTTATAAAATGCAAAATAAATGATAATTTTTGAATTTTTTTAGATATTATTTTCGACATTTATTTTATCCAAAAAAAATTTAAAAACTAAAAATAATAAAAAAAATTTAAAAACTAAAAATAAAAAAAAAATTTACCGCTTTTTTCAAAATATACATGAAATATTCGAATAGAATATTATACTGTAAATATTCAAATCGAATTTTTAGAATGTTAGAATATTACTAGAATATTAAACTATAAATATTCAAAAAAATTCTAATAGAATAATAGAATATTCTAACAAATTTTAACAATTCAAGTAGAATATTAAAATATTTTAACATATATAACTATTTTAGTAAAATATTAAAATATTCTAACATTCTAAAAATTCGATTTGATTATTTACAATGTAATATTTTATTAGAATATTTCACTCATATTTCGAAAAAATTGTGATTTTTTTTTATTTTTTTAGATAAATTAAATAACGAAAATAATATTAAATTTTTTTTTTTTTGGATTTTTCTTTTTATTTTGCAATTCATATATTTTTTTTATCTCCAAGATGAGTGGCAATGATCGCGTCCCCATGTCTCATAAAATTAGCATGGTCTTAAATGAACATATATATATATATATATATATATATATATATATATATATATATATATATATATATATATATATATATATATATATATATATAAAGATGTTGGTTCCGTTGAGATTAATAAAAAATTAGAGATTGTGAGATAGTTGCATAGCCCTTTGATTTTATGATATTTATTTGTAAAATCCGGCAATGGCATAATTGTAAATACATCGTTAACTATTTAAATTAACGCCGTTAGTAACCATTTTAGGGTTAGTATTGTAATTTTACAAACAGTCATATCGGTTTTGCAGAGGCTATGATACTGTAACCGTCTATACTCTTCTTTTCTTTCTCGATCAAAATCTCACTTAGAAACTCTCACGAAAACCCTCTTTTTCTTTCTTTATCGCATTGAGCCCTAGTTTTCGTTTGTTAGTTGTGCAAATTAAGTTTGAAAAATCAGTAAATGTCTTCAAGATAAAATCTAAACGAAGTTACGTCTTCGTTAATCGAAATGAAAGTTTAATATACGATTAATTTTTCATTTTATTGATAATGCATGTTTGTTTTAATTAGTTAACTGTAGTTTTATATTGATAATGATGATTTTTGTTTTGATTTAGTAGTTTTTCGTCATTTTTACTTGATTTTGATGATATTTTCGTTTACAGTTCATCTGTTTTTTATTATGTTTGTTTGTGGTTGTTTTTGATCTAAATAGGTGTTTATATTTTCACAGATAAGGTTTTCAAAACAAACTATGTTCGAAAAACGTTCAAAACAAAAAAATCTCGAAGGCGGTAGAAGTGGTGTTATTTCCAAAGGTACTAAAAAAAATCGATGTTCAAAGAGGTTTTTTAATGTTTTTTGTCGCATTTTCTTCTATTATTTTTTTATTCATAATTGATCATCATATATTGTGATTTGGTATTTCTATGTATCCAACGTGAATATGAAGATGTTTCTTGCGAAGTTAAAGAGAAATTTTCAAAGAAAAGAAATGTTAAAGGTACGTGTTGTAATCATAACTGATTTTGTGATTTTTTTGAATGGAGTGATATTTTATAGTTTTAGTTATATGTTTATTTCTAGTTATAATCATAAATGATTTCATACGTTTGTTTATGTAGGAAACCTATTTGAATCTGAATATGATTCTCCACAATCAAACGAGAAAAGGTGAAAAAATAGTAATGATAAAGGTATTTTTTATAATCATTAGTGATTATGTGAGTTAAAATCATAGTTTATTAGTGATATGCATTTTTGTTTTGTATTAATAACTAATTATGTTAATTTTTTTTTGTAGTAAATGTTTCTGTTTATGAAAAGGAAAGTGAAGAAAATTCCAAGGTAAAAAATGATAAAGGTATGTTTTTGCAATCATAAGTAATTATGTTCCTTCATTTGTAACTGACTATATGTATTTTGTTTTCTTTTTTACTAACACTGTTTTTCTAATAAAAATTGTAGTTAAAAAAGGTAATTTGACAAAGAATGTATCAATAGAAAGCTCAAGGCAGACACGATCATCTTCCAAAAAAGAAAAGACCAAGGAAGTGGTGCAAACACGATCAAAGAAATCCAAAAAAGCAGTTATTGAACAACCAAAAGTGAATCTGACTGTTAAGGGAAAGAAATTAATTTTGGAGAAGGTCAAAACCATAAGTAAGAAACGTGAACTATCTGATAAAGATGATTCTGATTTGTAGAATCATCCTAGATCTTCAAAGAAACCAAAGAGAGAACTAAAGCTGTGAAAAAAGAGAAAAAACTTGTTATAAAATAATTTCCTTCATTGAAGAACAGATGCTCACCCGTTCAAGGTTTAAGTAGAGAACAGAAGGAGTGTGTTAGGGCTATGGGATTTGGGAGTTTGTTACAGATGAAGATGATTGACGTGCCTTTAAAGATTGTTTATTATGTTCTTAATCATTTTAATTTTGAAACTTTGAAGGTGGAGTTTGAGAATTGTCAAGTTAGTGTTGATAGTAAATATGTTCATGAGATGTTAGGATTACCATCTGGTGGTTCATTACTTTCAAACATGAATTACATTTCCGAGAATGATGAAGAAAGTTGTATGTTTGAGTGGAACAAACAAGATGGAAATATTGATAAACTGAGATTGAAACAACTAAAGAATGAACTTGTTCGAACTAGTGCATCGGGTGATAACTTTAGAATCAATTTTTTGGTTCTATTTATTAATACATTCTGTTAGTCTACAAGCATGGGCAAATGTAATCTGAATTCAGTGTATTTAATAAGAAGATATACTAATTTAAGTAGCATTGACTAGTGTGATTTCATTGTCGATTGTTTGGTAAGGACGAAGAAGGTTTACAACCCTGAAAAAGAATCATCTTTCTTTTATGAACGAGCAGCATACCTTATGGTACGTGAACTAATTTTTAATATTAAATCTTTTTTTAGTTGTAATAATATGTTTGTTTTTATTTTTAAGCATATATGATTGTATAATCATATATGATTAATTATATATTACACAACATAATCATATATTTATATTATGATTATTGATATATTTGATTTGTATAAATCATAGATGATTGTATAATCATATATGATTATATAGTCTAAATTTTGTTTAATTATATATTACACATCATAATCATGTATGATTATTCATATATATTATGATTAATGATATATTTGATTTGTATATATACATATGAATAATCATATATGATTATGCAGTGTAATATAATTAATCATATATTATTATACATATATATTATTATTAATTATATATTAAGCTGTATAAGTATATCTTTTTAGAAAGTTAACTTATTTAATATATATATGTTTTTTGTAGTTGTTGCATGTGGATAGTTTCAAGTTTGATCATTTGCAAGTCACACGTAAACGTCCAACTATTTTTTATTTGACGTCGGAGAAGATAAAGTTTCTTGAGGATATTTTACAAGAGGATGGAGGATTTGGATGTGGGGATGTTAATGAACCATATGTTCAAGAAGAATGTCAAGAATCTAAGTATAATGAGGAGGAATCTGGTGGTGATGAGGATGGATTTGATGGTGATGAGGATTTATCTGATGAGGATGAAGAAGAATTTGATGTTAATAAAGTTAGTGTTGTGGAGGTAATTTCATTTATGATTTCATTAGTGTATTCATTTATGACTTTATATGATTAAGTATTTATTTTTAAGTATCTTTTTTATGTAGGTGTATGAAACTAAAATTTCATATACGTATCTGAAGATGGAGGATTTGAAAAAGGATCTTGCTGTAAAGATAGATAAGGGAGTGTTGAAGTTCCTCAAAGTCAAAATTTGAAAATTTTGAAATTATTATTTCTTGTTGAAGATTTAAGCACATAAAATTTTGATTTCCATTATGTTTCACAACAACTTAAAGAACCAATATTGACACCTGCTTTTGGTCAAGTTAACGATGATGAAGAAAGCACATAAGTAAATGATGATGAAGATTATGGAAATGATTTTCTGAATGATCATGAAAATGTTGAAGATGATGATCAAGGGAAATGCGGTGGTGCTGAGGGGGATGGAAATCATGCACATGAGGACCATATTGGTAAAAATGATGCTGAAGGTAAAGTTGATGGTGCTGAAGGTGATGTTAATGATCATGAATATGGGACCATATTGGTAAAAATAATGATTTGTTGAATGAGAAAGATGATGATAAAAGTGATGATGTTATGATGGAAAATTTTGGTAATGAAGATGATGAACAAGGAAATGGAAGTGGATGCAATGAAGAAGAGGCCATGGATTTAAATTCTATTGTCGAAAATATTACTAAGAGTGTTGGTCTAATTGATAGCCAGGAAGGTGTATCTTTTAGTCAATTCATGTGCGATCCAGTTGTTGAAAGTTTTCTTAAAAGTTTGGATTGAGGTAAGCATATGTTTTTGTTATATATAGTTTAATCATATATGATTTTGATCTTTTATATTTGAATTTTATAGGTACTGAAAACTTGGTTGATGGTTGTATAAATCAGAAACCAGTTGAAGATGATGTGAATGACAATTTGACTGGTTTTGAGAAAAATGAATTTGATGATGGTAAGTATTTATTTATGTATTTTTATACATAAAATATATATGAATACGTTATATAGATGATTCACTTATCATTTTAATAATTTAGGGACTATAAATTTGGGTGAGGATGATCATAACAAAGAAGTAATTTCAGACCATACTGTTGATAAAGTTATTGTAGAAAAGAAGAAAGAAGATGAATTAATTGATCCAAGTTTATTGAAAGGTTTTGTTGAAGTGTTAGTTGAAATTTCTAAAGGAAAGAAGGATGGAGAAGGTGTGGTAGAAGGTGAAGGTGTTGAAGTTGATTTGGATTTAGGGAAAGCAATAGAAGGTTGTTCAATTAAAAATAAAGATGGAGGTAGTTAGTTTATAGTTATTGTTTATTCATATATGATTGTGTTTATAATTGTTGTTTATTCATATATGATATATATATATATATATATATATATATATATATATATATATTGTTTTTTTTGCGTAGAAACTGCTAAAGAATGTTTACAAATTATACAATGGAAGGATTCAAATGAAACTCAATCAATGAAAAAGGATAAAGCATGAGGGAAAGCTCAGAAGTTTTCTGGTTTAAGCTTTAGCCTTGGATTTAGTCAAGATTCTCATGGTTCCAAGAAGGCATATCAAAGTCAAAGTTCTCCTGAACGAATGACAAAGAAAAAGATTAGGGATAGAGTTTATTTGGGAAAACCAAGTGTTGGGCCACAATGTGTTGTTCCAAATGTTGATGTTATTGATGCTAATCCAGTTTATTTTGCACCCCTTTTGGGTACATTAGAAGGACCATCAAAACCAATTTCTGACCAAGCTAGAGTGATAAATGAAAAAAGTTCATCAAAAGCAAAGTCTGGCAAACCCAAAGAAAAGAGAGAAATGAAGTTTTCTTATATTTATAAGTCACATTTTAAGGAAAGGTTAATTGATTTTAAACCAAGTAGAAAATTTTGTTTGTCAATGGCTTTTCAGTCTTCAAGGAAATCCAGGGTAATTTTTTTTAAATATAATTTTTTATTTTTATAATTATAATTTTTTTTTCTAATAACATTTAAATAAATATCTACACGAATATGGTCTTGCTTGTGGAATCAGATCTTATGGGTTTTAGAGCTAATTATGAAAGTCTTTATAAAAAAACCTATTTACATGTAAGTGTTCTTGATTCATGGTCTCGTATACTAAATCACGAAGAGAAATTCAGAGATGTTGTTAATTCTCCACTCAGATTATTCATGAATGTTGATCCTGTAAGATTTTATTTTATGTTTTTCTTTTCATATTTTGATAATCATTAATAATTTTTATATTAAATATTTACATTTTATTATATAATCACTTCTGATTTTTTTTTAATATTACAGACTTTGTCACTTGAATATAATCATTTGAAGGAAATCGAAAAATATAAAGTTTTTAAGGATAACTTCTCTATCAGTGTTTTTGGTGATAGAGACTTGAAGGTTTTGAAAGATGTTGATATGGTATATTTATTTAGTTTTTTTTAACATGTATATATATATATATATATATATATATATATATATATATATGTATATATATATATTTTCTTTCTAATATTATACATTTTGATGTCATGTATTTTTCCCTTTAGTGAGGCAAAAGCACATATTTCATATTGTTATCAATCTGAAGAAACCTGCTTTTGAGGTTATTGACAATGGTGAAGATGATGTTGATTTCGATGATAAGTATGGTGCAATTATTAGACCTCTTGTAAGTTTCAAATCATATTTAATTTTTAGATTTCAAATCATATATGATATGTTTTATAATTATTATACTTATATTTTTCTGAGTTCAAATGATATATGATTTTCAGAAAAAGTTTTTCTTTGAAGTATTTAAAAGAGATCAAGCATGTAAATCAAATGAAATGGCTGATAAAAATCTTACACCACTAAAATTGATAATGCCATGGAAGATAGTTTAAAACAAAGTGGATTGTGGTGTTTTTGCTATGAGGCATATGGAGAGTTATTTTGGAGAAAAAAGTTCTAAATGGAAATGTGGTCTTCTGTAACATCCCCTAATTTCTCGGCCAGAAAAGACCGATTTAATTCATGCTTTTTAAAATAAAATCAGAGAAATATTTTCAAAAGATATTGCGGAATAGGTCCCCAATATAAAACATGATAATGTTTATCAAAACCTTTCTTTAAGAAATATATAATTTCCTTTTATATTAAAACCTCGGGATGTCATGTTCCGATACAGATCAAAAGCATAAACAAGACATTATAAGCCTTACAACAGTTATTTATAACTACTGGCCTATAATCCATAAATCACTCATCATCATCATCCGACTATGCTCGGGGTCCACTACCTGTAATCATAAAAACTGAGTGGGTCAGGCTTGGAAGCCTGGTGAGCATATAGGGTTTTCAACCCACAATAAATAAATTTATTGTACTTAAACATCAATCAATCAACCAAATTACCCCAACCCCATTATCTTATTAATTTCTTAAGGGTTTACCCTAAGATTCAACTATCACTCATTCCTAAGGATTCATCCTAAGGAATAGGCACAAGGTCACACCATCACCAAGGCTTATACAACAGGAGCTAAATTCATAGCTCTTATTTATTGACAGTATTATTGACAATATTCACCCCTGTCATACATGTCAATGGGTTTTTAGGGTACTCCAAATGAACATATAGTTCATTACACCTACAGGTTGCGGGCCTGCTAGTGTTCCACAGACCATCTAGAATAGTCCATGGTTGTCATCCCTACTATACTGAATGACGGGGGTCACCGTTTGGGTAAGGGCTTATCTTATATTTCACCACTCACCCTCAACTTATGATCTCCTTTCACCACTCACCCTCAACTTATGATCAATATTACTGATCATCTCCTTTATCCAACTCACCTTTCATCACACACCCATTATTTCATCTACCCATGTTTTACCCAACATTTTTGTAGATAAAAATACATATACAGTTTAAATTATTTAAAAACATGTATAAATCACACCTTCAACATCCAACTCAAATAAACAAACAATAAATATTCACACAGCACGTATTTTATATAAAATACTTCATATCTATGTGTAAGGTGAAAGTAACTACACACTCACCTGATTTAATGAAAATCGGGCAGCAATTCGTTTCATAAAACGATCGTTTCTAATAAAACCGGGAGTTTTATTGAGAAACTGGGCTCTGCGAAAGGTCGGCCTTCAAAACCGAAAAGATAAATTTTCCGGGCTTCTCGGGCACTTCGTGGGGTATTCCGGGTGTTAGAATCGATAGCGGGGCTTCGGGGAATGTTAAGATGAAGATGTTGATCGGACGGATGAGAAGAGTCCACGCGGCAGCAGATCCGAAGAGTAGTCACGTGGGCTGCGCATGCGAGGGATCAGGTGGCAGTCCCTGATTGGACCGAAGTCCGGGTCCGAAGGTCGGCTAAGGAGGTGGGGTCCGCAGGCGAGGGTTTGGATCCGAAGCAGCGAAGAGAAGACACGTGTTACAATCTGCGAGGTTCGGAGGCTAAGGCGGTGCGAGGCTCGGACCAGCTGCGAGCTTCGGATTGTGCCTCCCTTCGGTCGAATCAGAATCCGACACGCGGCTACTATTCATGCGAGGGAAGGCGACACGTGGCTCGCATGAATCACCAATTTCGGACACGTGGCACTCTTTCAGCGAAGGTGACGTGGCAAAAACGTGATTACGCGAATTTTCTCGATTTTTGTGCAAATACTTCTAAAATCCATAACTTTCGCATACGAACTCCGTTTTTGACGTTCTTTATATGCACGCGTAGGTAAAATTACGCTCTACAACTTCCGTTTAGACTTCGTCGGCTAATTTTGACTTTAATTTTTATATTATTATTTTTAACAGACCGGGACAGGAAATCCGTTAAAAATTCATAACTTCTTCATCTGACGTCCGTTTTCGTCAGAATTTTTACCGTTGTGCTACTAATGACGAGACCTTCGATTCTCGTTTAGGTCGTGTCGGTTAAAAATCACTCTATCTAAAATTCGAGTTTTTAGCTGTCTACTGCTAAGCTGAAACTTCGAAAAATCATAACTTCCTCATACGAAGTCAGATTTGGGCGTTCTTTTTATCGAACTTCTCGGTTTAACGAATACTACATGTTTCGTTTAGATTACTAAGGCTAAAAAGTAGTTTATCAAAAACTCACTTTTTACGACATTCGGCACCGTGCCGGTTTATTGCGAAACTTCGACAAATCATAACTTCTTCGTTATAACTCGGATTTCGGCATTCTTTATATATTTGTAATCCTTGTCACGACCACTACAACTTTCTTATTAGATATCGGCTTTATCTAATATTTATTTTTGACGCTCATTTTTATTCTTAATTATTTAACTCACAGTAATTAAGCATAAAACACATAAAACACATAATATTCACATAATTCCTTTTCATTTCTTCTAAATGAGTCACAAAGGTTAACCTAGACTATCAAGTCAATATTAATGCCTAGCCTAGAAATACGGGCATTACAATTCTCTCCCCCTTAGGATGATTCCGTCCCCGGAATCACACATCGACAAACAACCACGGGTAGCGACTCACCATGTCACTCTCCGTTTTTCCCCAGGTGAGATTTGGCCCATTTATATGTTTCCAACACACAAGCACTAAATCGACTATCTTACGTTACAACTTCTTAGTCTTACGGTCAACGATTGCCTCAGGTTCTCCAATTAACCTCTTGTTTTCATCCAACCTTAACTCAAAAATCGGAATTATGTCGGGCACATCTCCCTTGAACTTCCTCAAATAACACACATGAAATGTGTTATGAATACCCTCCAGTTCTTCCGGTAATTCTAGCTTGTAAGCTTGATTCCCGATCCTCCGAAGAACTTTAAATGGTCCAATAAACCTTGGACTCAACTTTCCCCTTCTACTAAACCTTATAAGTCCCTTCCACGGCGAGACTTTAAGTAAAACCGAATCTCCAACTTCGAATGATATCGGTTGTCTTTTCTTGTCAGCATAGCTCTTTTGAGCAGCTAACATCCTTTCCCTAATCACTTTCAACTTTTCAGCAGTCTGATGGACTATTTCAAGTCCCATAAACTGCTTTTCCTCAGCTTCCAGCCAACATGACGGCGCTCGACACTTTTCTCTGTACAAAGCGTGATAAGGTGCCATCTAGATGTTCGAGTGGAAACTGTTATTATAGGAAAATTCTACTAAAGGTAAATGTTCATCCCAGTTACCTTGGAATTCCAGGGTACATGCTCTCAGCATATCCTTCAACGTTTGAATCGTTTATTCGCTCTGACCATCGGTTTGCGGATGGTAAGCTGTACTCAAACACAACTTGGTACCCAATTCCTCTTGTAGACTCCTCCAAAACCTTGAGGTAAAACGGCTGTCACGATCGGATACAATCGTTAATGGAACACCGTGAAGCCTCATAATTTCCTTCACGTAAGAATTCGCAAGTTTATCCATAGACCATTTCTCGTTAGCGGCTATGAAATGTGCATTCTTAGTGAAGCGATCAACGACCACCTAAATCATGTCGTGACCGTTCCTTGTTCTGGGCAGTTTAGTCACAAAATCCATAGTGATGTCTTCCCATTTGCCCATGGGTATAGGCAAGGGTTCTAAACTCCCATATGGTTTCTGATGTTGTGCCTTAACCCTAGCACAAGTTACACACACTCGGCCACATACTTTGTAACATCGAGCTTCATCGCCGGCCACTAGTAATAGGGTTTTAGATCCCTATACATTTTCGTACTGCCGGGATGAATCGAGTACATGGTTTTGTGAGCTTCTTCCATCAGAAGACCTCTTACTCCTCCCGCCTTAGGTACCCAAATCCTATCTTTAAATACCTTCAGTCCTTGACCATTTGTATCAAACACCAACGTTTTGCCCAAACGTTCCTCCTTTCGGTCATTTCTCTCTAAAGCTTCCTCTTGAGCTTTCACAATTGTCGAGACAACTTCAATTCTCAACGCTCTTGGCCTTTTATTTTCAAGATTTACCTTCCGACTGAGAGCATTAGCAACAACATTTGCTTTACCAGGGTGGTAAAGTATCACAGTCGTAGTCCTTGAGTAACTCTAGCCAGCGCCGTTGCCTCATGTTCAATTCCTTCTCCATACCTTTAAGGCGAATACTACCGCTGCCAACTCCAGATCATGAGTGGGGTAGTTCTTTTCATGCTCCTTCAATTGCCTTAATGCATACGCTATCACTTTATTCCCTTTGGGTCAGAACACAACCTAACCCAACTTCTTTAACAACGAATGCGATACTTCTATTGATCGCTTTGATCAGCCTTTACTTCAACTCGGCTTAAGTCAACTGCTACATCGAACTTGGTTCTCTGAACCACATAACAAACTCATCGTAGTCGGACTCAATTCGATATGACCACTTAGGGTCGGAATAACAATCATCTTCTTAGTCATTACCGAAACGATGGTAACGATAGACTAGAATAAGACAGAATCAATTACGAGTTCCTTGGTAACCTTGTGACTTTCCCTGATCCAAGTGTGAGTCCTGTGCTTCCAGTAGTATAGATCTCTACTACTATTCACACCTACTCATACTCGTCCCAAGTACTGTCTCGCAGTCCCCAAGTCCTAAAATCACAAAACAATTTAACACATACGAATGTGTCCAACTAATCATAAAATTTTCCTAGACTCTACTAGGACTTCTTCCATGCGTATCTTCAATCATCAATTCTGCTTCAACTTGGTTGGTGATGGAAATTCCAGACGATTGGGACAACTTCAAAAATTACACCAACCATTCCATTCATCAGATGAAAAAACCAGGGTTTATATTATTTCCTTGAAACGATTACACAAAGGTTCAAGTTTACCCTATACTATGCCTCTAATAGGCTAAACTACAAGTTACTAACTACATTGCTACTTTATGTCTTAGTTTTGGGAACATAAGGTCCTTACTCATGATCCCTTATATTTCCATCTGCTTCATTAAGGATCATTTGGAATGCCTTTGGTTTTGGTTTTGGTGGAACATTGGGCATTGCTTCCTCCTTCTTCTTTGGGCAATCCCTCAAAATATGCCCTTCTTCATGGCACCCATGACAGACATTATTAATGAAGGTGCATTTATTGGCATAATGCCCTGGCTTTCCACATTTGTAACAAGTGAGTTCCACGCTGCATTTCTCAGCATGTTTCTTCTTGCACCTGTCACACCACTTGGCTTCGGCTTCACCTCCGAATTTTCTCAAACCAGTCTTCGAGAATTTATTCTTCTTATTGGAACCTGAAGTTCCTTCAAACTTTCTATTTTCACCAACTTCAGCCTTGCTGGCGGCTCTCCCCTTTATCATATCTTCAACAGACTTGGCAGCCCAGATAGTTGCCTCCAAAGTAAGTGTCTGACGTACTGGCACCGCATACTCCCATGGAAGTCCCTTTGCGTACCTGTCAATTTTTGCCAGCTCATCTGGGACAATACGCAAAGCAAACTCCATTTTGTATGTGAAGTTATTCGTATACTCGTCAACGGTCATACTCTCCTTCTTCAACGTTAGAAATTGGTTTTCTAACTCAAGTACGTTTTGGGCCGAGCAGTACTTGCGCTTAAAGTGCACCAAGAACTCTGCCCAAGTCATTTGCAATGGCTCATTAGGGCTTAAGGTTTTCCCCAATATATTCCACCAACGAGCAGCACTACCCCTGAACTGACGCACTGCAAAGGTAGTTTGTAACTTGCCTTGGCAATCACAAGTCATGAAAGCCAACTCCATTTCCGAGATCCAGTCCATTACTCTGACAGGATCTTCTTTTCCAGTGAAGGACGATGGCTTGCAAGTCATAAAGTCCTTATACTTGCACCCATTTCTCTCCACTCTACGCTCGTGGTTATTCCTTCCAACCACGAGCGGTTCACTATGACCAACCGATCTGCTGTTGTTCCCTTCTTCAGATCGATCGTCATTTAGATCACGTTGTTTAACAGGAACTGAAGGTTCATCCCTGTTGTTCAGCAACATTTTCGTCAACTCCTCCCTCTGTTCAGCCATCATGGTCTGAATCACAGCTCGTACTCCAGCCATGGTGATGGGTTCGGGTGCAGTTCCTACTATAGGCACCTGTTCCACCACTTGAGGTTGAGGTTGTTGGTTTCTGTTTGCATTTCCTACTCCACTTCGAGTTCTTGCCATTACAATCTATATACCGAATAAGGCGAATTTAGGTCTTTATCCTTTTTAGATGTGTCAATTCCCTTATCACTTCGAAACGTTTACATGTTAGTTCTAATCTCGTAATCATACGCTTAGAATCCTATACACATAAGGTTCCTAGATCCGGTCGGCAACAGACAATAGATCCGAACAAATAATGGCATATATGGCAACATATAGCATTTAGCACATAAAGGCATTTTAGGCACCTTTCCTAAAATAAACTAGTGCTCGTGTCTAAAATATGGTAGACACTCATCTCACAATCATCACTTATCATTCTAAGTTTAAGTCTAGAAATCCTACAATTTCTTAGTTCGCTTAAACTAATGCTCTGATACCAACTGTGACATCCCCTAATTTCTCGGCCAGAAAAGACCGATTTAATTTATGCTTTTTAAAATAAAATCAGAGAAATCTTTTCAAAAGATATTGCGGAATAGGTCCCCAATATAAAACATGATAATGTTTATCAAAACCTTTCTTTAAGAAATATATAATTTCCTTTTATATTAAAACCTCGGGATGTCATGTTCCGATACAGATCAAAAGCATAAACAAGACATTATAAGCCTTACAACAGTTATTTATAACTACTGGCCTATAGTCCATAAATCACTCATCATCATCATCCGACTATGCTCGGGGTCCACTACCTGTAATCATAAAAACTGAGTGGGTCAGGCTTGGAAGCCTGGTGAGCATATAGGGTTTTCAACCCACAATAAATAAATTTATTGTACTTAAACATCAATCAATCAACCAAATTACCCCAACCCCATTATCTTATTAATTTCGTAAGGGTTTACCCTAAGATTCAACTATCACTCCTTCCTAAGGATTCATCCTAAGGAATAGGCACAAGGTCACACCATCACCAAGGCTTATACAACAGGGGCTAAATTCATAGCTCTTATTTATTGACAGTATTATTGACAATATTCACCCCTGTCATACATGTCAATGGGTTCTTAGAGTACTCCAAATGAACATATAGTTCATTACACCTACAGGTTGCGGGCCTGCTAGTGTTCCACAGACCATCTAGAATAGTCCATGGTTGTCATCCCTACTCTGCTGAATGACGGGGGTCACCGTTTGGGTAAGGGCTTATCTTATATTTCACCACTCACCCTCAACTTATGATCTCCTTTCACCACTCACCCTCAACTTATGATCAATATTACGGATCATCTCCTTTATCTAACTCACCTTTCATCACACACCCATTATTTCATCTACCCATGTTTTACCCAGCATTTTTGTAGATAAAAATACATATACAGTTTAAATTATTTAAAAACATGTATAAATCACACCTTCAACATCCAACTCAAATAAACAAACAATAAATATTCACACAGCACGTATTTTATATAAAATACTTCATATCTATGTGTAAGGTGAAAGTAACTACACACTCACCTGATTTAATGAAAATCGGGCAGCAATTCGTTTCCTAAAACGATCGTTTCTAATAAAACCGGGAGTTTTATTAAGAACCGGGCTCTGCGAAAGGTCGGCCTTCAAAACCGAAAAGATAAATTTTACACCACTAAAAGAGATCAAGCATGTACATCAAATGAAATGGCTGATAAAAATCTTACACCACTAAAATTGATAATGCCATGGAAGATAGTTTAAAACAAAGTGGATTGTGGTGTTTTTGCTATGAGGCATATGGAGAGTTATTTTGGAGAAAAAAGTTCTAAATGGAAATGTGGTCTTCTGTGACATCCCCTAATTTGTCGGCCAGAAAAGACCGATTTAATTCATGCTTTTTAAAATAAAATCAGAGAAATCTTTTCAAAAGATATTGCGGAATAGGTCCCCAATATAAAACATGATAATGTTTATCAAAACCTTTCTTTAAGAAATATATAATTTCCTTTTATATTAAAACCTCGGGATGTCATGTTCCGATACATATCAAAAGCATAAACAAGACATTATAAGCCTTACAACAGTTATTTATAACTACTGGCCTATAATCCATAAATCACTCATCATCATCATCCGACTATGCTCGGGGTCCACTACCTGTAATCATAAAAAGCTGAGTGGGTCAGGCTTGGAAGCCTGGTGAGCATATAGGGTTTTCAACCCACAATAAATAAATTTATTGTACTTAAACATCAATCAATCAACCAAATTACCCCAACCCCATTATCTTATTAATTTCTTAAGGGTTTACTCTAAGATTCAACTATCACTCCTTCCTAAGGATTCATCCTAAGGAATAGGCACAAGGTCACACCATCACCAAGGCTTATACAACAGGGGCTAAATTCATAGCTCTTATTTATTGACAGTATTATTGACAATATTCACCCCTGTCATACATGTCAATGGGTTTTTAGGGTACTCCAAATGAACATATAGTTCATTACACCTACAGGTTGCGGGCCTGCTAGTGTTCCACAGACCATCTAGAATAGTCCATGGTTGTCATCCCTACTCTACTGAATGACGGGGGTCACCGTTTGGGTAAGGGCTTATCTTATATTTCACCACTCACCCTCAACTTATGATCTCCTTTCACCACTCACCCTCAACTTATGATCAATATTACTGATCATCTCCTTTATCTAACTCACCTTTCATCACACACCCATTATTTCATCTACCCATGTTTTACCCAACATTTTTGTAGATAAAAATACATATACAGTTTAAATTATTTAAAAACATGTATAAATCACACCTTCAACATCCAACTCAAATAAACAAACAATAAATATTCACACAGCACGTATTTTATATAAAATACTTCATATCTATGTGTAAGGTGAAAGTAACTACACACTCACCTGATTTAATGAAAATCGGGCAGCAATTCGTTTCCTAAAACGATCGTTTCTAATAAAACCGGGAGTTTTATTAAGAAACCGGGCTCTGCGAAAGGTCGGCCTTCAAAACCGAAAAGATAAATTTTTCGGGCTTCTCGGGCACTTCGTGGCGTATTCCGGGTGTTAGAATCGATACCGGGGCTTCGGGGAATGTTAAGATGAAGAAAATATGGAAAAAGGGGCTAAATATGGCAAAATCTCAAAAGTAACCGGGAGGGTTCGCATACCCTTCTATTTATAGGGTCCGAAGCTGCTGATCGGACGGATGAGAAGAGTCCACGCGGCAGCAGATCCGAAGAGTAGTCACGTGGGCTGCGCATGCGAGGGATCAGGTGGCAGTCCCTGATTGGACCAAAGTCCGGGTCCGAAGGTCGGCTAAGGAGGTGGGGTCCGCAGGCGAGGGTTTGGATCCGAAGCAGCGAAGAGAAGACACGTGTTACAATCTGCGAGGTTCGGAGGCTAAGGCGTTGCGAGGCTCGGACCAGCTGCGAGCTTCGGATTGTGCCTCCCTTCGGTCGAATCAGAATCCGACACGCGGCTACTATTCATGCGAGGGAAGGCGACACGTGGCTCGCATGACTCACCAATTTCGGACACGTGGCACTCTTTCAGCGAAGGTGACGTGGCAAAAACGTGATTACGCGAATTTTCTCGATTTTTGTGCAAATACTTCTAAAATCCATAACTTTCGCATACGAACTCCGTTTTTGACGTTCTTTATATGCACGCGTAGGTAAAATTACGCTCTACAACTTCCGTTTAGACTTCGTCGGCTAATTTTGAATTTAAGTTTTATATTATTATTTTTAACAGACCGGGACAGGAAATCCGTTAAAAATTCATAACTTCTTCATCTGACGTCCGTTTTCGTCAGAATTTTTACCGTTGTGCTACTAATGACGAGACCTTCGATTCTCGTTTAGGTCGTGTCGGTTAAAAATCACTCTATCTAAAATTCGAGTTTTTAGCTGTCTACTGCTAAGCTGAAACTTCGAAAAATCATAACTTCCTCATACGAAGTCAGATTTGGGCGTTCTTTTTATCGAACTTCTCGGTTTAACGAATACTACATGTTTCGTTTAGATTACTAAGGCTAAAAAGTAGTTTATCAAAAACTCACTTTTTACGACATTCGGCACCGTGCCGGTTTATTGCGAAACTTCGACAAATCATAACTTCTTCGTTATAACTCGGATTTCGGCATTCTTTATATATTTGTAATCCTTGTCACGACCACTACAACTTTCTTATTAGATATAGGCTTTATCTAATATTTATTTTTGACGCTCATTTTTATTCTTAATTATTTAACTCACAGTAATTAAGCATAAAACACATAAAACACATAATATTCACATAATTCCTTTTCATTTCTTCTAAATGAGTCACAAAGGTTAACCTAGACTATCAAGTCAATATTAATGCCTAGCCTAGAAATACGGGCATTACAATTCTCTCCCCCTTAGGATGATTCCGTCCCCGGAATCACACATCGACAAACAACCACGGGTAGCGACTCACCATGTCACTCTCTGTTTTTCCCCAGGTGAGATTTGGCCCATTTATATGTTTCCAACACACAAGCACTAAATCGACTATCTTACGTTACAACTTCTTAGTCTTACGGTCAACGATTGCCTCAGGTTCTCCAATTAACCTCTTGTTTTCATCCAACCTTAACTCAAAAATCGGAATTATGTCGGGCACATCTCCCTTGAACTTCCTCAAATAACACACATGAAATGTGTTATGAATACCCTCCAGTTCTTCCGGTAATTCTAGCTTGTAAGCTTGATTCCCGATCCTCCGAAGAACTTTAAATGGTCCAATAAACCTTGGACTCAACTTTCCCCTTCTACTAAACCTTATAAGTCCCTTCCACGGCGAGACTTTAAGTAAAACCGAATCTCCAACTTCGAATGATATCGGTTGTCTTTTCTTGTCAGCATAGCTCTTTTGAGCAGCTAACATCCTTTCCCTAATCACTTTCAACTTTTCAGCAGTCTGATGGACTATTTCAAGTCCCATAAACTGCTTTTCCTCAGCTTCCAGCCAACATGACGGCGCTCGACACTTTTCTCTGTACAAAGCGTGATAAGGTGCCATCTAGATGTTCGAGTGGAAACTGTTATTATAGGAAAATTCTACTAAAGGTAAATGTTCATCCCAGTTACCTTGGAATTCCAGGGTACATGCTCTCAGCATATCCTTCAACGTTTGAATCGTTTATTCGCTCTGACCATCGGTTTGCGGATGGTAAGCTGTACTCAAACACAACTTGGTACCCAATTCCTCTTGTAGACTCCTCCAAAACCTTGAGGTAAAACGGCTGTCACGATCGGATACAATCGTTAATGGAACACCGTGAAGCCTCACAATTTCCTTCACGTAAGAATTCGCAAGTTTATCCATAGACCATTTCTCGTTAGCGGCTATGAAATGCGCATTTTTAGTGAAGCGATCAACGACCACCTAAATCATGTCGTGACCGTTCCTTGTTCTGGGCAGTTTAGTCACAAAATCCATAGTGATGTCTTCCCATTTGCCCATGAGTATAGGCAAGGGTTCTAAACTCCCATATGGTTTCTGATGTTGTGCCTTAACCCTAGCACAAGTTACACACACTCGGCCACATACTTTGTAACATCGAGCTTCATCGCCGGCCACTAGTAATAGGGTTTTAGATCCCTATACATTTTCGTACTGCCGGGATGAATCGAGTACATGGTTTTGTGAGCTTCTTCCATCAGAAGACCTCTTACTCCTCCCGCCTTAGGTACCCAAATCCTATCTTTAAATACCTTCAGTCCTTGACCATTTGTATCAAACACCAACGTTTTGCCCAAACGTTCCTCCTTTCGGTCATTTTTCTCTAAAGCTTCCTCTTGAGCTTTCACAATTGTCGAGACAACTTCAATTCTCAACGCTCTTGGCCTTTTATTTTCAATATTTACCTTCCGACTGAGAGCATTAGCAACAACATTTGCTTTACCAGGGTGGTAAAGTATCACAGTCGTAGTCCTTGAGTAACTCTAGCCAGCGCCGTTGCCTCATGTTCAATTCCTTCTCCATACCTTTAAGGCGAATACTACCGCTGCCAACTCCAGATCATGAGTGGGGTAGTTCTTTTCATGCTCCTTCAATTGCCTTAATGCATACGCTATCACTTTATTCCCTTTGGGTCAGAACACAACCTAACCCAACTTCTTTAACAACGAATGCGATACTTCTATTGATCGCTTTGATCAGCCTTTACTTCAACTCGGCTTAAGTCAACTGCTACATCGAACTTGGTTCTCTGAACCACATAACAAACTCATCGTAGTCGGACTCAATTCGATATGACCACTTAGGGTCGGAATAACAATCATCTTCTTAGTCATTACCGAAACGATGGTAACGATAGACTAGAATAAGACAGAATCAATTACGAGTTCCTTGGTAACCTTGTGACTTTCCCTGATCCAAGTGTGAGTCCTGTGCTTCCAGTAGTATAGATCTCTACTACTATTCACACCTACTCATACTCGTCCTAAGTACTGTCTTGCAGTCCCCAAGTCCTAAAATCACAAAACAATTTAACACATACGAATGTGTCCAACTAATCATAAAATTTTCCTAGACTCTACTAGGACTTCTTCCATGCGTATCTTCAATCATCAATTCTGCTTCAACTTGGTTGGTGATGGAAATTCCAGACGATTGGGACAACTTCAAAAATTACACCAACCATTCCATTCATCAGATGAAAAAACCAGGGTTTATATTATTTCCTTGAAACGATTACACAAAGGTTCAAGTTTACCCTATACTATGCCTCTAATAGGCTAAACTACAAGTTACTAACTACATTGCTACTTTATGTCTTAGTTTTGGGAACATAAGGTCCTTACTCATGATCCCTTATATTTCCATCTGCTTCATTAAGGATCATTTGGAATGCCTTTGGTTTTGGTTTTGGTGGAACATTGGGCATTGCTTCCTCCTTCTTCTTTGGGCAATCCCTCAAAATATGCCCTTCTTCATGGCACCCATGACAGACATTATTAATGAAGGTGCATTTATTGGCATAATGCCCTGGCTTTCCACATTTGTAACAAGTGAGTTCCACGCTGCATTTCTCAGCATGTTTCTTCTTGCACCTGTCACACCACTTGGCTTCGGCTTCACCTCCGAATTTTCTCAAACCAGTCTTCGAGAATTTATTCTTCTTATTGGAACCTGAAGTTCCTTCAAACTTTCTATTTTCACCAACTTCAGCCTTGCTGGCGGCTCTCCCCTTTATCATATCTTCAACAGACTTGGCAGCCCAGATAGTTGCCTCCAAAGTAAGTGTCTGACGTACTGGCACCGCATACTCCCATGGAAGTCCCTTTGCGTACCTGTCAATTTTTGCCAGCTCATCTGGGACAATACGCAAAGCAAACTCCATTTTGTATGTGAAGTTATTCGTATACTCGTCAACGGTCATACTCTCCTTCTTCAACGTTAGAAATTGGTTTTCTAACTCAAGTACGTTTTGGGCCGAGCAGTACTTGCGCTTAAAGTGCACCAAGAACTCTGCCCAAGTCATTTGCAATGGCTCATTAGGGCTTAAGGTTTTCCCCAATATATTCCACCAACGAGCAGCACTACCCCTGAACTGACGCACTGCAAAGGTAGTTTGTAACTTGCCTTGGCAATCACAAGTCATGAAAGCCAACTCCATTTCCGAGATCCAGTCCATTACTCCGACAGGATCTTCTTTTCCAGTGAAGGTCGATGGCTTGCAAGTCATAAAGTCCTTATACTTGCACCCATTTCTCTCCACTCTACGCTCGTGGTTATTCCTTCCAACCACGAGCGGTTCACTATGACCAACCGATCTGCTGTTGTTCCCTTCTTCAGATCGATCGTCATTTAGATCACGTTGTTTAACAGGAACTGAAGGTTCATCCCTGTTGTTCAGCAACATTTTCGTCAACTCCTCCCTCTGTTCAGCCATCATGGTCTGAATCACAGCTCGTACTCCAGCCATGGTGATGGGTTCGGGTGCAGTTCCTACTATAGGCACCTGTTCCACCACTTGAGGTTGAGGTTGTTGGTTTCTGTTTGCATTTCCTACTCCACTTCGAGTTCTTGCCATTACAATCTATATACCGAATAAGGCGAATTTAGGTCTTTATCCTTTTTAGATGTGTCAATTCCCTTATCACTTCGAAACGTTTACATGTTAGTTCTAATCTCGTAATCATACGCTTAGAATCCTATACACATAAGGTTCCTAGATCCGGTCGGCAACAGACAATAGATCCGAACAAATAATGGCATATATGGCAACATATAGCATTTAGCACATAAAGGCATTTTAGGCACCTTTCCTAAAATAAACTAGTGCTCGTGTCTAAAATATGGTAGACACTCATCTCACAATCATCACTTATCATTCTAAGTTTAAGTCTAGAAATCCTACAATTTCTTAGTTCGCTTAAACTAATGCTCTGATACCAACTGTGACATCCCCTAATTTCTCGGCCAGAAAAGACCGATTTAATTTATGCTTTTTAAAATAAAATCAGAGAAATCTTTTCAAAAGATATTGCGGAATAGGTCCCCAATATAAAACATGATAATGTTTATCAAAACCTTTCTTTAAGAAATATATAATTTCCTTTTATATTAAAACCTCGGGATGTCATGTTCCGATACAGATCAAAAGCATAAACAAGACATTATAAGCCTTACAACAGTTATTTATAACTACTGGCCTATAGTCCATAAATCACTCATCATCATCATCCGACTATGCTCGGGGTCCACTACCTGTAATCATAAAAACTGAGTGGGTCAGGCTTGGAAGCCTGGTGAGCATATAGGGTTTTCAACCCACAATAAATAAATTTATTGTACTTAAACATCAATCAATCAACCAAATTACCCCAACCCCATTATCTTATTAATTTCGTAAGGGTTTACCCTAAGATTCAACTATCACTCCTTCCTAAGGATTCATCCTAAGGAATAGGCACAAGGTCACACCATCACCAGGGTTTATACAACAGGGGCTAAATTCATAGCTCTTATTTATTGACAGTATTATTGACAATATTCACCCCTGTCATACATGTCAATGGGTTCTTAGAGTACTCCAAATGAACATATAGTTCATTACACCTACAGGTTGCGGGCCTTCTAGTGTTCCACAGACCATCTAGAATAGTCCATGGTTGTCATCCCTACTCTGCTGAATGACGGGGGTCACCGTTTGGGTAAGGGCTTATCTTATATTTCACCACTCACCCTCAACTTATGATCTCCTTTCACCACTCACCCTCAACTTATGATCAATATTACGGATCATCTCCTTTATCTAACTCACCTTTCATCACACACCCATTATTTCATCTACCCATGTTTTACCCAACATTTTTGTAGATAAAAATACATATACAGTTTAAATTATTTAAAAACATGTATAAATCACACCTTCAACATCCAACTCAAATAAACAAACAATAAATATTCACACAGCACGTATTTTATATAAAATACTTCATATCTATGTGTAAGGTGAAAGTAACTACACACTCACCTGATTTAATGAAAATCGGGCAGCAATTCGTTTCCTAAAACGATCGTTTCTAATAAAACCGGGAGTTTTATTAAGAACCGGGCTCTGCGAAAGGTCGGCCTTCAAAACCGAAAAGATAAATTTTACACCACTAAAAGAGATCAAGCATGTAAATCAAATGAAATGGCTGATAAAAATCTTACACCACTAAAATTGATAATGCCATGGAAGATAGTTTAAAACAAAGTGGATTGTGGTGTTTTTGCTATGAGGCATATGGAGAGTTATTTTGGAGAAAAAAGTTCTAAATGGAAATGTGGTCTTCTGTGACATCCCCTAATTTGTCGGCCAGAAAAGACCGATTTAATTCATGCTTTTTAAAATAAAATCAGAGAAATCTTTTCAAAAGATATTGCGGAATAGGTCCCCAATATAAAACATGATAATGTTTATCAAAACCTTTCTTTAAGAAATATATAATTTCCTTTTATATTAAAACCTCGGGATGTCATGTTCCGATACAGATCAAAAGCATAAACAAGACATTATAAGCCTTACAACAGTTATTTATAACTACTGGCCTATAATCCATAAATCACTCATCATCATCATCCGACTATGCTCGGGGTCCACTACCTGTAATCATAAAAAGCTGAGTGGGTCAGGCTTGGAAGCCTGGTGAGCATATAGGGTTTTCAACCCACAATAAATAAATTTATTGTACTTAAGCATCAATCAATCAACCAAATTACCCCAACCCCATTATCTTATTAATTTCTTAAGGGTTTACTCTAAGATTCAACTATCACTCCTTCCTAAGGATTCATCCTAAGGAATAGGCACAAGGTCACACCATCACCAAGGCTTATACAACAGGGGCTAAATTCATAGCTCTTATTTATTGACAGTATTATTGACAATATTCACCCCTGTCATACATGTCAATGGGTTTTTAGGGTACTCCAAATGAACATATAGTTCATTACACCTACAGGTTGCGGGCCTGCTAGTGTTCCACAGACCATCTAGAATAGTCCATGGTTGTCATCCCTACTCTACTGAATGACGGGGGTCACCGTTTGGGTAAGGGCTTATCTTATATTTCACCACTCACCCTCAACTTATGATCTCCTTTCACCACTCACCCTCAACTTATGATCAATATTACTGATCATCTCCTTTATCTAACTCACCTTTCATCACACACCCATTATTTCATCTACCCATGTTTTACCCAACATTTTTGTAGATAAAAATACATATACAGTTTAAATTATTTAAAAACATGTATAAATCACACCTTCAACATCCAACTCAAATAAACAAACAATAAATATTCACACAGCACGTATTTTATATAAAATACTTCATATCTATGTGTAAGGTGAAAGTAACTACACACTCACCTGATTTAATGAAAATCGGGCAGCAATTCGTTTCCTAAAACGATCGTTTCTAATAAAACCGGGAGTTTTATTAAGAAACCGGGCTCTGCGAAAGGTCGGCCTTCAAAACCGAAAAGATAAATTTTTCGGGCTTCTCGGGCACTTCGTGGCGTATTCCGGGTGTTAGAATCGATACCGGGGCTTCGGGGAATGTTAAGATGAAGAAAATATGGAAAAAGGGGCTAAATATGGCAAAATCTCAAAAGTAACCGGGAGGGTTCGCATACCCTTCTATTTATAGGGTCCGAAGCTGCTGATCGGACGGATGAGAAGAGTCCACGCGGCAGCAGATCCGAAGAGTAGTCACGTGGGCTGCGCATGCGAGGGATCAGGTGGCAGTCCCTGATTGGACCAAAGTCCGGGTCCGAAGGTCGGCTAAGGAGGTGGGGTCCGCAGGCGAGGGTTTGGATCCGAAGCAGCGAAGAGAAGACACGTGTTACAATCTGCGAGGTTCGGAGGCTAAGGCGTTGCGAGGCTCGGACCAGCTGCGAGCTTCGGATTGTGCCTCCCTTCGGTCGAATCAGAATCCGACACGCGGCTACTGTTCATGTAAGGGAAGGCGACACGTGGCTCGCATGACTCACCAATTTCGGACACGTGGCACTCTTTCAGCGAAGGTGACGTGGCAAAAATGTGACTATGCGAATTTTCTCGATTTTTGTGCAAAAACTTCTAAAATCCATAACTTTCGCATACGAACTCCGTTTTTGACGTTCTTTATATGCACGCGTAGGTAAAATTACGCTCTACAACTTCCGTTTAGACTTCGTCGGCTAATTTTGAATTTAATTTTTATATTATTATTTTTAACAGACCGGGACAGGAAATCCGTTAAAAATTCATAACTTCTTCATCTGACGTCCGTTTTCGTCAGAATTTTTACCGTTGTGCTACTAATGATGAGACCTTCGATTCTCGTTTAGGTCGTTTCGGTTAAAAATCACTCTATCTAAAATTCGAGTTTTTAGCTGTCTACTGCTAAGCTGAAACTTCGAAAAATCATAACTTCCTCATACGAAGTCAGATTTGGGCGTTCTTTTTATCGAACTTCTCGGTTTAACGAATACTACGAGTTTCATTTAGATTACTAAGGCTAAAAAGTAGTTTATCAAAAACTCACTTTTTACGACATTCGGCACCGTGCCGGTTTATCGCGAAACTTCGACAGGTCATAACTTCTTCGTTATAACTCGGATTTCGGCATTCTTTATATATCCGTAATCCTTGTCACGACCACTATAACTTTCTTAATAGACATCGGCTTTATCTAATATTTATTTTTGACGCTCATTTTTATTCTTAATTATTTAACTCTTAGTAATTAAACATAAAACACATAAAACACATAATATTCACATAATTCCTTTTCATTTCTTCTAAATGAGTCACAAAGGTTAACCTAGACTATCAAGTCAATATTAATGCCTAGCCTAGAAAGACGGGCATTACATCTTCCAAAAGAAGGTCCTTCTCACGAAATTTTTTTGGAGAAGTTGAGAATGAAATATGCAGCATCAATTTTAACTTTTGAGATTAATACGAAGCGTGATGATGTGTTGAAAGCTGCATATGAGTATCAAAAAGTTGTTCCAAAGATTCGTGGTAAGCATTCATATAATGCTCAATAGAATATAGAAATAAGGTTGTCAAGTTTTTTTATTGAATATTTTCTGATTTTAGAAGTTAATGGATGATGGGTGATTAGATGCTTTTTTTGAATGTTGATGTTTTAAGAACAAGTTTGTTTATGTTGGTATATGTTGTGTTTATGTTTATGGATATTCTGAACAATGTTTGTTTTTATGGTGATGGATATTGTAAACAAGTTTAGATGTATTTTGATGGATTTTATTATGTAAGTTTGTTTCTATGAATTATGTTATGGAATGTTAATCATAAGTGATTATGTTATTTTTTAATATGTAATTATGTTTTTAGTACCCATTATATTTTGTTTATATGTAATCATTAGTGATTGTATATACGTTGAACGATAGACAGCATATATTGAACATCAATTAACTTTTTCTTTCTATTTTTGTAATCATAAATGATTACATATGTTGAACACCACATAATAATTTATCATATTTTTTTCTTGATAAATGAGAACACTTTTATCTTATCTTGACTGCATTGAATACATCATCATGCAGAATCTTATCTTTTTTAGATTTTGTTTTTGTTTTCTAGTGTTTGTAGACAGGAATATTGGCTTTATAAATCAAAACCAAATCAGTTTTTCATTGAACTGTGAATCTGTTTTTATCAAGGGGGTAGCCTCGTGCTACCCCTTAGATTTGGTCAAAGATGAGCGGTGAAGCCGTAAAACATATGAATCAAACATTGAAGTCTTATTTTATGATGTTGGTTTTTCTCTCACTTTTGAAGAAAATCGTTCTTATACTTCTCCAATGGTTAGTTTCGTTTATTAATTTCTTTAATTTTTAATTTAATTTTTGTATATATCACCATTACTTATTTATGATGTAAACAACTTCCATTTCATTTCAGGTAAAATTTGCACTCTATAAGTCAAAAAGAACTAATTTTGCTGTCTCTAATAACATGTTCCCCAGTTTTTTCAAGATTCTTGTTCTTTTATTCATAGCTAGATTTTCATACTGATTTTATCTGACTCCAAAAACGTCACTTCAACCATTACTTAAAAAGTTTATCTTCATTAAATATATATATCAGATCTTTACTAGATGTCTTTGAAGTAGAGGAATGTTGTTCATTTAAAGAAGATTTCTTTTTAATGAACAACATTTCTCTACATCAGATATGTAGTAAAGATTTGGTATGTTCAATGGAGATAATTTTTTAAGTAATGGTGGAAGTGTTATTGGAGTCAGCTACAATGTGTATGAAAATCTAGCTATGAACATCAAGAACAAGAATCTTGGAAAATGGGGAATGTGATATTTGAGGCTTGTGAAATTATTTGTTATTGAAGATTTGCTCATGTTTGATGTTATTCGATGATGGGTGATTAGAAGTTGCTTTTCTAGATAAATATGGTTACGTTTATATTTTTTATGAACAATGTTGTTCTATATGGTGATGGTTAGTCTAAACAAGTTTTATATGTATAGCGATGGATTTTATTATTTAATTTTGTTTGTAGGGTTTAGGTCACTTAACTTTTGGTTTTGTGCTCATTTGGTCACTTAACTCTTTTTAAGTTTTAAAAGGTCATAAAACTTTTGAATTTGTGCTCATTTAGTCACTTAACTTTTGGTTTGGTCACTTAACGTTTAGATTTGTGCTCATTTAGTCGCCTAACTTTTAAAATTGTGCTCATTAGTCACTAAACTTTTGAAAAAATTTAAAAGTTTAGTGACTAAATGAGCACAATTTTAAAAGTTAGGTGACTAAATGTGACCAAACCAAAAGTTAAGTGACTAAATGAGCACAAAGCCAAAAGTTTGATGACCTTTTAAAACTTAAAAAGAGTTAAGTGACCAAATGAGCACAAAACCAAAAGTTAAGTGACCAAAAATGACCTAAACCCTTGTTTGTATTAACATTTTATGGAAGTTTAGTCATAAATGAATATATTATATTTTTATATGTAATGAGGTTTGTAGTACAACTTACATGTTATTTATATGTAATCATAAATGATTACATGTATTGAATAACATTTTATATGTAATCATAAATGATTACATATATTGAATAATAGTTAACAGATTACACTATTTGTATAATCATAAATGATTATGTAATACTACTTCATATATTTTGTTTAATCATAAGTGATTATGTACTTTTGTAATCATAAAAGACATAAAATTAGATAGAAGAAGGTTCAAGATAGAAGAAATTTCAAGAAAACTGATTTGTTGTACTGCTAACAAAATCAAAGAAAGAATTATCAAAGTAGATAGAATTCAGTAAACAAAATCATACTACATTCTGTCTTGTAAAAAGAGTAAAATGCATCAAACAAAAAGTATATTATTTAGAAAAAAAAATCATGACTTATTCATTACTGATTAAATTGATAATTATCTATGTAGCTTTTGATGATTGTTCTGCTGCAAGTTTGATAGGGCATGTACGCAAGTTATGAGGAGCCCTTTCTCTACATCTCGAGCATCTTCTTGTTTGCTTGTTTGAATTTTTATATGCTATTTATGTTGTACTTTGAATTCTATTCTTATTTCCACTTCCTTTATTACTTTTAACATTTGGAACATTGATGTCAATGTCTTTTGGAATAGAAACGCCCATAAGCTTTCCTACATCTTCAACATCTGTCCTATTTTTCGACAATTCATTTTTAGGATCGTTCTCGTATTCCTTAAGCATGCTTTCTGTTTTCTTAACAAAAAGTCCATTTTCTCTTTATTTTTTCTTACATAGTCCAAACATGCTTCAAAGTTATAGTATGCTTGATTGACACATCTGTTAATTTCACTGTCTCTTGTATCATATACATGCTTACCAAAGTGATAATGCCTTGATATCACATCCTTTCTCCAAAGATTCTCGATGTACTGTTTAGGTATCTCCTTAATTCCATGTTTCATGAGTATGTTGAATACGTGTCTGCACAAAGTCTCAAAGCGGTTGAAGTGTTCACAAGTACATTTTACATCATTTTCTAGAAGTTTTCTTTCTACTTGTTCAAAATAAAATTAAAGCATCAAGTGTTTTTTCTATTTAATTAAATATAGTTGTATATATATTGTTTTGTAATCATAATTGAATATAGTTGTATATTATGTTGTGATTCATGAAAATTTAAAATAATATTACATTACCTCAAATTCTCTTTTTAAATCGCTATTTTTGTCCGGTTGTTCCACTTTGTATAACTCCCATCTGTTCTTTGTTCGAACATGTTTGTAATGACAGTACCAGGAACCTTTGTAGATTTCTTTCTGGACTTCATAAAACAATGTACTTGTATAAACTTTTGCAACATGTTTTTCTATCGGTCGTGGTGAAATAAATTTATATACTGCCTTCTTTGTTTCATGATCAAGCTCATTTTGGGTATTTCTTTGTTTTTGAATTACCGTGTCATAGTTCATCATGAACTGTAAAATTAAATTTACGGAATGCGAGTAAGTGTTGAAGAAGGGATTCATGCTTTCTGATCTTGAAGTGGTTTTCATCAATCCAAACCTTCTAGTGTCATTGAAGTATGCAGGTATCCATTTGTCATGTAATTCGAACATATCATTGAACCATCTTTTATCTTCCAGATTGAATTCATTAATAATCAACTCCCACTTCTTCTCAAATTCTTCAAGTTTGATATGCATGTTCCAAACAAGCTTGTTAAATCTCTTCTTGAAGCCCTTGTTTTTAAATAAATCTCCAGTAACCTATGAATAAACAATTTTACTTATATTAGTTTTTGTCCACATTAATATATGAATAAACATTAGAATATTATAAATTATATATTTATTTGGATATATGATATATGAGTAATCATATATGATTATGTACACTAATGCATGCTTAGTCATTTATTATAATGTACAAACATATATGACTAATCATATGTGATTATACAGTATGATATGTGATAATTCATATTATTAGAATACTTAATCATATATGATTAATCATATACGAATGTATGTTATATTATACTATTATTTATATTTTAACAGTCTATAAGCACATATGGTTTATCATATATGATTACATAGTTTTTTATTATAAATCATATATGAGTTATCATATATGATTTATATTATACTTTTATTTTTATTATACATTTTTTAAAATTTTTTTCATTACGTGCCACATGCATAATCTGTGTCTTGAATTTGGTAAGACAGATTCTACAACTTGTGTTATTGCTGGATCTTGACCAATTAGAACAATTTTTGGTGCTTTCCCTTCATGAGCTCTAAGAAAAGCTTTAAGTAGCCATTCATAGGACTCAATTGTCTCTCTACTCAACAACCCAACGCCAACAGTAACTGATTTCTTGTGGTGGTCAATTGTTGTGAATGGAACAAATACCATTTTATACAATCATATTTGATTAATAGTATGTTTAAATTTAATTGTATAATTTTTTTATTTTAATCATAAATGTATAAATTATGTAAAGTACATATATTAACTTACTTGTTTGTTCTAAAAGTTGCATCAAAAGATATAACTTCTCCAAACTCTGCATAAAAAGCCTTTTCTTTTTCATCTGCCCAAAACATAGCAGCCAACTAATCTCCATCACGTAGGAACTCAAATGAATAATTTGGGTAATGATCTCTACGATCATTCATTTTGTTTATCATTATTGAGCATCCTTGTAACATAAGATTATATTTACTCATCTCCTCAAGTTTTTGTAGTTTGTTACCTTCGCCCTTACATATTCATATCCTCCTTTCAAAACTGCTTGTATTTTGTGAGCCATCGTTGGGCCAATTTTAGCTTTTGATGCGCGTACTACACACTCTTTTTCAGAATATGACATCTTTCTTGCCTTTTTCATATAAGGTCTATCCTAAATACTTTCCAGTGGGTGGTTGTGCAATTCAAAGAATTGTTTAACTTTGTAATTTATTGTTCCATAAACATTTTTAAATATAATCTTTGTTGTACACCCAGTAATTATCTTGTTCGAATTTGGTTTCCTCTTGAAAGAACTTGTAGCAAACGTATCACAAGGTTTTGGTTTATCCTTGCCACCCCTATTGCATATAACATATTTGTTTTTTTATTATTTTGATATTGTATTTTTTTGGCTACTCAGTCTTGTATGAAACCCTGCCATTTCTGCATAATCAGTATACATTTTTACTGCCAAATTTAGTGATTTGAAAACGCTGTTTACAGCTGCTACAAATTCTGGAGGGACATCTAGTTTATAATCTGATTCTTCAATAATGTTACTGCAATATGATTCATTTGTTGAATTGGAACTTTCACCTGATAAAAAAAGGTAATGACAAATATGTTATTATATAATTTTATGTTGTAATAGTCATATATGATTAATGATATGTATTTATACAGTGTAATATATTATTAATCATATATTAGGAGTTTAATATAAAATTAGTTATATATTTCAATGTACAATCACATATGATAAATCATATGTGATTGTACAATGTCTTATATGATTAATTATATATTCTACTGTGTAATCAAATATGATTATACGTTGTAATATATAAGTAATCATATGTTATATTGTTTTATCATTTATGATTAATGGTATGCATTTATACTTTTTAAAATATGACTAATCATATTTTAGGATGTATAATCATATATGATTATAGATCTTTATATATTATTAATTATATATTTCAATGTAGAATCTCATATGATAAATCATATGTGTTTGTACAATGTCTTATATGATTAATCATATATTGTACTGTATTATCACATATGATTATACGTTTTAATTTATAAGTAATCATATTTCATACTATTTAATCATGTATGATTAATCATATGAATTTGTAGTTTGGAATATATGATTAATCATATTTTATGATGTATAATCATATATGATTATTCATCCTAATATATGATTAATATATATTTCAATTTGAAAACACATATCATAAATTATATTTGTTTATACAATGTCTTATATGATTAATCAAATATTATAATGTATAATCATATATGATTATACTATTTAGTATATAATTAATCATATATTTAGATCTATGAACACATATGATAAATCATATGTTTTTTTAAATTGTTATATACGATTAATCAAATATTATTATGTATAATAGTATATGATTATACATTGTAATATATAAATAAACATAATTTGTACTATATAATAATGTATGATTAGTTGTATTTCTTATATATTACAATGCATAATCATATATGATTATATAGTATAATATATGATTTGTCATATAAGAAACACGTATGATTAAATCATATGTGTTTGTACATTGAAATATATGATCAATCATAAATTACAACATATAATCGTTTATGATTATGCACTGTAAGATATTATTAATACAATATCAATTATGTTTTTCGTTTATGACTGAGTAAAAAAAATTAGAATCAACTTTCTAAATTGTAAATTTGTAATATTAAAACGAATTATTTGTATCTTCAATACCAATTGTATTTTGAAGTTCTTCGTGTTGATTTTCAGAAGTTAAAGAAATTGGATCGATTTGTTCGTCGTTATGAGATGAATTGATTTCAGTTACGATAGTATCAGTTGCGATCGATTCGTGAATTTCTTTTGAATTCAACATCATGTACGAAAATTGATTTTGATTCAATTTTCAAATGCTCCGTCGCTTTCTTGAATTGCAATGATTAATGCGACAGACTTGTTTCTTCGATTTGAGGATTATGTCTCGTATTTATGAAAATATGAATTGATGCTCAATTTTTATCGGTTTTTTCGATTTGAAGATTCCGATTAATTTGATAACAGATTCAGTAAAAATATAAACTTTCTGATGATATTGAATGAATTTTGAAGATTGAATGATATGATTACGTAATTGATACTGAGAATCGGTGGTTTAGCGATAAGATGATTTTTTGTTTCGTAATCATATTTCAGAGAAGGAAGGTGTGCGCTTTCTAAACATTAAGTTGAAATTTACTGTTATACCCCTGAATCATTTTACAGTTGACGAAAGTTGAGGTTAAGTTCTATTTGCTGAGGTTTAATCATACTATCTCTATGTTTTTCTATATATATATATATATATATATATATATATATATATATATATATATATATATATATATATATATATATATATAAGAAACAGGATCATGTGAGAACTCTTTTTTCGGTGAGGACGCCTTAAAAAAATTGAAAAAAAAAATACAAATTATAAAATCGAGCATAGTACTATATTGGAGAGAAAAAAAATTGGAAAATTATTTTTGGAATATATATATATATATATATATATATATATATATATATATATATATATATATATATATATATATATATATATAAGTTCATTTTGTGAGACATGAGGACGCGATCCTAGCCACTCATCTTGGAGATCAAAAAACAAAAAAAATTATAAAATGCAAAATAATAGGAAAAATCAAAAAATAATTTTTTTAAATATTATTTTCGTTATTTAATTTATCCAAAAAAAAATAAAAAAAAAATCACCGTTTTTTTTCGAAATATGAGTGAAATATTCTAATACAATATTACACTGTAAATAATCAAATCAAAATTTTACAATGTTAGAATATTGTAATATTCAATGGGTAGATATGTTAAAATATTCTAATATTCTACTTGAATTTTTATATTTGTTAGAATATTCTAATATTCTATTAGAATTTTTTGAATATATAGTTTAATATTCTAGTAGAATATTCTAACATTCTAAAAATTTGATTTGAATATTTACAGTATAATAGTTTTTTAGAATTTTTCATGTATTTTAAAAAAAACCGGTAAATTTTTTTTTTGTTTTTTTATATTTTGTTATATTTTTTTTTGGATAAAAAAAAATGAGGAAAATAATATTTAATAATTTTTTTCGAAAATTTTCATTTATTTTTCATTTTAAAAATATTTTTTTATCTCCAAAATGAATGGCTAGGATTGCGTCTCCATGTCTCACAAAATATGATGGTCTAAATGAACCTAACCATATATATATATATATATATATATATATATATATATATATATATATATATAGGGTTAGGTTCATGTGAGACAATAGTATTTTGTGAGACAAGGAGACCAAATCTTGACCATTCATCTTGAATAATCAAAGGCTGAAATTAAATCAGATTAAACCACAAGGGACATAAAGTAGGCGGTGATATTTTTGTAATTAAATGGTACTGTGGGATTAGAATAAGACATGGAGGGGCAGTAACGAAATTTTACATTCTATTTCATTCAGCTCACAAAAAAACACTCGGTATTCTTCTTAAAAACCCTAGATACAAACAGCAAAACCCATTTGATCCAATCTCGATCATCGACATCTTCTGCTTCCTTCACAAATTTGTTTCAGGTTAACCATAAATCTAAGCTGGTCTTCTGATTCGAGCTCCTTATTACATCAAGGTTTCATCTTTTTTTTAACCAAGCTCGTTCGATTAAAGGCATTTTCCCAAATTTCTCTAGAAAAGCCCTAAGAAACTGATTTTAAATCTTCATCTGATCCAAAAATCGAATATATTCCCTTTAGATCTGGATTTAGATTCAGCATTTTATTTGTGCTCCACAATATTTAATCTTTCATGTAAAACCCTAGAAAACCTATTTGGATTCTGATTATGAAGCTAGCGATTCTGATTCTGATCATCAAAAATTGGTGGTTCAACACAATATGGTAAGATGAAACTAATATGTCTTTAAGTTTGTTTTTATACGATTATGATTTCTATGAATCCATGGATTAAGTTTGAATCACTTGTAAAAACATAGTACTTATATTCAAGTTTGATTTTTTTTTTGGTTGAAATAATCAACCAGTGATTAATCTATATATTCTTGTAATAGTTCATTCAAATTTCATTCAGATTCCAAAATCGAATACATCTTCGATTGGAGTTCTTTCGCTAATCTCTTGATAAAACCATAAAAACATATTCTGATCCTTATTTTCAATATCTCTATCCTAATTCATTGATTTCATGTGTTTTCAGATTCAAACTCATTCCACTTTGATTCTGATTAAAATTTCATTCTAAAATCTCTCGAGGAAAAACATAAGAAATTGATTCTTAAACTAACTTATTTGTTTTGGATTTTGATCCATACTCCATTGTAATTATCATAAAAAACCCATATAACTGTTTTGGATTTTGATGTTGGAGCTAATGATTCAAGTTGTCATAAAAAATGGATAGTTTATCAAAATTTGGTAAGATCGAACCAATATCTCATTTAGTTTGTTTTTTTATTTCATTATGTATATGCTAGGTTGATTTAATTTATAGATGATGATATGTGTTGATTTTATTACATGATATAGTTTAATTCTAGGTATTCTGATTTATTGGTTGAAATTATACTTTTTAAATATTTTGGTTTTATGTTTGTAGTGGCTAGGTTTTAGAGTTTACTGATTTATTACATGATAATTATTTAATTTTAACAGCATGATACTTATTAAATATCTTGATGTTTATATGTATATTGTTTTAGATTCTGATTTTGCAGCTAATGATTTAGATTGTGACCGTAAAAAAAATGGATCGTTCATCAAAATCCAGTAATTTCGAATTGATATAGCTATTTTTTTTATAAATCTGCACCAATTTAAGAAGTTTTGTACTAAATGATCTTGAATATTCTTGATTTTGATTCTAATTATTCTATGATTATTATTTATGAAACATTTTTGTGAATTTATGTATTGTTGCAATTTACATGTTTGCTATAGCCATAGTTTGGAATGAACGTGTTTTACTGTAGCTATGTTTTTATTATAAAACTTGTTAACAACAACTATGTTTATATTCATTATTGGGTTGCAATTCTAAATGATTGATGTTTGTTGTTAATTTAAGGTATTTTCTAAGTGAATAATTACTTGTTAATGTTTTATAATGTTGAAACTGTTTGAACTTTATTATTAACAACATATTGATACACTACAATGGAATACATTTGTTTGAAATTATAATACAATACTCTATAATAGAATAAGTTAGTTGATAATGTTCTTAATAACTAATGTTTGTTGTTCAGAACTTGTTTAAGATAGTCTCTAATAGAATCCACTGGTAATATGCAACATAATATATCACTTGATAATATTCTAGTTTTTATGTTTGTAATTATGCATAGAATGTTATAAAAAGATGCTAATTTGTTTATTAATGACATAATCTAGTAGTAAATTAGTAAAATAGGGTCTGATGAACTGTAACTTTAATTTCAAATTCTAACATGTGGTTTTGATGACATGATCAAGCAATAATTTTGTAAAAACTAGTTTTTGATAACATATTATTCTAGGTATTATGTTTTAATAAATTACACTTTATGCTTTATTTAGGTATTTAGTTATAATTCATGTTTAATTTTATCACATGTTTCATTAATGTTAATTATCCTTAGAATCTTACAAACCTCTCCAGATGAAGAAAATACTTTTGTTACAGGTTTTCTAGGTTTTATATTTTGATAAATTCGATTTTATCTTATCTAAATATCTTAATAATTTGTTTAAATTTTGATGTTAATTTGTTGATTAATAACATAATCTAACAGTTCATTAGCAAAATACGGTTTGATAGACTAATATTCTGTTTTGATGAAATTATGGTATTTTTAAAGATAATGTGTGATGGAATCTACTAGTTTTACAGTATAATACAATACTGGATGATATTTTGTTTTTATGCTTTTCACTATACATAGAATATTGGAATTGTTTGAGATTTTTACATTATATTCAGTTAGAAATATAATGAATTTGTTTGATAACATAATATAATGTAAGATTTTGTTTTTAATAAGTAATATTTTTGTTTTAAGTTTGTAATAAAAGAGAGCTTATATTTGACTTGTATAAACTATTTATATTTTAGGATCAAGTGAAGAATGCAAAGGGGTAAGAGGATCTTTTTTCTTTCAGGTACTCCCAAATAATGCTTTGTTTATATCTATTCTTACCCTGAAATATTTAGTCCTCTAAGATCTTGTAATCCTAGTCCTGTTTTAAATAACTATAATATATTTTGAGAATTTTTTATTCTATTTTAAGATAATCGAATTCATCTCTTTGTATTTGTAGTTCGTCAATATCAGATTTTGATTCAGATTCTAGATAATATAGATTCTAAATCATATCTTGTAATAGGATTTGGGAAGTTATTATTCTATTTATTCTAATTTATGATTTTTTTTATTGTAGTTATGGTTAGTGTTTGATCCAAAATCATTATAGCTTGGGATAACAATGAATTTGTTTACTGTAGTTTGACTTAAATGTTTTTTGAAATTGTTTACGGTAGCTAGGATTAATGTCTGATACACGTTGAAAACTAATGAAATTGTTTGTTTTTGTTGGTGGTTGTTGTTAACCTAAAGGTCTGATTAGGTTATCTGATATTTTGTATTTTATATAATATTAAATTTCTTGTCTAAAATATACTAGATGTTACTAATTGAAAGTAAAGGAATATAAACTTTATTTGGATTATGTACCATGTTGACGATTATGTTCTTTTGTTATTTTATCTTAAAGTTACTATTCTGTGTAATGTAAATAATTCCTTGTACATATTAGATTTGTGTAAAATTAATTATGAAAAAATGCAATTCTTTAATTATTAATTATTTATTAAATAATTTTAATGTTGTTAATTAATCTCAGAATGTTAGAAATATTCTGTTATTTTGTTCTATATTAAGTTCGGAACATAATACGTTTTAGTAATGTTCTTTTTACATAACTGCTTGTCTCTATCCTAATTTAATTGTTTTAATAAAAGTATGGTTTATGTTTTGATGCAGATGAAATGAAGAAATTACTAAATCAAGGGAAAAACGAGTTTTTGATTCTAAAACAAAGAATGTTCAACAACTTATATCATAAAAAATAGATAAAGGGCAAAAAAAATCATAGTTCATGATACCTTGTCTGATAGCTCGCCATTTGATCGAGAGGCGCCAACAGAACATAAACAGATACATATGACATTACTGTTGTCATTTTAGAATATATGATGTATAATGTTGATATTTAATTATGTATATGTAGGATATTCTAATAGAATAATAATGTATATTGTCTATTTTCAAAAGTTACATGTAGAATATTCTGACAGAACAATGTTCTAGGATATTCTAAGTTTCATGTAGAATATTCGAATAAAATAATTCTTAATTAAACTTGGGCTTTTTCTATACTTTGATAGAATAATGTTCTAGGATATTCTAAGTTATATGTAGAATATTCTAATAGAATAATTATGAATTAAATTTAGGCTTTTCTTTTATACTCATGATATGTTATTATTCTAGTTATTCTAAATGTTCAATATTTAATAGTATGTCATTAATATGTAATTGTTATGAAATTGTGTGGAATATTTTGACATTAAAGTGTAATATTCTAAAATTATGTTATAACATATAATATCAACTTATATTATGTAAGATTCTAATATTATATGTAATATTATGGATTATCACCTTATAATGTAATAAGAATGTCAAGAATAATTTATATAAAACCAAAATATTTTATAGAAAACAAAATTGTCTATTATTAATGTGTAATATTCTGAATTTATGTATAATATTATGATATTAATGTGTAATATTCTGAATTTATGCATAATATTATGATATTAATGTATAATATTATGAAGTTATGTTATAAGGTGTAATATTCTAATTTGGGTCACCCTTCCCTTCAACTGTGTAGGAAACCACAGTTACAAAATTTTCAAACCAGTGAAAATCACATAAGTTGATAGAGTGAAATGAAAATTTTTAGGAGAACTATCAACCTGGTCTCTAAAAGTTGAATGGTATTCTAAAAACCCAATAGTTTGAAAATCATATTTAATGTTTGTACCATGAAAAATCTATCATAATATTACAGTGTTTGATAAAAGGAGGAATGATAGATTTCAAATGGGTCTTACAAAGTTATAATCATATAACATTGCACTAGAAGCCATAAACATGTCTTGACATATAAAATCTATTACATATTCATTAATCTCAACACCTCTTGTCAAAAGCTTTTGGTTTGAAACATTCAAGTTGCTTTCAAGTTGGGATTCATCAGCTAAAATTTTCTATAAAAAAAATGAAAGAGTTTTTAGAATCGAGAATAGATTAAAATAAATACGATGTTTTTTTATAAGTGATTCAAACTTAACATTGATTATGATTTAAAAAATGATATTCATAACTTTCAATGATGGTATTCAATTAATCAATGTGTAATATTCTGAAAGACAATAACACCATGTAATTACATATGAGTTTTGGTATCCAATCAATTTAATGAGATTAATGTACATAAATAGATAACATTACCTTGGATTTATGAATTATTTTTCCATTGTGAAAAACTAATGAGTCATACATATTTATTATCATAATTGATGTAACTATATCATACATACTTATTATCATAATTAATGTAACTGTATGTATGTTGAATATTCTATAAGAATAATACACAATGTTTGATGAAACCAGAATATATAGTATATTTAATATAGCGAACTTTTTTATAATAATAAAATAATTTAATACATATTGATATAATAATATTACACATTGACGGTTGTTATTCAATAGCATAATATTAACCCTTAACACATAATTTCAATAAATTACAAAGTCATATCAGAATATTACACATTAAAATGAATATTAGACATGGTATATCACAATATTAGACATGTACCACCTAATATATAACATATATGGAATCAAACTACTTGATTCTTTCAACAACAAAAAAACAAACTAGAATATAACACTATATATCTCTGCACGTTGAATATCTAGAATCCTCAAAATGAATAACCATTAGCTAAAATGAATTCAATGCTTGAATGATATTCTTATTCAACATCATTAAATTGAGCTACGAAAAGAAATATCCAATTAATATTTATCATTGTATATTGATTTACAAATTATATTCCAAACACAATATTAAAATATGAAAGAATAAGAATAATACACAATGGTTGATAAAACCAGAATATATAGAATACTTAACATAAGACAATAAGCATTTGTTTTCTTTTAAACTTATCGATCTTTTTATAATAATAAAATAATTTAATACATAATAATATAAGTATATTACACATTGACGATTGTTATTCAATAACAATAGTAGAATATTAACCCTTAACGCATAATTTCAATATATTACGTAATTGTATTGGAATATTATATCTGATTTCAGAATATTAAACATTAACAAGAATATGATGACATGTAATATCATAATATTAGACATGTAATAACATAACATATAAAGTATATGAAATTAAACTACTTGATTATTTCAACAAAAAAAATATAACACTATATATCTCTACATGTAGTATATCTAGAATCCAAACTAAAAAACCAATAGTTGAAATAAATTCAATGCTTGAATGAGATTCTTCTTCACCATCATTAAGTTGACCTACAAAAAGAATATCCAATTAATATTTATCATTATATAATGATTTACAAATTATATTATAAATATGAGAAATATGGAATTACGTACAAGTAATGTTTTTAATTATTTTGATAAAAATAATGTATTGTGTAAAGTAATAACAACAGGATGAAGATCACAATAATTTGCATTTTTTGGAAGGTATCAGTAAAAACACAATGTTAAGAGCTTATATGCTCATAAATTATAATTATTATGAACTAAAAATACATTATGGTTTGATTAATATTCTAGAGTCGGGGTTATTTAGACCATTGGATTCAACTGATGAACAACTATGATCAAGATCAGTATTTCAAAAAGTCATCATCATTGGTTAGCCACACAAAATCCTAACTTTTTATAGTGACCTTAGTTTTTGCAGTAACTTGACACTTAAAAAATAACATCTAAAAGTAATAAGCATATCGAACAAATAAAATTTACAAAAATGAATGTCAAACCCAACAATGAATGGTTTTAAGATGCCATTAAAATTGCGGTAGTTTAACCATGTGAAAGATGAAAAATCTAGATATAAACATTAGAGACTTACCAAAGAAAAGACATTCATATTTTGATATTGGGATTTGTTGTTGCCATCCGGTTTTCGTATTCCACTTTGAATGATTATCAAAAACCTACAAAAAAATAAAATTGTAGATTTGAGAAGAATCATGGTTTCAGAAAGTGAAATTTAGTTATTGTAGGATAATACACATAAAAATTCTTATATAACATTCTCACATTAACATTCATTTTCGGATGGAACAAATTTTTCAAAACATAATAACTAGAATACTTAACATACTAACATTCAGAAAAACATACTTCACTCCAACATAATATTTTATTACTATTATAAAAAATGTAATCAACTAAGTAACTAAAATCCTTAACCACACATAACATTTTAATATTAATTTAAGGTTACATCTAATACTAGATTATGTATCAAACATCAGTCAAATGCAACATGCTATTACTAACAACACTCTATTTAGAATAATTGACTGAGTACATTGAAGCAAGCCCTAATTTAGAACATCATAATCATATTATATGAACATAAACTCTAACTTAGGTACCTGAAAGGACTCTTATTTCATACTCTTATTTTATCCTTAACATGAAGCCCGACTTAAATACCTGAAAAACTCTTATATCATCAGACTCTTTATTCATTTAGGACTTTCATCAAACATGTAGAATGCATGTACAGTTTAAGAGAATTTGCTAAAAAACAATGACTTTTTGTACATACCTCATTAATTTAATAGAAAGAGCACATAAAGACTCTAATATTTGTTGTTGTTGTTGTTGTTGTTTCATTTTCTTTACGTATTATGTGCTTGAATGTGTAGAAAAAATATCTAACCTTGAAACTGATGATCGATTACTAAAATCAAATCTTCCAACTGATAATAGATATGAGGTAATGATGATTTGCAAAATTGATGATCTGATAGAAAAAATCGAAGCTTCAAACAGTTGAAAATTGATCTCAGTTGATGAATGATTGTTGATCATGAGGAATTGCTGAAAATCGTTGATATGATAGTAAAACCTAATGTTTGAAATTGTTGATTATCCTACGTTTAGTTGCGATTTCATCAGATGAAGAGGAGGAATTTCCATGTATGATTTGAAGTTTACGATTCAAAATATCATCAGATCAAGGGGACAACTTCTGGTGATTGATTTAAGAGCATCTAATCTTTTCTTTAGTATAACCCCTTTTCTACAGGGTAATAGGAGCATATTAAAACAAAATTGTGCTAAAAGACATATCCAATAATATGTATTTGAAGAAAAAGGCAGATTTTTAACAAAACTAAGGTAAATTTAATAAGAGTAATCAACAATGAATTATGTTACACTAATTCCAACTCATATTGAAGTATATTCATATTCTTAAAGAGGACTTTATTCGTGGGAATGAGAGGGTGATATATCAAACTCTTTATTCATTCAGGATTTTATCAAACAGGTGGAATGCATGTATAGTTAAAGAAAAATTGTTGAACATAATTTGAAGTAACGATGAATTGCTGAAATCTTCCTCAAATACTAACTAAAGGAACGTGAAGTTATTGAACTGAATCTCAGGTGATCATTGTTTCTCAATTCTTGATGCGCCATTGCTAAAATCTTCATTTAAAACATAAAAAATTTTGATTGATTTGTTGAATTCTTCATGCATCTTGATTGCTTCCCAACTAATCGCCAGATGAAACCAAAATTCCATTAAATCGAATTGCACAAATCTTAAACAAATTGTCACGAATTAGTGATTGATTGTTGAAATCGATATATGTTTTATAACATTGAAACATAATAGATCTCAATCTTGGGATAATATGAAAAAGTAATTCACAATCTAGGGTTCCATGAAACAAGACGTCAGATTGTCATCAAAACTAAGGGATAAAAAGTAGAACAGTGACTAAACTACCCCTCATAATTTAGTTAAGCGCCTTAATCAATATTAATCAGCACTAATCACGCTTTATTGTTGAACCATTAGATCAATTATGATCAAAGGCTGAAAATTGGTCCCCTTGTCTCACAAAATATAGGTGGTCTCAAATGAACCTCTACCTATATATATATATATATATATATATATATATATATATACACACACACACACACACACACACACACACACACATATATATATATATATATATATATATACAAAATCGGGTGAGGACTCATTTTAAAGTGAGAACTCGTGAGGACACCTTAAAAAAATTGAAAAAAAATCTAAAAAAATACAAGTCATAAAATCGAGCATAGATCTATGTCCGGGAGAAAAAGAAATTGGAAATTTTTTTTTTGGATCAGTAGAATTGAATCATGGATCATAATGATGCAAAATAAAAAATTAAAATTGAATCATGGATCAATTTTAATGATGCAAAAAAAATTTTCCAATTTCTTTCTTCTGGACGTATATCTATGCTCGATTTTATCATTTGTATTTTTTTAGATTTGTTTTTCAATTTTTTTAAGGTGTCCTCACGAATTCTCACTTTAAAATGAGTCATCACAGGAACCGTATATATATATATATATATATATATATATATATATATATATATATATATATATATGGGGTTTAGACAAATATGTATGGTGATATTGTAGAGTATGGTAAATGCGCTGCATTCTAGATAGTGTTTGCTATAGTGTATGTTTAATTTAATGGTGTATGGGTAGGATTACTAGTACGATGATTGTGTGAGTTTAATAGCATATGATGTAACGCCTGGTTCCTGGTATGCATTTAACTTATTTATTTATTCATTTTAAGAGAGGGACTAGACGAGTTGGTGGCCCTAACTCGTCGAGTAGAAGGCAGAGTATGCGCAGGGTTTAAGCTATCTACTCGGCGAGTCAAGAGGCCTCGACTCGACGAGTAGATCGGCCAGAATGAAACCCTAATTTCGGGGTTTTTCACCCTATTTAAGCTCCTTAACCCCCACCCCTTAGCCTCATTTACAACCTCCTTGTCCCAAACCCTAATCCAGGAAACCCTAAAGCATCTTGTGAGTGTGTAAGCCATTTGTAAGCAATCTTTTGTGTTCTTGAAGCTTGAAGAAGAAGAAGGAGTTAGAAGGCTCAAGAGGAAGAGAGTAGATCCATAAACTACATTTCTTTGGCTACATTTTCTGGTAATCAAGTTTCTATCTTGACCTCTAGTTCATTAGATCTCTTCCTTCCCCTTTTATGAAGGTTTTGGCCCAAGAATGGTAACCTTTGGAGAATGGTCAACCCAAGTGAATAATCTTCCAGATCTAGGACCTAGAGGGGATGTTATGACATAAAGGTGCAAACTTTATGCCATTGGAGCCCCCATGCAAGTAGGGATGAGCAGCGGAAGCGGGTACCTGCTTTCGGAACCGGAACCGCCTCGAAACTGCCGGTTCTGGAACTGGAACTGCCTAAGGCGGTTCCGGTTCCGGTTCCTAAAGTCTAGGAACTGCCTTAAGCGGTTCCGGTTCCAATTCTCATTTTTACGAAACCGATACCCGCCGGTTCCGGTTCCAATATCGGGTACCCGGAACTGGTACCGACGGGTACCCACCTCTTTATAAAATAAAAATTTAATATTTATATTTTGGTGCCTTTTTTTTAAAAAAAAATTAGCGTAAAAGACCTTAGACCTAATTCGTTTTTAGGTTTTATGATTTTCACTCCAAAAAAAAACGTCGTCTTCTCTTCTCGTCACTCTCCTCTCTCCCCTCTCAAACCCATCCTTCAGTTAATCGATGCTTCAATCGCTCTAGACTCCATTCATCGTTCTGTTTCTTAATTGACACTTCAGGACATGGAATTCACTCATCTCCTTCAGGACTTGAAATTCACTCATCTCCCTCGTCTCTGTCTCTCAATTGGCACTTCAGTCGGCACTTCAAGGTGGACCACGTCGCTCCAATCATTCCTACTTAGGTTCTCTCTCATCTTAATTTGTCGATTCTTTAGGCTGAATCTCGATTTCAATCTGTTAATTTTTTTGTTTGTTTTTTTTTTAATTGTTAAGGTCCAGCTTATTATGCTTCGCTAATCGAAGCTACTATATACGAAAACAATCCTTAATGATTCACGTTTTTTCACTACATTGTGATTCACGTCGCTCCGATCAACGTTTTTTCACTACATTCTTAACGAAAAGGAAGAGACCTTGATAACTGAAATTTCTGTATACGAAAACAATCCTTAATGATTCTGTATCTAACATAATTTATTGATCTAAACGAATTAGTACTTCGTGGATTTTCACTAAACTAGTACATTGTTAACTCATTACATTTCTCCGTCTCCAGGTATTAGAATGTGAATATGTTGTTCGTGGTGAGATTGTCTCTATAGCTTGGGTAATAAAACAAATCATGTTTTCTAAAGATTCAAATCCAAGCATATAAAGCTCATAACCATAGCTATCATTACTGGAGATATTGAGGCTTGGATTTTATTTTTATCACAAAAATTACAGCAAGCTCTTGGTCAAAAGCCTATTAACATTCTTTCAAGAGGTTCTTACATTATGTGACAATCCTTTCTTATTGGACAAAAGGAAAACAAATAAGTTATTTAGGTATGGATTTTTTTATGATAGCTTGTTTCAAGAATTTGGATTAACAAATATCTTTATTTAATTACTTTTGATTTCTTCCAGTTCTGATTCCACAGCAAGAGCAATGATGATCTTGGATCAAATGCCTAGAAGAGCTACTGGTGCATATAGTCACAGTCAGGTAATTTCAATTCTGCACATAAATAATAAATTTTAACATGAAAATGGAATAAAATGTTTATTTTTTGGTATTGGAATCTGGGTATTAAGGGATTACATGATAGCATTGCTGCTGGAATTAAAGCTCGTGATGGTTACCCTGCTGAACCAGATGATATTTTCTTGACAGATGGTGCAAGTCCAAGGGTAAAATCGACTTTTCCTGCTCTTTACTAAATCTTCCATTTTCAGGTCCATATGATGATGTAAACATGCCTTGGCTGCTAGATGTTGCAGTCTGTGTGGCACTTGATGCTTTTGTATCCTTCAACTTTATGTTTTGATTTTTTAATGATTTAATTGTTGTGTTTGATTACCTTGACAAAGTTGATTGTTACAACAAATCATAATGCAGTATATGTATACTACAGAACCTTCATGAAGCCATATCTAAACACTGATGATGAATGAATACCATGGTGACTGGTGAGGTGACTACTAGCTTGCTAGCCCATTTCTTGTTTTGTTCTTTTAAAATGGATGTTATTTTATTATTGATTTATTTTTGTTGTCTCATAATTTCATTGTTATATTTAGGTTCAATAATGGAAAGTAGTCGAATTGATGTAGACTTGGATGGTGAAAGTGAGGCTGTTGAGCAAAATCAAATGCCAGTAGATGGGGAGACGAAAGGACATTAGATGCTTGGCGCAACTACACAGATGTTATTTTGTAATTTTTGTTGTTTTTGCATATATGATTTTTGTTTTTATTGTTGTTTTTTGCTGTTACTATTGCTGTTTTTGCTGTTTTTATTGTTGTTGTTTTTGCTGTTATTATAGTTTGTAGTTTGTTGTTGGCTCTTGCTGTTTTTTAAAAGTGGGAAATGTTTTTAATAGCTTGTTATTTAATGTATCATATTTTGTTTTGTATCTTGTACTTATATTGTTTGTATAGCTTAATTTATATAATTTCCATAGCATGTATAAAATAACAAGTTTTAGTACTCAAGAAGCCGGGTACCGGGAACCGGAACCAGTTCCGGGAGCGGTTCCAATTTTCTAGGAACCGGTGTAGGCGGTTCCGGTTCCAATACCAAAAAATTAAGCACCGCCAGTTCCGGGAGCGGTTCCGGTTCCAGCTAAAATAGGCGGGTACCCGGTTATGCTCATCCCTACATGCAAGCCATAGAGTATCATATTGGCCTTTTTAGCCCAAAAGGCCATGCATGTGGGGAAAAGGTGGGAACTTTACGTGCCCAAGTAGTGTTAGGGATTTAGATCTGAGGTTGTAAGCTTTATTTTGGTGTATGGAGGGCTTAAGGACCAAGTTCTAGGTCCCAAGGAATTAGGGTTTGAGCTAAACCCTTTTAAGAAGTGGTATTAAGGGGTAAAGTCAGAAACTTTACCCTTAAAAGGACATTTTCAGGGTTTATGTGAAGTATGAAGCTTGGATATGAAGTGTAGGGGCTTAATCCGTTAATATAGCCAAACAGACAGGAGAACTCGACGAGTCCAGTAAGGGACTCGACGAGTTGAAGCTGGGTTGTCCCGATTTCATGACATGTAGAACTCGACGAGTCTGTGAAGGGACTCGACGAGTTGACTCGGTTGACCACGAGTCTGAGTAGTACAGGAACTCGACGAGTTGCGTTGACCGGGAGTTGACCTTGACTTTGACTTTGAGCAGGATGTTGACTTTGACCAGGGGTAAAATGGTCATTTTATCCTAAGAAGGATTATCAGTTTTTGATTAAGTGTTATTGTGAAATTGATAGTCGGGGAGTCGTTGGAGCAGCCGTCAGAGATTCCTCACACGAGATTTCACAGCTAGCATTCGAGGTGAGTTTCCTCCAGTAGGAATGGGTCTAAGGCACCACGGCCGACCCGTTTAGCTAGTAATTGTTTCGGACTATGGTCCGACGCCGAGCGGGGCCCGATGTAGGATTATATGCTTTTCCGGATTTCGATCCGATGTCGGGGCGGTCCCGAGGAATGTTTGTATGCTTGATGTCTTTGTGATTCTTGCATAGGTTTGTATTGTATGTTTCCAGACTTCGGTTCGATGTCGGGGTGGTCCCAAGGAATGTTAGTATGATACCGGATTACGGTCCGATGTAGGGTGGGGCCCAAAGAATGTTTAAGTGTTAATGTTATGTGCTTAGGTTTATGTGTATTGCTGATTATGCTCTTATGTATTATGAGATTTGCTCGATGCCGGGCGGGCCCGATTCCGAATAGGGTTCGATGCCGGGCGGGGTCTGATGCCAGGAAAGTCGATGCCGAGCATGACTCGACGTAGCAGGGGCGGGGCCCAAGATATGTATATGTGTTATGTGTAAGGTATGTGGTAGTTAGGGAGACTCACTAAGCTTCGTGCTTACAGTTTTCAGTTTTGATTTCATGTACTTCCGGTAGCAAAGGGAAGAGCTCAGGATGACTGCAGTGCACACACCATTATGTTTATAGCATGGGAGGATCCACTCTGATTTATGATATATGTTTTGATACATTGACAAATTTGATGATGTTTTGAGATACATGACTTCTGGTTTTATTACGATATGGATGGATTATGGTTTTTCATAAATGATTTAAAAAGAAATTTTTGGTCTGTAACTTTGGGATGTTTCATATGCATTATATATTTGTAAACTATTTACCCATGTTTGTTTATACACTACCATAAACAATGTTTCAACAATAATTTTACCTTAGAAAGCAAAATAAAGCAATAAAAACAATATAAAGATTTAACATGATTCGGTCAACGTGAAATATATTTATATATAAGAATTTGAGAACTCTTTTACTATTAGACTCTTTCAAAGTAATTAGAATGAATCATAATTACATATATTTATAGCTATAAACCGTAGCAACTATAAGGTCGAACTCATATATAAGTAAATTCTGAATAATTAAACATGCTCATACCGCCTGAGGGCCTATCGGCCCTAAGCCTATTCCAAACACTTATCACGTCTAGGTGTCGGATTTTCTTCACTCTCTTTTTGATCGAGTTATCCATTAGAGTCACAAAATTCCAAGTCAAATAGATGATTTAAATAGTGATATACTCATGTACTATTTTAAATTCCAAGTCAAATAGATGATTTAAATAGTGATATACTCATGTACTATTTTTTTTGGCGTTTAACTCGTGTCTTGCTTATTAGTAGGGGTGGCAATCGTGTCGAGTTTGAGTTGGCGGGTTGACGGGTCAGAATGCATCAACCCATACAAGACACATAATTATTTGTGTCGCGGATTGGCGGGTTGAAAACATCAACCCGGACACGATCCATCTAAACTATTTAATTTAATTGAGTTTGTATGTTTATGGGTCAAATTCGGGTTGGTGGGTTGGTGGACTGACCCATTAACCCAAATATTATTTGTGTAATAATGAGGATTGATTTGATTTAAACACACAACACAGATAGGCTGATAGGCATAGTTGTACAACTTAATCTAAAAAAGCTATATGGTGAACCACAAAACGGTAACCACCTCCAGGGGAGCTTGCAATAAAACGGTAATACCTTTTTATAATAAAAAATAAAAAAATAATACGGGTTGGCGGGTTGACCTACGAACCCAAATACTAACCCGGATACGACCTGTTTATTTGGCGGGTCATAAATCTCAACGCAAATCCATTTTTTTATGTCGGGTCCGTATCATGTCGCGGGTTGTGTCAAGAATCGTCACCCCTACTCATTAGGTTTTCCAAGTATGATGTTTTGTTTTTAGTGTGCCTTCGGTTCTAAAATTTGGTGTGTATAAGCTAGACGATAATTTAAAGCAGGGCTGTCAAATATGTACTACGGAGAACCAACCAACATATTACCAACCGAACCAAGAAAGTTGGTTATCAATATATTTGGTAGCCAACATGTTTGATTGGTAGTATCGTACCAATTCAGTAAACTTGGTACGGTAATGGTATTAAAATTTAAATACCACCACGGTAATACCGTACCAACCAATTCATATATATATATATATATATATATATATATATATATATATATATATAAACGAAATCGTACTTTCAACTGTCAAGTATGTTTACTATTTATAACTTTAAACGCATGATATCTAACATTAAACATAGTCAATAATTATTAACACATTAAATTAAAAAACCGAAAGTTACTTAATAAAGTTCTTTAGCAACTAAAATAGTTACTTTACTAATGTATATATTACAAGATGAGAAAATTGTCCAATGTCGCTGCTAGTCTTTAACTATCACAATCGAAAATTAAAACAAAGCTGATAATATACCATTACCAATTTGAACCAACCAAACTTGTTGGTAACCAAACAAGTTGGTACCAAGTATACTTGGTATGGTATTGGTAGCAAAAACTTTATACCAACTGTAGTTGGTACGGTACACAGTTTGACTAAAAATAAACTGGTACCGTACCATGTTCATCCCTAATTTAAAGGTGTTAGCGGGACTCTATGGTGGTTATTGATTTTAGACAAAATGTTACCAATGTTCCTTAAGGTTTTCATTTTTTTTTCCCTAAATAGTCATTATGAAACTTATTTATTTATTTATTTATTGCATGAATGCTCTCTTTAGAGCAAACATTGCACACCGATGGTCCTTTTGATAGATGTCTGTTAGATGAATCTGTTAAGTTGAATGAATTTTCGACATATACCATTTTTCCATTTTATAAAACTTCGCCTAAGGACCATTTATGAAATTTCGCCCGAATACCATTTGTGAAATTTTAAATAAGTCTATTAGATAATGTATTAGTTATCATAAATCAAATAAAAGTGCAAAATCCTAAAATATAGAAAATGTAATATTTATATAAATAAAAATTTAAAATTAAAAACTTTAGTCATCAAAAATATTTTTTTTAATATATAAGTAATTTTTATTATCTAAACTTTATCTAAAATATTCAAATTACAATAAATCATTAAATATTTTCGTTTTCTATTTTTCATTCAAAAATTTTGAAGTATAATAATATCATTTTGTTATTTTTTTTAATTTTTACATGATGTAACTTTTAAGATTTATATTTATTTTTCTTATAAAAATATATTTATTTTTATGAAAAAATATGTTATTATAAAAATAATAGTATGTTGCTATTTAGTTTAAAAGTATAAGTAGTGGTTTTGAGTTGAAGGTAAAAATATATTTCGGTTTTGGTTTCATAATATAAGTACGGTAAATATTATATTGGTTCGATATAAAATTTTGATATTTAATTTTAAAAAATTATTTAGTTTTATCGATTTTTGAATATATTCCTTAATAAAAACTTTTAAACTTTTCAAAACAAAATTAAAAAAAGTTTGTTAATTATGATTAATTATTTTAGCATGTGTAGCAGCGTAGTTAATTTTGCTTTGAAAATTTTATGTCTTATTTAAGAAATATATTTAACATTTGATATAACTAAATAATTATTAAAATTAATATCAAAATATATCGAACTAATATAATATTTACCATACTTATATTATAAAACTAAACCGAAACATATACTTACCTTTAACTCAAATTGCATGCTTATATTTTTAAAATAAAATAGAATAATACTATTATTTTTATAATAACATTTTTTTATAATAACACATCATATTTTTTCATAAAAGTAAATATATTTGTATAAGGAAAATAAAGATAAATCTTGAAAATTACGTCACGCAAAAATTAAAAAGTAACAAAATTATGTTTTTATACTTCATATTTCTTTTAGATAAAATATAAAAAACGAAAATATTCAATGATGTATTATAGTTTGAATATTTTAGACAAAGTTTATACAACAAAAATTATTTATATATTAAATAAAATATATTTGCATGATGATTAAAATCTGTAAGCGTTAATTTTTTATTCATATAAATATTATATTTTTCTATGTTTTAGTTTTTTGTCTTTTTATTTGATTTATGGTAATTAATACAAGATTTAATAGAATTTTTTAAAATTTCAAAAATGGTCATCGGACAAAATTCCACAAATGATCCTTAAGTGAAGTTTCACAAAATGTGATAAATGGTCATTATCAAAAATTCCTTCAACTTAACGGAACAATGTAACGAACATTCATCAGAAGGACCACTGGTGTGTAAGGCTTGCTCTAAATGACTATTCATGTAAAAAAATTTCAATAATTATTTTAAGGAATAAAAAGGAAAACCATAAGAACCATTTATGAAATTTTGTCTTGATTTTGTTTGGAACTAGTATTAGATAATGATTTTCTATTTTAGTTATTTGTAAATATTTGTCTGTTTACGACAAACAACCTCTTACATTATTTACCTTTACCATCTTCATCTTTTGGAGTTAGGATACTCTACATTAGTTACCCATAATGTGTTGTTATTCATGTTGTGGTGGTGTTACACTATATTATGCTACAAGGTTAGATGAATTTGTTAGAAGGAAATGAAGACATAATACTTAAGATAGAGTTAGATAATCATTTTTAATGTTTAAAAAACTATAAGTTAACTTAAGATCATGTTTGACAAAGTAGTTGACAAATTTATTGTTACCTGAAAAGCAACATTTTAGTTGTAAAACTAGATAATAGTTGAAAAATTATATGCTATTTTATAAAAACTACTTGATACGTACATATTAAGTCAACCTTTTACTTACACACAAAACTATTTAGTCTTACATATCTAACATAAACATATACAACACTACAAGTAATCTTTTGTGAAGATCGATTGTCGTTTATTTACATCCTATAGCCGACGACCAACTTTTGATAGCATTTTGTGAAGGTCGACCATTTTGGTGTTCATTTATAACCAACCAACTTTTAAAAGTACAACTATTAAAGTGTATATGGTTACTTATTTTCGCTCATGTGTAAACACAAATCACATATGATGTTGGTGTTTTGTTATCATCAATGTTATTTAAGTGTAATAGGATTAATTTGTTGACCAAAATGATCTTGATAAATATTAAACAAGTAAGGGAGGTGTGGAGTGCACATTTGTTTAAGTTTGATCAAGTTTTCAAAGTACAATGTCATTTAGGGACGAAGCCCCTGAACGAACGGGGGTTCGGGGGGCAGCGCCCCTGGGAGCGGGGTCCAAGGGGCGGCAACCTCTGACGGGGTCCAAGGCACAGAGCCCCTGGCTGGGGTCGAAATACCCGTTTTATGTCAGTTTTGAAAGTTTTCAGACAAAGATCATAAATCAGTTTTGGTCTCATTTTCTGGTACATTCGAAATTCATATCAATTACATTCTTTGTTCTTGCTCTCATATTCTGAGTTTTATCCGATTAAAGATTGGGAGTACCACCTAAATACTTTAATCTGAAAGTGATATCACAATTCTTAGAATTTCCAAGCCTTTCTAAACCCCAAATTTCTCACATATGACACATTCCTACATAATTTAGACTATTACAAAATATGCTATCTTATCATTTCCTTACTTACAAATTACCTACAACTGTTGAGAAGCACGACCGCCATTCTCTCGTTTTAAATAAATGTCTAACTAAATTATTTGATTAATGTCCCTTAAATCATTACAAGACTAAAAAAACTAAATATTTTCTTAGAAACATTTGGTTGCTTACACATTCGCCACACACATGACACATATTTCACTTATTGGAAATTATTTTGTCACAACATTCCTATTAATTTTTGTTTGGTAGAGATTTTGGCTTTTAGCCTTTTAGATTAGAGGTTCCAAATTCTAATCGATGTGTTGGTGAATTCTATTAATTTGATGATACTAACATTTAAGGACTAAACAATCACATTTAAGGACTAACCAATCGATATAAAAAAAATTCTAACTTTTTACAAGTAAATTACCAAAAAAGAATTGCATTATTAAGTTTTTTTAATTTATATGACAAATACTTTTATATTTTAATATGTCAAATGTTTTGGTTACACATTTTTTTTTTCAGATTCAACTTTCAGAAACTGTGAATGTGTATGTTTATAAATAATAGATTAATTACACATCACTTTTTTGTCAAATCGTATAAAAATAGCCCGGCGATTGTTGTCATTCAAAATTCTTTTAGATATCTACTTTTCTGGTGTTTTAATAAAATTTAATCCTGCAACTTTTGTAGCTATTTTATTACTATAAAAGAAATAAGATTATATAGAGTTATATATGATAAAAAATAAAATTTCATGAAACAAAAAGATCGACAGGATTTAAGAAATAATGGGCATCATGAAAGGCCCACCCAACTGCCGCCAGATAACACAAGTACCAAAGATTTTATTTTCGACAACAAAATCTTCTTAAAATAGAAAGTACAATTTTGTACAATATCATCGCTACCATATATATTCTTTAATTTTTCTCAATAAATAAATAAATTATTTACAATAATAAAACCCGATTTTATGCAATGCATACTTAGATCAATGTAAACATTTTAGATGAAAGCGTGTTTTAAAATGTTACCTATTAACAATCATATGTTAGTGGAAAATGATGCATGCATACAAGTATTCTATCGAATCATTATAGTAAAAAACTAAAAATGTAACATAAACCGAATCATTATGCGTTCAGTTAAATTAAGTTGATTGAATAATGAATCTTCATTGAATTATTGTTGGATCAGGTGTGTTTCTTGATTCATTGTATATAATCAATGTTATGAAGAATCATTTTAGTATCTTTAGGTGACTCATGAATCATTATAGTATTAACTAAAACATGAACTATATTATTAAGCATCTCCTTAACTGAATCCAATGGAATAAATCTTCTGATTACTTTTAAATGAATAATTTTTAGCATGAATATATCCATCATGAATCATTATGTTGTTAATTATAAGAGACCAATTTATTTTCATAAATCATTATGCATAGTCAAATGTAATGGTAAATCATTCTAGTGTGTAATGTGAGTTATGAATCAATACATCATCATCAACAAGTGTTTATTTACATATATCTAAGAGAAATTAAATATCATGCTACTTTTCTTCCTAATTATCTTCCTACTCATTTGAAATGATGACAAATGTCTAAAAATATAATTAATTTGATCAAAATATGACACATGTCGTCATTTCATATGGGTAGGAAGATATGTAAGAAGAAAATGTAAAATGATATTTAATTTCTCTATATATAATAGTGTATTGTTCAAAAGAAATATATAAATGATATCGGTTTTAAAGTGTTATTAAAATGAACGTACAAAAATTTCTCTTCAAGTGATCAATAATAGGTTGTTTACAAAAATGTTAACATGAATAATGATGCACTTTAACCCTAATATCATAACTGGGTGATCATGCGTGATACCCTTACGTGCAATAGGATGTTTGTGGCGAGGTGTTTATTGAAACCAAATTAAACATGATATGAGATGTTTGTAAGACCACTCGTTTATTGAAACCAAATTAAACATAGGGTCATGCTCTAGAATATTGATTCATTCAATGGCACTTGTACTAACTATCCAATCTAGACAAACTTACCGAATCATTGAGTATAATATGTTGCTTCGTTCTATACCTTTTAGTTGACACATAACATTGTATAAAGAAAATAGAACATATTGGACCAACTTATATTCACTACAAAGATGTTTGTTTTTGTTATAGCCATGGAAAAAAAAATCTCATTTATTTGACTGGCTAGCACCAGACACTTAGAGATTATTGTTTGTTTGTAATATCTAATGAAATGTTATGAGTTTGCACAAGTGTGATATTATTGGAGTATGTGCATACCCATAATGTGAACCTTATGGGTCGTAGAATCATAGCAAGTAGTAAATGATTTGATTAATCGCAAAAATAATATGGAACCTTTTAAGTGTCATAAAGAATATTTGCCCACATACTCTTAGTGTATCCAGTTTGGGCTCATAGTATAAACTTATAACTGTTAGACATTAATAGCCTTAGGCCCATAGTATCCAATTTGGCCCACATACTGTTAGTGTATCCAATTTGGGCCCATAGTATAAAGTTGTAACTTGACATTAATAGGCAAATAGCCATAGACCCATAGTATCCAATTTGGGCCGAATGTAGAATCAAAACTTCCATTGTACTTGTAAGTTGTAACCTCTATGGAACCTAGGCTTGCACAAAAAAACCGGTTCAGGATCCGAACCGGTCACTGAACCGGTAAACCGGTTCACTACGAACCGATCCACTATGAACCGAACCGATTCAAGAACCGAACCGCCGGTTCGCACCCGTTCGAGATTTTAGATATTGAAACCGGTTTAGAACCGGTTTAATAACCATGAACCAGTTTGGAACCAGTAGTCAAACCGATCGAACCAGTTTAGAACCGATTGAACTGGTTTAGAACCGGTGTAACCGGTTTAGACAGGTTCAAGATTTTCTATGACGGAACCGGTTTGAACCGAACCGGTTTATGGTTGAACCGGTTTTACTATTCACGAATCTGTACCGAACCGGTTTACTGAACCGGTTCGGTTTGAAAAGAAACCGGTTTGTTCACCCCTAATGGAACCCAAGGCCTATTAGCAGATAATTTCCAAAAGAAAAGTCATAAATGGCAAAAACCACGAATCACACGTTAGTGTATCCACTTTGGGCCCATAGTATAAAGTTATAACTTGACATTAATAGGCAAATAGCCATAGGCCCATAGTATCCAATTTGGGCCGAATGTAGAATCAAAACTTCCATTGTACTTGTAACCTGTATGGAACCCAAGGCCTATTAGCAGATAATTTCCAAAAGAAAAGTCATAAATGGCAAAAACCACGAATCACACGTGGCAAACTCTGATTGGTTTAATCGATGTGGCAGCTACCATACCTAACGCCAAGAAGTTCAACGCCACGAAGTAAGCCCTCTTGTTGATTGTCTTCGTTCTTCTCTCGTAAATATCGGAACTTCGAAGCCAGAGGAGAACGATATCGGAACCTTTTGATCTACTTGCTAAAGGTTAGTCGATTATCTTCCTTCTTCACATCGTTTTATATTTTATTTGTTCATCAATCATGGAATTTTGTTTTAATTTTTTTGATAATTCAATCTTGATTTGGAGTTAGTAAAACCAATTTTAGTTTATGCTAACTGTAGATCTGTTTGTGATTACATATATAAGCCCGATGAATGAAATTTGCTTAGTTAGATCGTTCTTTATATATACTGTAGCCCTCGATTTTGCCAAAATCGTTGATCGTTAGTTTTTTTTTTTCAGGATATATAAATAAATTGAGTTTATCCATCTCTTTTGCTTTTTGTTTATCCACAATGATTGAATTGGTTGAATAATCGATGAAGTACTTTAAATTTATCCGCTCTGCTTCTCCGATCTGCTTTTGAATTTCCTTGTTCTTCGGTTCGAATAGCTAATCTAGATCGCAAATACTTGCTTGGAAATCGTAACTTTGAAACTGCAGTAAATAGCTTGATCTTAGGGCTACAATTGTAATGATTACAAGATGTATTCACTTCTGAGAAATATGTTTGTACTAAGTAACTTCTCATGGAAACAATCCTGATCTCCTTGTCTGTCCATGATTATGAATTCTACAAGTATTATTGCTACATTCATGAACCAATCAGAAGTTTTTGTAGTTCTGTAGCTTTATTTTTGCTTTCTTGTCCAACATTTTCAATATTGTAGCAAGCCCTAATTGCTAAAAGAGAAGATATGTAAATTCGGATTAATAATTTATGGTTACATGGTTTTGAGCAGAGAATGGCTTTGAATGGCGGAGCTCCACCACGAGGAAGTGCAGCTGCGGCGGCAGCCAACTTACGAAGAAGGAGGACCGGTGGCGCTACCGGAAGTTCAGCTCCAGGTGGAACTGCGGGAAACATGCTGCAGTTTTACACAGATGATGCACCTGGATTGAAGATATCTCCAAATGTTGTGCTTGTGATGAGCATTGGATTCATTGCTTTTGTTGCTGTTCTTCATGTCATGGGTAAGCTCTACTTTGTTCGTAAGGAGTAGGCTTAAGAAAAAGAGAGTATCATGTAGTCCAAAGATAAAGTTGATGACTAGTTTTGATTTTCTTTATAGTTTGTACTTTTTTGTTGGATTATATGGCAGAGATTTTATTTCGTTTGAAATGTTTTTGAGTTGATATTTTTACTTATAATTAGTTTATGGATTAATGAGTATGCAGTAAACAGTAAAAACAGTTATGACACCTGAAAAGACCTGAATGCCCTAAAGTCCTTATTATCAACAAATGTAGTTTAACAATCGTAATTCCCATTTTCAAAGGTTGGGGTTTGATTATATTGGTGCTTCCACCCTTATTTTGTATGGATGTGTTTGGGTGAGAGTGGAATTATAAGGGTAATATAGCCATTGTATAATCCGATTTTAACTAATATATTTTCTAGGGGCATGTTTGTAACTTACGTGGTTGATATTTACCTAATATGTTTTATTTTTTCTTCATGTAATTAAAAAAATTTCATGTAAGTTATCATTAACTACTATAATAGGTTAAACAGGTTACAAATATTTACATGGACACATTCCACTCTTGTCGAAAAGAATATAGTCCAAGTCAGATCTGACAGTTTGTGTTTGCGTGTCATATACAGGAAATCTAAGATGTTAAAATGTGTCATGTTAAAATGTGTCTATGTATCAAAAATGTACACGACATAAAATTAATCTAATGTAACATGTGATGTTACACGAATAAAACACGTTTTTAATTGTGTTACGTGAAAACACGGATTTTTAAATGACTTTTTAAACCACTGTAAACCATCGTACATGAAGCAAAAAACATGTCAAAAGATGTTAATTTGTGTCTATGTTTGTCTTATATGTGTTTAAATGGGTAAATTCATGTCTAACATATGTAAGACACAAAACATGCATTTGAAATATGTGTTGACACGATTAAACACGAAACAAGAATTTTAAAAGCCCAGACACGAAAAATTTATGTTGTCTTCGTGTCGAGAATCCTCATATGTAGTCCAGAATAGTCCACTCCAAAACAACCTAATATGATATGACTTATGTTGGGTGAAAATACTAATAGTATGATATATCTTATGTTGGTTGGAAGTTATTATATGCACTTGTGATCGGCTAACCGATTTTAATAAGTAATAATAACTTAAGTGAAAAGAATTCCAAATTATTAAATGTTTTTCCGAAAAATAAAAATCCCAATGACTTTTCAAATAAAAGAAGATTGAATATGTAAGACTTGTCTAAATAATATAGCGCCGTTAGAAAAACTAAATAATCTAAGCAAGACATTCATGAAAATGCAAAAACTATATGTGTGAAAAAATAATGACACAAGTGTAAAAATATCCATAAGATAGGGCTCAAACAATTCAAGTTGAGGTTTTAAAAACTTAAACTCAAACTCATTATATGTTTTGATTGTTTTTTTTTAAATTGATTTCAACTTGATAAAATCCTTCTAAAACCAACTTGCAGCACTCATTAAAGATCTGGCCACCCCAAAAATATATTATACACATATTTTACATAAAAAAAAGCTACTATCTTATTCAAAATTATAAACCACAATCATTACAATTACAAGTTGAAAAACAAAAACACATTATACATTTGAGTTTTGATATATTTTAAGCCACTTTATATTGTTAAAAAACTGTAGCAGACTCATATTGAATCAGTATTAATGAAACCAACACACACGTATATACATGTATTGCACATATCTAAGTAGATAGACATACAAACACATAAAAACATAAAAACTTATTTTTGTACAAGAGTTATTTACTCATATTGAATCACTATTAATGAAACCAACACACACGTATATGCATGTATTGCACATATCTAAGTAGATAGACATACAAACACATAAAAACATAAAAACTTATTTTTGTACATGAGTTATTTTTCCGACAACCCCTGACTGGTTGGCCCACACTGCTCCAAGAGCATCATGTGAGATGTTAATCAGATAAAAAGTGGCCTACTATAGGAGTTGAATCCACATTGGAACTGAAACTCTAAAAACTCTTTGACCTTGCCGTAGGGGCGAAAAGGTAAATTATAGTGTGAAGAAAAGAAGGGAACTTTTTGATTAGGGATGTCAACTGAAACTCTAAAACGAGGTTTAACCTTGCCCTCGCCCCCGCCCTTGCCCCTGCCCCCGCCCCCAATTTTTTAAATAAATATCCTCCATATGGGATCGAGGTCCCACGAGATTTTTTGACATCCTTACTTTTGATTGTACATTTGTTCCAACATAAAGTACAAGTGAGTCGATTAGAGGAACATTGTAGTATGTTCCGGACCTTTCAGCTCCCCTTGATGAAAGAAGTAGTTTGTACTTTAATCCAAAAAGAAATGAAGAAATTTATGGCCTTGTCTGCACCAATAAGAAAAAAAGAAGAAGTGCGAGTAATATTAGAAGAGACAATAAGAAAAAAAAGAAAATTGGATTTTACAATTACTATTCGAAATCATGTACACTATAAAATATTGATCTAAGTCGTTTTTTATATTGTTGACTTTCAAAACAGCAGCAAACTCATGGTCAATGCAAGGTGGTTGACTTATCTCAGCTAGCAGATCCACCTGAAAAAAAAAGATATATACTGCAGTTTGTAATTAGTTCTTGTCACCAAGAATATGTTTGTGTTCGTTACATGGGATAGAAAATTGCAATTTTTGTCTTGTTGACATTAGTCCCAGTTCCAGATCAGTACATGTCAAACACAATACAAAGTCATCATGTTATGTACTATGTAATAAATATAGTGAGTTAAGATAAGTCAAAGACCTTCAAATTGGGAGTGTTTAGGTCAGGAAGACTCATGTTAGCTGAGAACGTGCTAAGAATTATGTTTCTTAGTTGGACACAACGTGAAGCAATGGCTTCACAAAAACTGAAATGATAATAACAAAATAGTCCGGGAAATCATGAACCACCACCAAAAGCACCCTCAGTGTGCCTTTGTATAGTATACGGACCTGAAAAAAGAAACATGCACATTAGTTTCTGATTTCTGAAGCGGAAAATAAGGGCTAAATGCAACAAATTGTTAGATTAAGATGTCTAAGTTTATAACTAAATTGGTATATACATGAATTGAAAGCAAAAACCTTTTTGGGTTGCCCTCATAACTAGTAATTAGGTAGAATGACATTTGGAGAGAGATGCTGATTTATTGATTTATTATATGATTAATGAATTATGATAAATGATTTGTTAATATATTATGTGATTAATATAGTAATTAGAAATAATAATAATTAATTAAGAATTAATTTGAATTAATTTTGATATTAATTGGATTAATTAATAGTGCAAGGATTTAATATGTAATTGTTCAATAGTTGAACAAGAGAGAATTCCAAAACCTTATAGGGCTCGGAAGGTTCTGGGAGGGATCCTAAGAGTATCTAGAATATTCCTTATAGATAATTAAGTGATTGGATAATTACCTAATTTGAAAAAATTAATATTATATTCAAATTAGGGTTTTCTAGGGTTCCATGTATCAACTATAAATAGGACCCTTAGGGCTCCTTATTTTCTTCCACTCCATACTCAAAGGAAGAGCCGAAAAATTTCTTCCACATCTCCTCTCTCCTCTTGTCTTCTAGTTGCTAGGGTTTGGGTAAAAACCATTAAAGACACTAAGCTTTTGGTGCTTGTTTTTCAAGGTTTTCAAGAAGGAAATTGGTGTGATTATTTGCTACAATAATCAAAAGGTATGTAACCCTAATCCTATGTATATTTCGATTATAATAGGCCCCTAATTAGGGTTCTTGATGTTCATTGTTTATTGTTATCAATTAGAGAAAACATAGATCCTTTTCTTGGTTGCATGTGAACTTAAGGATTAAGTTTTTGCACTTCATATGTATTTTAATAACCTATAAAACCATCAATGGTATCAAAGCCATTGTTTTCTATTGACTGTGCATAAAATTGAATGGATCAAATTAGGGCTTGTCGAAAATAAACCCTTTGCCTTGAGAATTTCGACTTTACTAGGGTTCTTGAAACCCTAGCCTCCCTAACCTTATTTTCGAAAATTGTAGGGTTCCCTTCGGGTTTTTTAGTTTCCTTAATTATTATTTTAATGCCTTAAAATTTTGAATAATTAAAACCTGATAACCCTAACCCCTAATTTTGAAAATTAGAAGGGTTTCGAATTAGGATCAAATTTGAATTATTTTATTAATTGTTTAATTGAAAATAATTATTTAATCCCTAAATGATTTAAATTAATTTAACTAATTGTTTAATTAAAAGATAAAAATTAAATTGGTTTAAATTTAATTAATTAAAAGTTTAATTCAGATAATAATATTTAAACCTCGTATTTTGAAAAGTTTTAAAATACACCTTATATATATTATTAAAAGTTAAAAATTACTATATGTATAGGAAAAAAACAGTTGAATCAAAAGTAGACCTCATTCCCAAAACCATGCTATAAAGTGGGTATAAGAAACGACCTATAAAATGATTGTTGAATGGGTGTCCTTTTCACCCATCGCTGTCCTGTGTGGTAAAGGGTCGTTATCCGAACGAATTTTATAGGACATAATTTCATTAAAAGTATAATGATATAAAGTACTAGAACCTTTTTAAAAAAAATCTCAATCTAGTTACTTTAGGAAAAATATGAAATGTATGTTACTCCATGAAAACCCACATCATTCTTTATAATTCATTAGTGGAGCGTGCGTGGCTAAACGACACACAAATTTAGGACTATAAAGTTTAATGATGATATAAATCATAAATTATCATTATTGATGGAGAGCGTGTAGTTAACCGACAAATCAATTTGAGATGATAAATGACATCGAGGTTGTCAAGCGAGTTTGTATGGTTATTCACATCTTGTTTGTGATCCTCGGTATCCCAGTCACAAATAGAAGAGCATAATCCGAGCTTAAACATTCCATTGATAAGATTCAATGAATCTCAAAAGATCTAGGAATTTCATATTAGATTGAAATTGGTGAATTGTTTTACCTACTTTACAAATTCACAATAAGACTATGACATCCTTCCTCTTGATTGTGAATTGTATTTTGGATCCTAACCTTAAATATTGATTATGGGTTAAAATATTAAGGATTTGTGTCAACTAACTAAAACTATCTCTCTTAAAATAGATGTCTACTTTTGGTGATGCTACTGTTGCTCAAACCTCCACGAACAACTCCAACTTCACTTTTTTGTCGATTTTATCGAAAGAGAAACTGGTTGGTCCAAACTACATGGAGTGGATGTGAAAGCTCAAAATGACTCTTCGATACGAGAACAAAGAATATGTTCTCAAAAAAACTCTAATTGAAGTCGATGAGTCAACTGCTACTCCTGAGAGAAGCTTGCCACTTACAAACAACACTTTGTCGAAAGAGTGTCGTTTCAAATTTTCCTCTATTTTCTTCTTTTTGAAATGTTTATAAAGGCCCATTGTTTCTAGGAGCACTTACACGCTTCTTCTCTCCATAATTTGCCATCTCAGCCTTCTTCGCCGTGTCCCTTTTCTCCTAAAATTTTCCTTTCTGGTTTTCGATGGCTTCCATCAGATCTGGAATTGTCCCTACACTCGAGGAGTTCGAGTCTCTTCAGTTCCAGTTTGGGTTTATGCCCGAACATGGGGTCCAGTTTTCGTCGGAGGGATCTACTATTATCAACCGCCAACCGGGAAGATCGGTATGCCGGTGGCGATTTTTGAGGCTGGGTTCCGTCTTCCCGTTTCTAACTTCTTCGATGAATTCATGCGGGAATATGGTTTTTATGTTCACGATCTGACCCCGAACACCGTGAACAAGATAGTTGGGTTCGATTTGGGGTGTCGGGCGTTGGGTGTAGTTCCTCATTTTCAAGCGTTCCAGTCTTTCTTTAATTCGTCGACTCATTCAGTCGTTCACACTTTTTCTCAGCGCCGCAACACACATTCCTTTATAGTTAACCAGAAAGAACCATGAAAAAACTGGCAGGATTGATGGCTGTGGGTCAACAGTGATTTGGTTTATGCATGCTATCCTTGTGTGACCATGGCTTCAAACCGGGCACCCCAACTGTTGGGTGTCGGTTTATCTGTGGCCCGGGCGCTGAGGGGAATTTGTTTTGACAGTGAGGACTGGCCGGACTGCATATTGGCGGCAGCCGGGATGAGCGCAGCTTGGCGTTCGCATGGGAAGATGCCTCAAATTTTTTGTGAGTAACAGTGGTAAGTGTTACCTTCCTCCCCCCCTTCTTTGCGTGTCTTCATGTTTCTCCTTTTTTTCTTCATTTTTTATTTTAATGCGGGTCCTGTGTTGTGGTCGTTGTAGGTGACGAGAAGCTTTTGTCTCTCGAACAAGTATTACGAGGGAATTTTAGGGGTGATCTCCAGTATCATGAGGTTCCCCTGGTGGAGGCGCTACTTGCCCCGACTAGTGTCGGGCCTGCTCCCAAATGCGAGTCCTCTCTTGCCATGGCGAGAGCCGAGGCTGCCTCTTCGTCTAAGGGGTTGGGAGTGCCTAGCTACTAGGTCGTCTCCCGTCGTCGGTCTGTTGTTGCAGATTCTGCACTTGGGGAGGATGTTGGTGGTGATACTATTGCCCGACGCTTACGTCGGAAATGCAACATTGAACCTTTTCTCGATGAGTCACCTTTTGTTATCGAGATTGCTGATGGTGATGAGTTATCAGGGGCAGAGGCGGTCCGTCAGGGGAAAACAATCGATGCGGGAGGTTGCCCCACCTCACCTTCGGCTTCGAATGACATCCCGTCGAAGGTGGGACATTCCTTTTCGGGCGCTCCTGGTGTGTATCTCCCAGAGTGGAACCTTACACCCAGTTCTCTTCTATCGGAGCAGGGTCCTACTAGTGAATGGTGCCATCATGCATTTCCTTCTGTCACCCTGGAGGCCCTTGATGCCCTTTCCTATTCTCATATGGCGGATGATCTCCAATACGCTGCTGCTCAGGTGGCTCCTTATTTGGTGGCTGCTTCCGATCACCTATGTTACATCGGGGCTGACCGGGTGGAGTTGGCTCTCATTAAATCGGAGCGCAACGAGCTCGTGGAGAGGGTCTAGTTCCTTAAGGAGGAGCGGCGCAAGTTCGATGAACGTTACCTTGTGCTATCTGGGTAGAAGACCGTTGTTGAGGCTCAGGTGGCGACTCTGGATGGGGAGGTCGACCACCTATCTCAGCAGGTCCAAGATTTGGCTACGGAGAAGGCAACATTAGTGGAACGTTTGGCGGCTGCGAGGCCGTGAGCTCTCAGCTGAGGTTTTAAAAAGGAAATTCCTGGAGACTGGTCTGGCCTGGGTTCTTCAAAAAGGGGTGGTCCTCGTAGTGGACCGCATTGTCGAGAGCAGTGAGTTTGCGCTCGGAATTCACCACATGAAGGCCGCGTGGGTGGCTGCTGGTGTAGTGAAGGGAAAGCAGGCGGCGTTGGCATTGTCCTCTGGTAGCGGCTCCGGCCCATCCGAACCGGACGCCGGCGTTGGCATTGTCCCCTGGACTTCAACGTTGAGCCGAGTGACCTATTACCTTCCTTTTGTGGTCGCTTAAGGTGAGCTGAGGTCGTCACCTCGAGGCTCCCTGGACCCATGTATGTTAGAATTTTTTATTTTTAGGGGAAGGTTATGATCCTTCGTACCCTTTGTATATGTCTGGTTCGAGAGCTTAGGGTCCTTGTTGTTTGGCCGAACCGACATGTTCCATGAGGAATCATGTCTTTTCGATATTTTTGGTTGCATGTTGGTGATTTGGTTTGCCTAAACGGTGTGGGTGATCAGCCCGTGGTCCCGTTTCGTGGATTCGCGCAACCCCCTTTTTTATGTTTTTAGTTTTTATATTTGCATCTACGTGCGTATGCGTATATGTTGATGAGTAAAATCGGGTTCTATTTTCTTGCAAGACTTTACTATTTTGGAAAGTGATTGGAGAAAATCTCGAAGGTTTACGTGTTGTCACTTTGACTTGTGTGCAGCCCTGAGGCTAAAAGTTCGGGCGACACTATCCCCCCTTTTTGTTTTTGATATGCTATTCGTCGGTTGTTTTATAAGTAAAAGTGGCGTAGGTTGCGTGCGTTCCATGTTCGAGGTATTGGTCTCCCGTCTTGTGCTTCCAATGTGTACGCTCCTTCTCGGTGCGTCTTCACTACTTTGTACGGCCCTTCCCAGGTCGTGCTTAGCTTGCCCTGTGCCTCTGAGTGGCTGGCCTCGTTCTTTCTCAACACCCATTCTCCGATCGACTTTGAAGTTTTTTACTCGCACCCGTTTATTGTAGAAGTTTTATGTGCGGGATTTATAGGTTGCTTGTCGCAACTGTGCTGCCTGACGCTTCTCGTCTAGCATATCTACGTCTTGACGTCGCTCTTCCTCGTTTGAGTTTGTGTCAAAGATCGTCACCCGTAGGGATTTGCTTAGAATCTCAAGTGGGAGCACCGCTTCCGTGCCATATGATAGACTGAAGGGTGTTTCTCCAGTTCCTGACCTTTTGGTGGTGCGATATGACCACAACACCGTTGGCAGCTCTTCGGTCCAGGCCTGCTTTGTTTTCATTAGGCGTTTTTTAAGTCCATTCACGATGGTCTTATTTGATACTTTGGTTTGTCCGTTCGCCTAGAAGGGGGCTTTTCATTGTTGGCAAATGACGTAGGGCCCCCATTAAGCATTGGAGGGTTGCGTCGGCCTCCTTCGTCCATTTGAAGTGGTTCTTTTCGACACATCCTTTCAGAGTTTGGAAAAGTGGTAAGGCTTTTTCTGCTGACTTGGCAACGAACCTGCCTAGCACGGTTAGCTTCCCGTTGATTTCTTGGACTCCTTTTATATTGTGCGGGACCTTGGAATCTAGGAATTCCTGGATTTTGACCTGATTTGGCTGGATTCCCTCTTTGGTTATCTTGTATCCTAGGAACTGGCCCTCTTCTACTCCGAATGTGCACTTTCCCGGGTTAAGCTTCATCTGGGCTTGTGTTAGCGTCTGGAAGGTCTCTTCCACGTCTCGGAGCAATGTTGCATCACTACGACTTTTAATGACCATGTCGTCGACATATACCTCTACGTTCTTGACAATCTGTTATGTGAAGACTTTATCCATTAGGCGTTGATATGTTGCCCAGGAGTTCTTAAGGCCGAATAGCAGAACGTGCCTCGATCGGTGTGGAAAGTGATGGGTTATGAGCATATCTACATTCCTATGTGATCATGCAACCCTAATTGCTTTGGATCTAAGATTTTCTCTAGTGAACATACTGTTGGATTAATGTCTAAGTCCATAACTATAATTGGTAAGACTTGACCCGACCCGACATGGTCCATTTGGGTTGCATGGCATCATGCATTTGGATAGACTATAATGAGAGAAATAACACTTAAGGTTGGTTAATATATTATAAGTTCTAATATATTAATAAGGTTATTTAATTAGTATTGATCAAGAATTAATTTGGAATTAATTAAGTGATCAAAAGGAGACTAATTAAATATATGGGTTGATTGTGTAAATCATTCATTCTTATATATGTGGGCTTGTGATCCAAGATTCCTTATGTTGGACTAAGTCCATGGGGTGACCCATGGATACTCCATGGAGGTTAAAATCCATGGAGCATAAGGAATGGGTAAAGTTATGAGTTACATGGTGTAACCCTAATAGCCACCATATAAAAGAATCCCATGGCTCAAGAAATCGTGCACTAATGTGTGAGTGTGAGGGCTAGACGATTTCAAGGAGTGTTCAAGTTTCTCTCAAGTTATTCCAAGTGTATTTGGTGTTGTGTGAACCATTTGAGGTGTCACACTTGGGGCACTAGGCACTCAAGCTTCATGAAGACATTCTACATCAAAGAGGTATGTATTCTATCTTGTTATATTTATTAATTTGTATGCTAGATTAGGATAATACCTTGGATGTTCATAATTGTATGTATAATAGAGAAAACATAGATCCAAGGTATTTAGGGTTGCATGTACACTTAAGAGTGTTAGAATGCTCATAACCCAACAGTGGTATCAGAGCCAGGTTTGTTTTCTTGTTATACTTGCAAAAGTAGCTGAAAAATCGAGTTGGATGCATATATTCGATTGTTTTGGCTGGAATTGGACTAGGAACATTACCCTAAGATGTTTTTGGACTTATAAACTTGTTTTTGATGTGGTAATGTTCATGCTAATCCAATTTCTAAGATAATTGTCATAATTTCAAGATTTGTATTAGTTTGTATGTTCATGCTAATTTCTTGAAGATTGATGATTTGAATTATCTTGTTCTTATGAGGTTCTTAGATTAATAGAAAAGTTGTGTGAAATAGTTGTTTTCAATCCATTTTAATCTAAGAGTTGATTCCAAAGTGTGTTTTTGTAACTTGTCCTCAAGTTATATGAAAAGTCACATTTAAGAATCATAAAACTCATAAAAGTTGGCAAAGGTTACAAAATGAAGAGTCTAGTTCTAATTAAATGGTTTTATGACTCCATAACTTGTCCTCAAGTTATGGAGGTTCAAGAGTCTCTTCATTAAATTAAAAAAAAAGTGTAACCTTAATTAGTCCCATAAGTTACAATAATTTTTTTTTATTAATTAGTTTAAAGTCTTCCATAACTTGTCCTCAAGTTATGAAACTTGAAGAGTTTTTTTTTTAAAACTACTTTAAACTCATAAGTTATGGAATTAATTAGTTTTGAATAGTTTCAAAACTTGCCCTCAAGTTTTGGAATTTGAAAAGTTTTCACTTATGAATACTTTAATTCCAAGTTAGCCCTTAGAATTTTAAAAGTTAAAATTCAACCCTTATACTTTATAATATTATAAGTTAATAATATTTATATATATATATAAGAGTAAAGTCAGTCTTACCGTTAGTAGGCCTCATTCACGAAGCCGGTCTATAAGGGGGCTATAAGGTTACTGCCTATAAAATGGCAGTTTAATGGGTGTCCACTCTCACCCACCGCTTCCTTGACTGGTGGAGGGTCGTTAGCCGAACGGGTAGGACAAGGACTATAATTCTCCTTTCATTAAAAGTATTAATGATAAATACTAAGTAACTAAACTCTTATTAATACCCAATCTTAGTTACTTAGGAAAATGTGAATTTGGTGCTAACCCATGAAATTACACTTTGCACTTTGCTTAAGTCGTTAGTGGAGCGTGTGTGGTTAACCGGCACACTAACCTGGACTTAACAAGGTAGGCAAAGGGTAACTTAATATTTATCATAGTATCGGTGGAGCGTGTGTGGTTAACCGGTACACTGATTAAGGGGTAAATATTAAGGGTACCAAGTATATTTGCATGGTTATTCACACCTTGTTTTGTGATCCTCGGCATCCCAGTCACAAAACCTGAAGGGCACACTCGAGATTGAAACATGCCTTTGAACAGTTCAATGAATCTCAAAGATCTAGGACTTTCAAATCCAATTAAAACCTAATAAATTATTTCGTTTTTCATGGTGGAAATTGGTGAATCGTCATTCACCTACCTTCAAATATTTTATAGCTTGGATTACGGCATCCCTCTTCTAAGTTATAAAGTAGTTTGTTGGGTCCTAGCCTTAATATTTCATATTGGGTGTCATATTAAGGACTTTAAATCAACCATCTTGAATATCTCCCAAAAAGATGTCTGGTCTAGACATTTATGATCTTCCCAAATCTCTTGAAACAAGCTTTCCTAAATGAAGATGATGTCCCATGGATATCATACTTCTTTCACCTCCTCCAATTATTCTCCCTAACCCACAAGTTCCTAAAAAGTTTAAGGTCACTCAAGCCCTATTGGCAAGGCAAGGTCTAGGTGTGATCACATCTTGGAGATGTAGTCACATATTGACAAGCCGGGAGAGTTGGGTGTCAAAGTCTTGAGAAAGTTGGTGGCTCAACTACTTTCTAAGTCACATAGTGAGTTCTTTTGGGAATCCTATGAAACAGACTAAGACAAGACCCTTAATGATCTTATCTATTTGCTAAGATCAACTTCCTAAAACGTTATGGACATTGACAATGATGACATTGGATATCCAGTAAAGCTCTCTCTTCCCAATGGAAAGGGACCGGCCATAGTCAACTCGGTTGACCCAATGGTAAAGAGAGAGGCGAAGTCTGAGATAGTCCCATTATCAAGGGTCCATAGGTAATTATTGCCAAAGGAAGGGGCATTGGTTACGAAGCTGCCAAATTTACCTAAGGATGTTAAAGTCAATAAGTTTGGCTCTACTTCAGGTAAAGTCCATTGTCTAACTCTATTAAGTACATGCTGATTCTGATCGCGAAGATGGATTTCAATCGCATGGTTCGGTGATCAGAATTTTGGGCTATTACTTAAGAGTTATGATATTTATATTGCTTAGGAATAGATAACAACAAGGTTTTCATATGGATTGTAAGGATAAGTTTTTTCGCAAAGTTTTAAAATAAAAGAAAAAGGTTTTGATTTTATTTATTTTAAGTATCCTTACAATGGCATTTGTGAAAAGTTGTTGCTTATAAGATTCCATTGATAGCAATATTGGAAAAATGGATTTGATTCTTTTGGTTGTGGTAGTGTCTAATATTACCAAATAAGGAAAGATTCTCATCACCCAAGGTTCAATTGGACCGAAACTTGGAATCATGCAAGTTGTATAGTATGATGAATGAGAACTTTCAGCTTGGAAAATTAAGACTAATTCCTTATGTGAATAAGGAAAGGACTAAGGGATCGAGTACACATTCTTGTGCACTGGTCAAGTCCACCACAAAAGATCAAGAAGACTATTCGTCATGATTTACTTAAGTTCAGTAAATATGATTATACTTATAAGTTTAAGTATAAGTCTGTAGCATTGGAGAAGTTTCAATGTGAGACAGAACGAATAAGAAGAATCAAAGTATGGCAGAAAGATAAAAGTTTCTCAAATCTGAAAAGATGGGAGAGTACTTTAGTATCATGTTTATGATCATCTTAATGATTAAGATACCATATCACAATTGGTCCTCTAAAGTCATCTTAGTGCATTCTTATGACTAAGAAGAGGAGTCATGAATTGTTGAAATGGTTAAATCAAAAAGATGAGTCATACTTCGTTCCAAAACAATTCTTAGAGTCATACTCCAAGATTGTAACTTGAGTGACATATCTTAAAGAGGGTTTGTTAACACTAGTCAAATGTAAGAGTAAAAGGTTATCTACTCTTGTACATTTGAAATTGGTAAGTTGTGATGTTTTGGATAAAACAAAGACCAACTTAGGCCAATTGTGTAAAGTGTTAGTCTTGATAAAGAATCCGCACTATCTCTTGAATATTTGACAAGGGAGTCTTATATGTCAAGAGGCAAGTGGGAGTCTTAAAGCTCTTGAAAGTTTCAAGACTTAATCAAGAATAAAACCTAAAGTCCTTCACTAGCACACGACTTGAGGTTTATAACCTATCGTGTTGAAATTTTTGTGCCTATTCAAGTTGGCTTTGCATAGGAGTTCTGAGAGTTCTCAATTGGTTGCACAACTACTTGGAAGCAATGGCAGGCACCTGAGCTGCCAAATGGCAAGATTTTTAAGATTGCACAAGTTTAATCAATATGAGTTTGGATTTGTCACTAACCTTGTCTTGTGATTATGGTTTTGACAAATTCACATGGATAAGAACACATACACTATTAAATCTAAGTGTCATAAGGTTTCTCTCCGATTCATGAAAATGATGGTGAGGAAACACTTTCACTAAGTAGATTTTAGCTAGATAGCAATTGTGATATTTGCATTCTCAAAGTCGTTAGTGGAGCGTGTGTAGTTTACCGGCACACTAACATGGACTTGTGAGAAGTGGCAAAGGTCTAAACAATTGAGACTATGATTACGACATCCCTTTTCATAGTTCTAAAATTGTTTAGACACACATGTGAGCTATCTAAGAGAGGTGTATGATTTTGATAAAGTTTTATCAAAACAATCTAGTATCAGAAATCTGAACTTTGGTAAGAAAGTCAGCTGATTTCTGAGTACATGTCAAAGCTAGTGGGAGCATAAGTGTTATGCTAATAATCATCATGTTAGTGGGAGCATGATAATTATGACAAAGGTTGCAAGTTAGCAATGTTAATTATAGAAAACAAAAGTTTCAATTCGTGAGGTTGCAGGGGTTGAAAAAGTTGTTTTGCTATAATTAAGGGAGAGGAAATTATACTTCATTTCAATTCTAAAAGCTTAGATTGAGATTTTAATCGTATTTAATCAAGGATATATATATGAATTTCATGTTGGAATGGCTCAACATAAGGAAATTCTATATATGGGTCCATTATTTGCGTTCTAAAATTCGATTATGATTACGGCATCCCTTTTCATAATCTGAATTTTGAGAACTTGGCAAATTGAAATGGAAATATTATAGCAAAAGACATGTTTAGTCTTTATGTGAGACATCATGAATCGTGTCCCATATGCTTCAGATATAGGATCGATTACATGTGCTATATTCATCCTTTCTAAAATTTTCCAAATGCCTGGGGCATTATGAAGGGAAAAGGTCTAGAATTGGATATGACTAAAATGATTAAGCAATTGTCGAGGACAATCTAAGGTTTACCAAAGATTGGTTGCTCAAGGACAGTTGGAAGTATAATGTTAATTCTGGAAGGACCATATTGACATAATCTGTAAGGAGGCAACTCTTGTTCAGAAGTGATAGTCAAAATGGAATATGGAAATGTTTCAAAGTTAGAAATTATTCAATCTGTGTAAGATTAGGAAACTTAATGAAAGAAGGATGTTTCCAAGGAGCTGATCTCCTTTGGAATGCTCTGTAATGATTGTTGTCAAGTCTTTCTGACTTCGTGCATAATCATTAAGAGGATCAATGCATATAAGTTTAGAATCTAACAGATTTCAGTAAATGGCATGAATTTGGAATTCTTGCATTTGCAGTAAGGATTTGGGACTGTGAAAAGAAGATCATTGGAGTGATGTTCAATTGATCTATTTTACAAAGTAAAGATCATAGACAAACATAGTATGCATACTTGGTGTATGGCATGACTAGTGTTTAGAAAACATAGTGTACATGCTTGGAGCATGGGACAACTATTGTTTTTAAATTCAAGTATAAAGTTGATAAAAACCGAAACAATGAATAATGAGTAATCAGTATGGTGATAAATAAAAGTGTTTATTTATATTCATAGGGTTTGATACCATATTTGATTCATTTATTCTTGTGTTTCACTTTGCATGTTTTGACTTCCAGAATAACTAAGTCGCTCTTCCTGAATGATTAAGTTATTCAAACCATCCACAGTCGGTCATATGTTGGAAGTAGATATGAATCAAGACTGTCATGGGTTGGTTTGTAGAGGTCCAAGTTGGTGGACAAAGTGGTGCTACAACACTCATGAGTGCTCATAAGTTCTGAGTATTGGATTCAACCCGCGCTCATTTGAATCACTTCATGGATTTTATCACGAGTGATCATGAGACGATAATATCTTATATTCTTCAAACCTAGAGATATGAGTTGTTACTATGAGTTGGTTATACATTGATTGCACGAAAACGCATTGGTAACTCGATGTTATAAAACGTGCCTTTGTGTATGATTCAACAAATAGTAGAACAAGCCATATGAGTCGAAGTTTATCCATTCCTTTTACCTTCGGGATAAAAGCGATATCTGTGGGCCCCTCGATGATTTAAAGATGATACATGTGAGTGCTTGGCCAAGCCAGGACTGATTTGATTTGTTCAATCAGTCAGTCATCATGAATCGGAAATCGGGAAACAACAAATGGACAGAGAGAATGATTGATAATCCATGTCTCAGTCCATATGATATCTAGAATGGAGGAATATATGATCCCTTATCTAATGGACAAGTCATTGACAAAGGTCAGAGTTCATCGACAAGGTCAGAGTTCGACAGAAGCTTTTGAGAGCTACGATTGCTGATCGGTTCCTGAAGTCATACGCAATAATAGTTTTAGACTTATCCAAGTGGGAGACTGTTGGATTAATGTCTAAGTCCATAACTATAATTGGTAAGACTTGACCCGACCCGGCATGGTCCATTTGGGTTGCATGGCATCATGCATTTGGATAGACTATAATGAGAGAAATAACACTTAAGGTTGGTTAATATATTATAAGTTCTAATATATTAATAAGGTTATTTAATTAGTATTGATCAAAAATTAATTAAGTGATCAAAAGGAGACTAATTAAATATATGGGTTGATTGTGTAAATCATTCATTCTTATATATGTGGGCTTGTGATCCAAGATTCCTTATGTTGGACTAAGTCCATGGGGTGACCCATGGATACTCCATGGAGGTTAAAATCCATGGAGCATAAGTAATGGGTAAAGCTATGAGTTACATGGTGTAACCCTAATAGCCACCATATAAAAAAATCCCATGGCTCAAGAAATCGTGCACTAATGTGTGAGTGTGAGGGCTAGACGATTTTAAGGAGTGTTCAAGTTTCTCTCAAGTTATTCCAAGTGTATTTGGTGTTGTGTGAACCATTTGAGGTGTCACACTTGGGGCACTAGGCACTCAAGCTTCATGAAGAAATTCTACATCAAAGAGGTATGTATTCTATCTTGTTATATTTATTATTTTGTATGCTAGATTAGGATAATACCTTGGATGTTCATAATTGTATGTATAATAGAGAAAACATAGATCCAAGGTATTTAGGGTTGCATGTACACTTAGGAGTGTTAGAATGCTCATAACCCAACAGGTCCGACCCGAGCTGTGAAACCAAAGGGTCCTCACTGAGACACTTTACCGGAGGGTCCTTATTGAGATATAGCCATGAGAGACTAATTATTTGTGTGTGGTATTTTGGGGAGCTCACTAAGCTTTGTGCATACAGTGTTGTGTGAAAGGTGTCTCAGGTACATCTCAGGATCGCGGGAAGGCGCCGACATGATTGTACACACCAGCTTATTGATTTATGTTTTTGAGGATCCTGCTAAGAAAGCCAATTTCAGGACGAAATTCCATCTAACGGGGGGATGATGTCACAACCCGAAAATTTCTATCTTGTAAAGTCAAACACATCAACTTAAGGTCAAACTTATAGGTTTCTAGACCGTTTATACGTAAGGGTTGCGTGTTAGGAAGTGAACCACTAAGGAATCGAGTTAGGAGTATTGCATTCGGGCCATAAACCTCATCAAGTGAGGTTCACGGCCGCAAACCATGTTCACTGCCGTGAACCCTCATTAGGCCGTGAACTAGTTCCTATTTATATGAGATGGCTGATTTTCTTTCATTTCTTTCTCTCTTGGCCGCAAACATCCCAGTCTCTCTCAAGTATCACATTTCAAGAACACCATCTTTCAATCTTAAACACCCCTTTCCTTTGCTACTCCTTAGAAGCTTACTAGGATCTTCAAACACTTGCCAAAACACCAAAATCTTCAAGTGTTCTTCATGTTCTTGGGTCGTGAACAACTCATAGGGCCGTGAACCCTTCTTCAGGGCCGTGAACCCTTCAACTTGGGCCGTGAACACTCATGTGTTCTTGGGCCGTGATCACTCCTTAGGGCCGTGAACACATCAAGCCCAGCCGTGAACACCATTTCAGCCTTCCAACTTGCTTCTAACACTCCTTTGGTGAGTTATTCTTGCATCCTAGGTTGTTTCCCAATCACCTTTGTAGTTAGATTCACTAATTTCATGCCTATATGTATCATTATATGTCATTTAGGACTCGTTTGTGCTTCGGGACTTCATTCGTGGAACTTATCATCCTTATTCGAATCTTCAATTGAATCACCCACATAAGGTGAGTTCATACCCCTATAATCTACCTTTAAAAATGTTTTTAAATGCTTTTAGGGGGGGGGATACAAGTTGAACACAATAAAATTGTGGTAATATTTACCTGTGATAACCATCACACTAAAGGAATTCTTATGCTTTATAAGTTATTAAATCAATTCAAAAACTCTTTTAAAAGATGTTAGATTGTTGTTTATAAAACCCCATTTTTAAAGTACATGCTTCACTCAGTTGCTAATTGAGTCTTTTCTAGAAATCAGTAACAGTTCAAACAAACATACTAGTAAACTATTATAGGTATAGTTTAGGGATTCAGTGCATATTATATTCTAGAATGGAGGAACAACACATGATTCACGTACATATACTTTACACTCCCAGTAAACTAGGAAAGGAACGTATCATTAATTCGTTTGTTTAAAACAAAATATGATAATACACTTAGTATATGGTTACATCTACAAATTACCGGGTTATATATGGGGTACATCTACAAAGTACTGGGTTATATATGGGGTGGATCTACAAAGTACCGGGTTATATATGTGGTACATCTACAAAGTACCGGGTTATATATGGGGTACATCTGCAAAGTACCGAGTTTTATTTAAAAGGGTACATCTACAAAGTACCAGTTAATAATAAATAAAACATAGCAATATATAAAACTCACAACAGTATCGACTATGGCATTTAGAGTACGAGATTTCATAACTTCTAGTGGTCTTCCTAAACAATAGAACTGCGCCACATAACTTTCCTAGTAACATGAACATACAGTTGAAAGGGGGCCTATAATGCTAACTTTATGATTCCTCGGTAGATACATTACGGTTTTATATTAATCAGATCCGACAGGCAGTAGGATGTGTGTTTTCCGCTTCATTTCCTGTTCCTTGTTTAGTTGTGGGCTTAGAGCAGATTCACACAGTCTACTATCTATTCGATCTTAGTTATATATATATATATATATATATATATATATATATATATATATATATATATATATAACCCGTATACACCAAGTAATCATAGGGGGTAACAGGTATGGGTCAGGTCATAACATACAAATTCAGTATACCACTTTCTAGTAAAAAACATACTTTTCGGTTGGAACATTAAGTAGGTAAAACTAGAAACTTATTTATAAAAGGTTTAATACTTCTTATTAAACTAGTATAACATAAAGGACCTTAAATGGTTAATTCTATAATACATTAGTTTATACATCAGGGTTATATATAATTAATATCCGATAGGCAGTTGAATGTGTGTTTTCCGCTTTACTTCCTATTCGTTATTTGGTTGTGGGCTTAGGGCAGATTCATACATTTAAATGTCCGTTCGATATTAGATTATATATAGCTAGTATAAACTAAGTGATTATAGAAGGAACTATTGTGGTTACCATTTTACTAAAGAAAATATATGATTTTTTTAAGGAATGTTTTCATCAAATATAATAGAACTATTACAGTTAACTCCGTAAGCACCTAGTGAATACGCCGGGGTTATATACAATGAAGATCTAACAAAAAATGGGATGTGTGACTTCCGCCTCATTTCCTGTTCCTTATTTGGTTGTGGGCTTAGGGCAGATTCACACAATCGATTGTCCGTTTGATCTGGATTTTATATAACCTGTATCCATTAAGTACTCATAGAAGGAATTGTAAGAGTCGTTTTTACTTATCATTCATCACATAAGAAAATATAGGATTTTCTGGAGGAACAGACGAACTTTTCTAAAGAACTTAGAGTATACTTTTTATAACTAAAATACTTATGAACTCACCAGCTTAAATGATGATCTACTCTTTCAAAATAACTTGTATTCTCCGGAAACTAGTAGATAGGTACATGCACCAGGATTCAGAAGATGGAGCATTGTAGCTTCATGTCTTTGTTGTGTTATCTACTTTTGTAGTCAATCTTTTGTGAATCGAGTACATTGTAAACACTTTAATATTAATGCAATAGTTGTTGTTGCTTGCTTTACTATGATGCATGTGTCGTGATACTGAGCATGACGTCCTCCGCCCCCGAACGTTTCCGCCGTTCTGGTTTGGGGGTGTGACAGATTGGTATCAGAGCATTGTTTATAGTGAACGAAGTATATCAACCTGTAAAAGATATACAACTATAAATACAATGGGGCCGGAGTGCTCTGACTAAAAGTATATTTATAAAATATAACAATATTCTTATAAAAGTATACATATCTGCATACATATATACATACTAGAACAAGTATCACAAGAAGAACAAAATAGAAGTATTTAAAGGTTGGACATTGCGGTCAAACCTGGACAATTATGTAATCATATCTGGGGTCAATATAGCCCGATCAATTATATTTATTTGAGATATGACCAACATGTGTTTGGGAGTGATGTGGTGTTGCAACAGACTTAAAACTTACCTAACTCTTTATGCAAGGGGATTTCTAGAACATAATATAAAGTTAAAATACTATAGGAGTATTTTATGATACTATAAGATAACAACAAGTTTAAAACTTACCAAGTTCATACCATTAAAATACTATAGGAGTATTTTAGGCACTATAAATAACTTATGTGAAAATTTAAAAGACCCTTCTGGTAGGTCTATAATTTCAGAGTGTATACTCCCAAGGTTTTATATAATTGAGATTTTATAGACTTAGAATTTGTGATCTATGCTCTACTTCTTGTTCCTTGTTTGGTTGTGGTTTTAGAGTAGGATCACTTATTCGAAGGTCTATTTAATCTTAAATTATATACAACTTGTATACACTGCGCAATTATAGGAGGACCCGGTAAGGATCACCCCATAATGTTTCACTTAATCTCATAGATTCTTTAGACACTTCCATTCTCGCACGAAAAAACTAGATAGATGTAACCACTCCATCATAGTAATCAACAGAGAAGTCAAGGAGGAACAAAAAGAGATTCATGAGGAGTTTTCCAAGGAGGGATCAACCGAAGAAACCAAACGTCCTATACGTCACGCGAATAACTAATATACTAAAATGACGTAGTGAGCTAGTGAATACACTACTCACACTATGTGTTATGATTATTTCATTTTTCGTAGCAGCTTGTAACAAGTTATTCAATTCACAGAAATTCATTCGAGGATAGCCACTTCAAATTCATAAAGTTTATTTTATATAGACTTCCGTCATGAATTGTTTCAGAACCTTACGAAAGTCAGAACATGATACACTAGGAAACATGGATAACTTAGTTTAAATATCACTCGTACAATACCTACTTCTACTCACTACCATGGACATATCTCAGAAAGGTTGACAGAAACATTGAGAATAGTCCAGCAAAGCATGAAATTGTTAAGTATATTTAATTTGGTGGAATACATCTAGCAATGACCATCATTACCCACGAGATCAGTTCTCGCCATGCAACAGAATCATGTTTTCACAAGGAGGAAACCAACCAACTGGTGAGGCACCAATTCTGCAGATAGACTCCGCTACCTTTCAGGCTGCGGTCGCAGCCGCTGTGACAGCCGTCATGGCACAGCTCAATGCTAATAACGCCAGTGGAAGCGGAAGCAGTGCCGGTTATGCTAATCGCAGTAAAAATCAAGGGAACCAGCGAGTGTCTGCTGACAAGGATACCCCAGACCACAAACCTAAGAACAAGAAACGAAAGTTCTGGGACAAAAAGGGGAAAAAGTCGGCTCAAGGTCCTACCAAGAGACGACAGCCCGTGACTACCCCTACGGTCACAACAGCGGTCGCAACAGCAGTCACCACATCTGACACTAAATCTTCCACTACAACCCCCGTCAACCGATATGCTGGAAATCTTCCAAAGTGTGACAAATGCAACTACCACCACACCGGAGCTTTCCGGGAGATGCAGTGCATGAATTGCCGTAGGAAGGGGCACACTGCCCGTTTCTGCAGGGCGCCGGCACGACCAATCTCCCAAGACCCAAGAGTAGAAGTAAACCATATTTGTTATAGGTGCGGAGAATCTGGACATTTCAAGAGGGATTGCCAACAGAGAGAAATGACAAAGGAGCTCGCTTATGTAGAACTCCGACTCAACACATCACTTCAACCACCGACGCTAGTATAATTCAAGTATGCCATGCATGTGGTGAAATGGGACATTTCAAGAGGGAGTATCCAACAGAGAGAAATGACGGAGGAGAAGGAGAAATTTAACGACAAGACATAAGGGAGCAACGAGGAACCCCTCTTTTGAGATTTTTGGTACGCCTTCTAAATAAAATTACTTTAAAGATTTAATTTATATTTCATATTAAGATTAAAAATTGGGGAAATTAAAAAGTAGTTATAAATTATTTACTCGAACAAGTCGCAGCACTCATAAGGGAACTAAACATCCGTTCAGGTGAGTTATGATGGCTTAGTATGTACATCAGGGTTATACATAAATAAGATGTTGCAGGCTTAAAGTGAGTGATTCCACCTCATTTCCTGTTCCTTGTCTGGTTGTGGATTTAGGGCAGAGTCGCTCAGTTGACTGTCTTATTCATCTTAATTATACATGACTTGTATATACCAAGCGATCACAGAAGTACCCGAGACGGATCATAATATAAAGTATCGTCACTAGTTATCAAAGCACTTTCACTGCTAGTACTCGCTTATCGCGGTACAATTTGTGGCAGTGGTAATATCGAGAAAAAACTAGAGAGCCTACACAGAATGCACTGTCGAGCACACTTAGAATACACCATTGTTATAATAGAAGTTTCTTTCGAATCAACTTAACACTTGTTTCTATAAAGAGTTCGTCGTCATCCTTCGATGTGGATTGGCGTGGTCCTCACCATACCAAGTTCATGTGTTTCGAAAATCCACCGCCTTAACCGACCAACTAACGAAACCCTCATCACTCGTAACGACAGCCCGACCCAGACCCCAGAATTGTCTCTCGTCTTCTAAAACCCCAAAGTACCCATAAGAGGAGTAATATGACCTCCGAAACCTTGCCGATGTATACTCAGCAGCCTTCCCGAACTACCACTCGTCCAACAGATCAAGTTCAAGCACAGAGGCTAAGGACGAATACAGACCACCTATCACTATTAAGTGTATACGCGAGGGTGGTATATAATTATGATTATGCGGATTTAGTATGTGTGTTTCCGCCCTATCTCCTGTTCCTTGTCTGGTTGTGGACCTGGGGCAGAGTCGCACATCCGACCGTCTTACTAATCTTAATCATATACGACTCGTATACACGAGGTAATGATAGATGGACCAGGTATGAATCCTATCATGAACTTCAGGGCAAAGTCGCCCAGGTCTACGAGTAGATATTCTACCATACAGAGGAGCACGACCCCAGGAGTCCTGCTAAGAAAGCCAATTTCAGGACGAAATTCCATCTAACGGGGGGATGATGTCACAACCCGAAAATTTCTATCTTGTAAGGTCAAACACATCAACTTAAGGTCAAACTTATAGGTTTCTAGACCGATTATACGTAAGGGTTGCGTGTTAGGAAGTGAACCACTAAGGAATCGAGTTAGGAGTATTGCATTCGGGCCATAAACCTCATCAAGTGAGGTTCACGGCCGCAAACCATGTTCACGGCCGTGAACCCTCCTTAGGCCGTGAACTAGTTCCTATTTATATGAGATGGCTGATTTTCTTTCATTTCTTTCTTCTCTTGGCCACAAATATCCCATTCTCTCTCAAGTATCACATTTCAAGAACACCATCTTTCAATCTTAAACACCCATTTTCCTTTGCTACTCCTTAGAAGCTTAGTAGGATCTTCAAACACTTGCCAAAACACCAAAATCTTCAAGTGTTCTTCATGTTCTTGGGCCGTGAAAAACTCATAGGGCCGTGAACCCTTCAACTTGGGTCGTGAACAATCATGTGTTCTTGGGCCGTGATCACTCCTTAGGACCGTGAACACATCAAGCCCAGCCATGAACACCATTTCAGCCGTCCAACTTGCTTCTAACACTCCTTTGGTGAGTTATTCTTGCATCCTAGGTTGTTTCCCAATCACCTTTGTAGTTAGATTCACTAATTTCATGCCTATATGTATCATTATATGTCTTTAGGACTCGTTTGTGCTTCGGGACTTCATTCGTGGAACTTATCATCCTTATTCGAATCTTCAATTGAATCACCCACATAAGGTTAGTTCATACCCCTATAATCTACCTTTTTAAATGGTTTTAAATGCTTTTAAGGGGGAGGGGGGAATACAATTTGAACACAATAAAATTCTGTTATTATTTACCTGTGAGAACCATCACACTAAAGGAATTCTTATGCTTTATAAGTTATTAAATCAATTCAAAAACTCTTTTAAAAGATGTTAGATTGTTGTTTATAAAACCCTTTTTTAAAGTACATGCTTCACTCAGTTGCTAATTGAGTCTTTTCTACAAATCAGTAACAGTTCAAACAAACATACTAGTAAACTATTATAGGTATAGTTTAGGGATTCAGTGCATATTATATTCTAGAATGGAGGAACAACACATGATTCACGTACATATACTTTACACTCCCAGTAAACTAGGAAAGGAACGTATCATTAATTCGTTTGTTTAAAACAAAATATGATAATACACTTACTATATGGTTACATATATATGGGGTACATCTACAAAGTACCGGGTTATATATAGGGTACATCTACAAAGTATTGGGTTATATATGGGGTACATCTACAAAGTACCGGGTTATATATGGGGTACATCTGCAAAGTATCGGGTTTTATTTAAAAGGGTACATCTACAAAGTACGAGTTAATAATAAATAAAACATAACAATATATAAAACTAACAATAGTATCGACTAGGGCGTTTAGAGTACAAGATTTCATAACTTCTAGTGGTCTTGCTAAACAATAGAACTGCGCCACATAAATTTCCTAGTAACATGAACATACAGTTGAAGGGGGGCCTATAATGCTAACTTTATGATTCCTCGGTAGATACATTAGGGTTATATATTAATCAGATCCGACAGGCAGTAGGATGTGTGCTTTTCGCTTCATTTCCTGTTCCTTGTTTGTTCGTGGGCTTAGAGCAGATTCACACAGTCTACTATCTATTCGATCTTATATATATATATATATATATATATATATATATATATATATATATATAACCCGTATACACCAAGTAATCATAGGGGGTAACAGGTATGGGTCAGGTCATAACATCCAAATTCAGTATACCACTTTCTAGTACAAAACATACTTTTCGGTTGGAACATTAAGTAGGTAAAACTAGAAACTTATCTATAAAAGGTTTAATACTTCTTATTAAACTAGTATAACATAAAGGACCTTAAATGGTTAATTCTATAATACCTTAGTTTATACATCAGGGTTATATTTAATTAATATCCAATAGGCAGTTGAATGTGTGTTTTCCGCCTTACTTCATGTTCCTTGTTTTGTTATGGGCTTATGGCAGATTCATACATTTAACTGTCCGTTCGATATTAGATTATATATAGCTAGTATAAACTAAGTGATTATAGAAGGAACTATTGTGGTTACCATTTTACTAAAGAAAATATATGATTTTCTTAAGGAATGTTTTCGTCAAATATAATAGAACTATTACAGTTAACTCCGTAAGCACCTAGTGAATACGTCGGGGTTATATACAATGAAGATCTAACAAACAATGGGATGTGTGACTTCCGCCTCATTTCCTGTTCCTCTTTTGGTTGTGGGCTTAGGGCAGATTCACACAATCGATTGTCCGTTTGATCTGGATTTTATATAACCTGTATCCATTAAGTACTCATAGAAGGAATTGTAAGAGTCGTTTTTACTTATCATTCATCACATCAGAAAATATAGGATTTTCTGGAGGAACAGGAGAACTTTTCTAAAGAACTTAGAGTATACTTTTTATAACTAAAATACTTATGAACTCACCAGCTTAAATGCTGATCTACTCTTTCAAAATAACTTGTATTCTCAGGAAAGTAGTAGACAGGTACATGCACCGGGATTCAGAAGATGGAGCGTTGTAGCTTCATGTATTTGTTTTGTTATCTACTTTTGTAGTCAATCTTTTATGAATCGAGTACATTGTAAACACTTTAATATTAATGCAATAGTTGTTGTTGCTTGCTTTACTATGATGCATATTTTGTGATACTGAGCATGACGTCCTCCGCCCCCGAACGTTTCCGCCGTTCCTGTTTGGGGGTGTGACAATAAGTCTACTAACTCTTATTGCAAGTATGACTTCAGAATTTGACTAGCAATCGTAACTTTCAAAAGCCGCTGTCGAACTCCGATCTTATCAGTAACGTGTCCTTTAGATAAGTTATCAAATATTCCTCCGTTCTACAAGATATCGTATGGACGTGAGACATGGATTATAATCATTGTCTCTGTCCATGTGTTGTTTCCCGATTTCCGATTTACGGCGACTGACTCAGACTATAATTGAACACATCAACTTAGTCCAGGCTTGGCCAAGCGCTTCGGGTGTCATCACTAAATCATCGAGGGGCCCAAAGATAGCGCTTTTATCCCATCTAGGGTAAAAGGAACGGATAAACTTCGAATCATATGCTTGTACTATTTACTCATCAAATCACACACAACAACACATTTTATAACATCAAGCTACTGATGCGTTTACGCACTATCAATGCATAACCGACTTGTAAACAACAACTATATGTCTCCGTTTCAAGAATATAAGATATTACTGTCTCACAATCACTCGTGATAAAATCCATGAAGTGATTCAAATGAGCGTGTGTTTAATCCAATACTCAAAATCTTATTTCAGGAGTACTCACGAACAATGCAGTAAACATTTGCTATGTCTAAGCACTTAGACAATCTACAGTCGGATTCATGACAGTCTTACCTCATTACTTACTTCCAAAGTATGATCGACTATGGATGCTTGAATAATCTTATTATTCGGGAAGTAAAACATGCAAAGCGAAACACAAGAATAATCTATTCCAATAAGGTCTCAAAACTTTTGAATATAAATAAAACACTTATTATTTAATCACCATATTAACTAGACCTTATTTATTGTTTACTGTTTCGACTAATCAACTCAATACTTGAATTAAAACAATAGTCATCCTATGCTCCAAGCTTGCACACTATGTTTATCTATGGTCCTTCCTTTGTGAAACAAATCAATTGAACACATTTCCAATTATGCTCATTTCACAATTCAAATCCTTATAAGTGTAAGAATACAAACTTCTTTCCACTAATAGAATGTGTTAGAGTCTAACTTTTCATGCAATGTTCCTTTTGCAATGTAGAGGCTCCAAAGTCATAGAGACTTGGCTAATGATATTACAAAGCATTCCATTTGGGATTGTTACAAGACATTTCACTGGAAATGAAGTCTCACATTCAAGGTACATTCCTTGAACATCCTTCTTGCATAAAAGTTTCTAACTTGCACATAGATACTTAATATCCAACTCCCATTATGGAAACATTTCCATCATTGCCATATGACAATCCATTCTTAATAGAATCCTATCTATTCAGAATTATATCAATATGGTCCATCCATTACTATACTTCCAACTGTCCACAAGCAACCAATCTTCGGTAAACCTTAGATTATCCTTGACAGTTGTTTAACAACTTTAGTCATATCTGGTTCCAGTCCTTTTTCCTTCTTAATGCGCTAGGCATTTGAAAAAATCAGAACAAGTGAATATTATAGCATATGCAATCGATCCTATACCCGAAGCATATCAGATACGATTCATAAGGTCTCACATAAAGACATGATACTCGACCCGTCTCTTGCTAATATATTCCCATATGTAGAATTTCTTATGTTGAAACATTTCAACATGATATTCATATATGTTCATGACTAAGTTCTATTAAAATTTTAATCTAAACTTTTAGATTTGAAATGATGTATTGATGCCCTCTCCCTTAAGCCTTACTATAGCAAAATAATTTCCAAATTCTGCAACTTTGCAAATTTAGAACTTTGTTTCGTATAAATAGCATTGCTAACTTGCAACACCTTACATAATAATCATGCTCCCACTAGCATGACAATTATGTTCTTACCTGCATAACAATTATGCTCCCACTAGCTTTGACATGTACTCATAAATCAACTGGACTTCTAGAAATCAATACTTATTGACTTTCTTACAAAAGTTCATATTTATGATACGTGGTGCTTCGATAAGTCTCTATATAGACTTCTCAAACTCATACACCTTTCATTAGACAGCTTATGTATGTGTCTAAACCTTTTCAGAACATATAGCAATAAGTCCTGAATTGTTCAAACTATTTGTCATTTCTCACAATTTGAACTATGAAAAGGGATGCCGTAATCATACTCGAATTTGAGAACGCAATCATCACGCCTGCTAACTCTAATCCTTTTAAAATCCACTAGTGGAAGCATTTTCTCACAATCATTTTCATGAAGTAGAGAGAAACCTATTCTCACTTAGATTTTATGGTGTATGTGTTCCTATCCATGTGAATTTGTCATTTCCAACCACTATCATAAGACAAGTTCTATGACAAATTTAAACTCATATGGACTGAACTTGTTTAATCTTAATTTCTTGCCATCCGGTAGCACAAGGGCCTACCATTGCTTCCAACTTATTGAGCAGCTCACCCACACTGATCAATGTACTTTCGCTGATCAAGGTGCTTTGCCTTTATGTAATCAAATGAGAACTCATAGAACTCACATGCATAGTCAACTTAACTGGAATGGCACAGAAAACAATAATATGTCAACATGATAGGTTGTCAACCTCAGGTCGTGTGCTAGTGATTACTAACAAGTTTATTCTTGTTTAGTTCCTGAAACTATTCAAGACAACTTGAGACTCCCACTGACCTCTTGACATATAAGATTCTCTTTCAAGAAACATTCCTTGACAAACAAATATTCAAGAGTTAGTGTGAGTTCTTATCAAGAGAACACTTCATATAATTGGTGTTAGTTGGTCTTTGTTTTAAACCAAAACATCACAACTACCAATTTCAAATGTGCAAGAGTAAGAAACATTTCTACTCCACATTGCATGAGGTGTTATAAACCTACATAGTATACTTCACTCAAGGTACAACTTGGAGTAACTAGAGTATAACTCTAAAACTTGATATTGGAATGAAGTATGATTCATCCTTTTTTGATTTCACCATTTGAACAACGCCTGATTCCTATTCTTAGTCATGTAAACGAACTAAGGTATCAACAGAGGATCAATTGTGACATGGTTCCATAATCATTAGGATGATCATAAAACATGATACTAAAGTACTCTTCTTTCCTTTCGGATTGAAGAAACTTTTATCTTTCTGCCCAATTTGATTCTTCTTATTCGTTCTGCTATATATTGAAACTTTTCAATGTATCAGAATTACACTTAAACTTGTAAGCATAACCATATTTACCGAACCAACAGCAAATCATGACGAATAGATTTTATCATCCTTTGTAGGGGTGAGCATTTGGACCGAACGGACCGGACCGGACCAGACCGACTCTTGGACCGGACCGGTTATGGAGAATTGTGTGGACCGTGGACCGGACACGGACAAATCGTGTCCGTGTCCGTGTCCGAGTCCAGGTCCGGGTTTTCCGGTTCTTGGACCCGTTTGGACCGGTACAACTTTACTTGCATAGAGTACAAATCATTAAAATAAGGTTTTGGGTTTCATAGAACTCGTTAAAACAAATATGTTGTTGAGTTTGATATGATGCAACTTGATAGAATGATTACATTTCCGTTTCATGCATAACTTGCAAAATTAGTTTTCCAAATAAAAGCAAGTAACATATAAATCAAGTTTACCAACAAAAGTTAACAATCATAAGACAAACATACAAAAGTATTACCGTAACACCAAAAATCATAGTTTAAACTTTAAAATCAATCAAACTATCAAACTTCATAAACTCATAATCTAATCTTGCATTGGCCTCTTCCCCATATCATTGTCATCTATATCTAATATGTTCAAAGCTTGTGCAATCTCTACATAAACACAAATGAAAATGTTGTTAGTATTTAATAAAAAGTAATAATTGTATAAAAAAAGAACAAAGATTGTAACTTTTTACCCAAAGCTATATCATCATCGTTCAAGATGTCATCAACATTGTCAATTATTGGATTTGTAGACTTTCTCACCCAATCTTGGGTGCATAACAAAGCTTCAACTATCAAAGTCGATAAACTAGTCCGATACTCACTTACAACTCTACCACATGTGCTAAACGCGGACTCCGACGCAACACTTGAGATTTGTATCGCCAATATGTCTAACAAAAAAGAATTAAATTGTAACAACATTAATTTATAAAGAAACTATGAAAGACCAAAAAAATAATCACCTTTCGCCATCCGAGCAACTGTCGGGAATAGTCTCCACCACCCGAGAATTGAAAAATCTTTTTTATAATTAACTATATTCTCTTTCAAATAAGTTCGAAACTCGTTATCTGTTGGATCCGAGTTGCTACCTCCCGTACAAAGAAAATCACCGAAAAAGTCGTTATCATCATCAACATCGATGACTTTTTGACTCGCTTCTTGTTGAGATGATCCACCGTTGTCAAATCATTTCAAGTAGGTCATAAATAATTTCTCCATCCTATTCTCAATCTCTCAGACCATTTGACGTGCTTTTATGTCTATGTCCGCGGGGGTCAATGGCGGTTCCATCACTTCCATGTACCCGATCATTTTTTTAAAAGCATGTAACAAAAAAGGTGATTTGGTGGTAGGATCAAGTAAAACCGCAAAGTACATAAAATCGTTCATCTTGTTGTATGTACCCCAATACTTGTCGTATTTCGTCTTCATGTCTTTTACCATTTCGAGAAACATTGGTTTGGTTGACCAGTTTCTTAAATGTATGTCCACATCTAAGACTTCCTGGATAAAAAGATTTACCAAAGGTTTTGATGTAGCCGAAACAAGCTCTGTTTTCGTCTTGAATTTTTCAAAGAACTTCACCATTTCAGTTATAACTTCAAAGTCATAATTTTTCGGTACTCTATGAGATCCCTTTCATATGATTTATCTGTCAAAGATACATAAAATTCAGAATTATAGTCTAAAATAATATCTAAAAAGCTGAAATATTTCAGCTTTGATAGCTCAACTTTGAGGGATTGTAACTCATTGAATATAATACCAAAATCAACAAAATTATAGTCTAAATTCATCTACAAACTGTGAATTAAACGTTGGAAAAAACCGCGTATTAATCCGACTTAAAACGAATGAGTTATAGTTGTTTAAAAAATTTCACAGATTACAAAATTATTAAAATGTTGCTGAAATGCTGAATTTATTCAGCTTTGATACCTCAACTTTGAAAGACTATAACTCATTGAATATAATACCAAAATCAACAAAATTATAGTCTAAATTTATCTACAAACTGTGAATTAAACTTTGGAAAAAACCGCGTGTCAATCTGACTTAAAACGAATGAGTTATAGTTGTTTAAAAAAACCCACAGATTACAAAATTATTAAAATGTTGCTGAAATGCTGAATTTATTCAGCTTTGATACCTCAACTTTGAAAGACTATAACTCATTTAATATAATACCAAAATCAACAAAATTATAGTCTAAATTCATCTACAAACTGTAAACTAAATGTTGGAAAAAACCGAAGGTCAATCCGACTTAAAACGAATGAGTTATAGTTGTTTAAAAAAAACCACATATTACAAAATTATTAAAATGTTGCTGAAATGCTGAAATATAACTTAAAAATAAATATTACCTCTTACGCCAAATTCCATAAATGCCTCTCGTAATTGGTATGCGGACTTCAATAACTCGAAAGTCGAGTTCTATCGGGTAGGGGTGTCACCACATAGAAACTTCTTCGTTTGTAAGCCACAATCTTTCATCGCCTTCTTGAACTTGTTTATTCTTTGTGGTGACAATCTAATATACCGTATCGCCTTTTGGATACACTCAACATGATAGTTTGGTATTTTAGTCCATCCTTTACGATAAGGTTTAAAATATGGGCCATACACCTAACTTGGAAATGCTTTCCACCATCGTAAAGATTGGGCAATTTTTTTACTAAAAAGTCAATTGCCTTGTCGTTTGTAGCGGCGTTGTCCAAGGTAATGGTCATGACATTTTTCATTCCCCATCCGCGAATACAATCGAGTAATTCTCGGCCCATATCCTCTCCCTTATGGCTATCTATCTCCCTAAAGTTTATAATTCTTTTGTGCATTATCCAATTCTCATCTATGAAGTGAGCTGTGACCACCATGTAAGTAGTCCTTTGACAAGAAGATGTCCAAGTGTCTGTTGTCAAATGTATAGCGGTGTTTGGCTTACTTAAAAATTGAAGCATTTTGCTTCTTTCTTCTATGTAAAACTTGGAAACATTCCGAGATATCGTATGTCTAGATGGCAACACGACCTTAGCATTAAGTGCGTTGATGTATTCCATAAAAGCCTCGTTTTCAACGAACTTAAAAGGTAGTTCGCCTACCACAAAAAGGTTTAGTAATGCTTTTTTGATCCTAGCGTCGTCGTGTTTCCATGTTTTAACACTAGTCTCCCCATTTGACTCCTTCTTTAGATTCAATTTGGTTTGAGTTTGATCTTGTAGCTTATCCGGGTTTTTTTTGACACCTACCTACGTGTTTGAGTAAACTAGAAGTCTCGTTTCTTTCCACATCCGCCTTTAGTAGTTTTTCACACCAATGACATTTTCCATATCATCTTTTGACACCATCATCCTCTTCTATCATAACTTTATCAAATGTATCCCAACAAGAGGATGTTTCTTTTCCACTTGTTTGTTTTTTTTGCGACTTGTTTTCGTTTTGCCATTTGTTCTTTTTCGTTTGTTAAAATTTGATTGGTCATCTTTTGCCGAATCATCAACTAAATTGATTTGTGGTGTATTCTCAATATATTCCTCTTCATCAACATTCGTAACCTAGTTTACATATAGTCACAACAAAAATGTTTTCACAATTAATCAACAAAATATAACGACATACTTTATAACTTTCAACAAAAATTAACAAAATTCAACCAAAAATCATAACCCTAGTTTACATACAATCACAATAATTTTTTTTTGACAACAAATAACCTAAATATAACAACATACTTTATGACATTCAACAAAAATTAACAAAATGCAACCAAAAATTGTAACCCTAGTTTACATATAGTCACAACAAAAACGTTTCCACAATTAATCAACAAAATATAGCAACATACTTTATAACTTTCAACAAAAATTAACAAAATTCAACCAAAAATCATAACCCTAGTTTACATACAATCACAATAATTTTTTTTTTTGACAACAAATAACCTAAATATAACAACATACTTTATGACATTCAACAAAAATTAACAAAAATCAACAAAAAATCATAACCCTAGTTTACATATAATAACAATAATTTTTTTTTGACAAGTATTCAACTAAATATAACAACATTCTTTGTTATTTCAACAAAAATTAACAAAAAAACAACCAAAAATCGTAACCCTTACTTGAGTTTCATCATCATCAAGTCCAATCCAATTAGCATTCCGGATATTTGATTCCATTACTTCTGAATCGAGACTTGAGTTTCACAGAAATCGATTTTCACTTGAATCGACACTTGAGACTTGACAGAGAGGGGGAATCGACACTTGAGAGTTGAGAGAGAGAGAGAACTGAGAAGCCGAGAAGGTTGAGAGAAGGAACGATAACCTGATAGGAACGTCCGACTTGCGACTTAAGAGAAGGGCAACGACTCCGATTTGCGACTTGAAATTTTGGATGATCAGTCGATGTCGATCTTTGTTGCATAAGGTAATTGGTAGGGTACTAGCGGCTACGTACTGTTATGGGGTCAAGATTCTTAGCGACTTAGCCGATTAAATTAAATTGATTTTTTTTAAACATGTCCAACCGGTTCTAAACCCGGTAAAAACCGGACCAAACCGGGAAAAAAACCGGACTGGACCGGTTAGAAATCTTAGAACCGAGAACCGGCCTGGGGGTCCAAAAAAATTGTCCAGTCCGGTCCGGTCCGGTCCACCGGTCCAAGTGCTCACCCCTAATCCTTTGTGGTGGATCTGACCAGCGTACATCAATGTGTACTAGATCATTTAGTCTTTCACTTGACTCACATACATATGTGAACAAGGAATCAGTCCCAATTTCCCACGGATCAAGATTCTCATACATCATGCAATTCAAATCGTATGATTCCAAGTTTCTGTCCAATTGAAATTTGGGTGATGAGAATCCTTCCTCACTTGGCAAATAACAACACTACCACAAACGATATAGCCAAGAATCAAATCCATTTTCAACATTGCTAATAATAGAAATATATAAACACCAATTTTTCATAAATGTCATTGCAAGGAAACATAAAACAATTTTATTAATAACGTGCGGAAAACTTGTCCTTACAACGCAAATACATATGAAAACTATGTTTCTAAATATTCTTAAGCAATCTATCATAACTCCTAAGCAGCAGCTCAAAAATATGATCATCGAACCATGCGGCCGAAATCCACTTCTTCATGATCAGACTCAACTTATTTTTCTTTTAAGCTTCCTTCTTTCTCTTTAGATTCTGCACAACATCAAAATGTAACTTTACATCATGTAATAAGAATATATAAATAGGAACTTAATAGAGTTAGATAGTGAATGTACCTAAAGTAGAGCCATACAATTTGACTTTACCAACTCTTAGATCTCTTAGGTAGTCAGGGCAGCTTCGCTTCCAATGCCCCTTCAATTTGCAGTAGAAATAAATGGACTCTTTAGGAGTGACACGTGGAACTATCTCATAATCAGCCTTTCTCTTATGGTCAAACTTTTTGACTTTGGCCAATTTCTTTACCTTGGGAAAAGAAATCCTTTCTGGACTATCAACGTTGTCATTACCTATGTTCATGGAAATTTGGGAGGCAGATCTTCCAATCAATTTTGCTTTACCAGTGAGCCAAAGCATTGTTGATTCAGCAGCAATTACCAAATATGTCAGATCAATAAGGGTCACGCCGTGGTCTGTCATATAGTAGTCCTTAACGAACTAACCATACGACTCAGGAAGTGATTGAAGAACCAAGTCAACAGCCAGCTTCCTTGGGAAAACGACACCCAACATTCACATTCTGTCAATGTGCAGCTTCATCTTCAGAACGTGTGCATACACATGACTTCCATCTCGATGCTAACATGCCAATATGGCTTGAGTGACATCGAACTTTTCAAGTCGACGAAAACGTGGGTTAGGGAGAATCACTGGAGGAGGTGGAGGAAGAGAAGAATGATTTCTAGTTCCACCAATTCACGAAGAAGGGATTGATCTTTCACCTTGATCGACACGTGGAATATCATCTTCAAGAGTGAAACCTTTTCCAAAGGATTGAGGAAGACCATAGTTGTCAAAACTAGACATCTACAAAAGGGAGAAATTCAAGTTACTTGATTTAATCCTTAATATAACACCCATAAGAAATATCAAGTCTAGGACCCAACACAATAATTCACAATTCCGAAGAGGGATGCCGTAATCCAATTGTAAATTATTTGAAGGTAGGTAAATGACGATTTACCAATTCCACCACGAAAACAAAATTTTAACGAATTAGGTTTTAGATGAAACTCATAGATCTTTTAAGATTCATTGAACTTTTCAATGGCATGTTTAATCTTGATTATGCCCTTCAAGTTTGTGACTGAGATACCGAGGATCACAAACAAGTTGTGAATAACCATGGAAATTAGCTTGGTACTCTCGATGTCATTTATCATCTATTCAATGTGCCGGTTAACCATACACGCTCCATTGATCAACGATAATTTACGAGAAACCCATTTTCATCCTTCATTAGTCCCATATTAGTGTGTCGGTTAACCACACATGCTCCACTAACGACCAATAAGGCGCAATGTGCAATTTCATAGGTTAGCATCAAATTCACATTTTCCTAAAGTAACTAAGATTGAGAATTTATAAAAGCGTTCAGTTACTTCATAATTCATTATACTTTTAATGAGGATTTAATGTCCTATCCTACCCGTTCGGCTAACGACCCTCCACTAGTCAAGAGTGCAGTGGGTAAGAGTGGATACCCAATGACGGTCATTTTACAGGCCGCTTCCTTAAACACTCTTTATAGACCATCTTCGTGAATGAGGCCTACTAACGGTAAGACTGACTTTTACTTATACACATATATATATATATATAATTAAACTTTTAATCTTATATAGTATAAGGGTGTATTTTAAACTTTTAAAATACTAAGTGGTTTAATCCTTTAATAAATTAAACTTTTAATTCAATTAAATTTAAACCATATTACGGATGTATTAATTATCTTTTAATTAAACACTTAATTAATCTTATTAATAAAATCCATGAGGGTGTATTTTAAACTATTCAAAATGCAAGGGTTTAACTATATAAATTTCTAAAATCAAAACATTTAATTTCAAATTTAAACTATAAAACCAAAAGAGTGCAATTTGAAACTATTCAAAAATACTAGGTTAAATCTATGAATCAAAATAATCTTATATCACCCAAATTTAACCATATCTTCAATTTTGATAAGGATATCAAGTTACCAATCAGAAAAATTGAATTTAGGCAATAAAAACGAGTTATGGTAATTATCCAAATCAAAATCTGATCTGAAATTCGAAAAATCGGGAAACTGACGAGTCAACTCTTCGATTTGGATTCTGAACTCGTCGAGTTCGGGTCACAAACAGCAAAAAAACGAATTTCCTATTCTTTGGACAATTCACTCTTGCACCAATTCAATTGAAAAACATCCTAGGCTCTGATACCACAGATGGGTTATGAGCATATATATATATACATATATATATATATATATATATATATATATATATATATATATATATATTCCTATGTGATCATGCAACCCTAATTGCTTTGGATCTAAGTTTTTCTCTATTGAACATAAAAATATGAACACCAAAGCAATAACCCTAGATCTAGCATATACAATTGAAAATTCATATGAAATTAGGGTTTGATCATTACCTCACTTGTTATATTGTAATAACAATAACAATCCTTGCTTGATCTTGACTTCTGAAAGCCTAGTGCCCTAAGTGTTGCACCTCTAATGGAGTCACAAACACCCAACACAACAAGGATGAGTTGGAGAGATGAGAAAATCGGCCAGGGTTCTTCCAAAGATAAGAGTGGCCGAAAATCCATGCATGAGGCTCTTTAAATAGTTGTGGCTGCTAGGGTTTTCAAGTGGAAACCCTAATTTCCTTGATTAGGCCTTAAGCAGTCCATGGACCTCCTCAATTAGAAGCCTTGGACGAATTCTATAGGGCTTCCTATAGATTTCGTCCAGTCCTCCCATAGGAGTCCATCAACCCAACTTTGCAACTATCAACGATTTGCAAAACCAGTCCCTCCATTATTAATTAGTTCATTTAATCCCAAAATTAATACCAAATTAATTTCTGATTAATTACTAATTAATAATATGATTTCCAAATAATATATTAATCTTATAATATATTAATAAAATCATTTTCAGTACCAATTTATTATTCATATAATAAATCCTACTCCCTCTCTCCACTAGTCATCCTGTCAAGTTGCATGCGTAAAGGCAACCCAAAAGGACCATGCTACATATTAAATCAAGTACATACCAATTATAGTTATGGGCTTAGACACCTAATCCAACAGAAAGCTGTCTTTTCCTCATATTCCTGCCGCATCTGGACTTGGGGGTAGCCTTTGTAGGCATCAAGAAAACATTTGAGTTGGAAACCTTCAAGGGATTCGACCTTTTGATCGATTTTAGGGAGGAGACATTGGTCTTTTGGGCATGCGTTTTTCAATTCGGAGTAGTCGATGCACATCCGCCATGAGCCATCATGCTTCTTTACCATGACCGGGTTTTTCTATCCATCTGGGAAACATTGCTTCCCGGAGAATGTCCGCAGCCACGAGTTTCAAAACTTCTTCATTAATTGCTTTGTTTCTATCACTCGCCTGCCCCCTCCTTTTTTGTTTAATCGGAGTGATGCCTGGTAGGATGTTAAGGTTGTGTTCGATGATCCTTCGGTCTACACCTGTCATATTTGTGGGTTGCCATGCAAAGACCCCGACGAATCGTTTTAGTAACGCGACTAGTTGGGCCTTGGTTTCTGCCGATAGGTTAGCTCCGATATTTATTGCTCGTTCGGGGTGTTCATTGTGTATGACGTACTTTTTTAGTGAGTGGTCGTCTTTGCATTTCTTGGGGGCACTAACCAGGTCCACTGCCACCATGATCTGGTGACACGTCCGTTTGTACGGGGCATCGGCGACGATGGTTGCTGATCCGGTCCTTGTGCCGAATTTGATTGTGATGTGAATTGTTGACGGTACAGCCCGTAGCTCGTAGAGTGCTGGGTGCCCTAGTAGTATATTTTGTTCCTCTGGGTGACGGATTACGGAGAATTCGATTGTTCGTGTTTTGTTCTCTCTCCAGTCGTGGCTGACTAGCATCAGTGGGAGGTGTATTGTGCCGAGAGGCCAGACTGTGCCCTGTGAAGCCAACCAGGGGTCCACCTGCTGAGGGTCAACTCCTTCTTTCATGACTCTGGTAGTTGCCGGAAGCAATGTTCGTATAAGATGTCTGTGCTATTGTCATTATTTATGTAGACTCGGTGGATTTGCTTGTGTCGTATGCATGCGGTTATGAGGATTGGGTCTATGGGATCCAGTTATGGCGGTCTCGGGTTGTCTTGTTAAAAGTTAATACTGTTAATCCGTTGGGTCAGCGCTTGCACGTCGTCGTTTGCTCAAGTTCGTTCTCCTTTCCTGCATGACCTGTTGACCGTAAACACTCTATCTTTCTTTCGTTGTGTTTCTGGTGCCAACGCTTCATTTACTAAGGAAGTAATCGATTGGCACCTGGTGGTCGTCGTACTGCGTGTGACAACATTGTATGGCCCAATGTTGTCGTGTTGCGCTGGCGTAGTGTGTGTGCTTACCATTGTAGGCAAGTGTTGTTTTTTATCGGGTTGTGCCACACTGGGTGTACGTCCGGATGGCGCCAACTGTTGTGATATGTCATCGGCTTGACTCTGTCTATCTGAGGGTGGGGATGAAGAGCCTGTGGATCACAAAAAAGAAGTTGAGCCTGTCAGTCATCGTCCGGGAGGTTGTCACGGAACGAGGCTCCGACGATCAAGTCAGTGAGGGTCTGAGAGATGGCTAAAAGTGTAAAGAGAGAGTTGAAGGGTTAAAGATCTTGACCCCTTCTCTTGGGGGAGAAAGGGGCCTTTTATACATATGCTAAAGGGGGGTCAACAGACTCCCGACAGTACTTTCTGCTTTTTCAGGTTCATCCAGAGCCAGGTGAACTCAGATTGGTGAACCGTGTTCCGCAAGCCATTGGCGTAGGTTCGCCAGGTGTGATGTTTCTAGGGACCACACCTGTCGCCTTGCGAGTGGGTTGGTGTTGTTTTGCCTCTACTCTGGCATAGATGCTTGGGCACTAAGGAATAAGCACGGGAGCGCGAGGGCAGGAGCGAGTGCGAGCACCCGACATTAGCTGTTCGTCATTCAGATTCGTTTGTTAGACTAAAGGCTTCGTTGTATTTGACAGATTCCCGGTGGGGTACGTCAACAACTTTCAAGACTTGAAGGATGACAAGGATAAGCCATCTTCGGCAGGTATGTGTAACACCCACAGATCTGGGCTAGACAATTAAAATATAATACACTATAAAATAACATTTTAATAGAATATTATTTAGGATAAATAACCTTAACCAAACTTATAGTATATATGACAAGGATTCCTTACATATAAAGAACTCTGAAATCCGATTTCATATGAAGAAGTTATGCTTATTCGAAGTTTCACGATTAAACCGACGCAACAGAATACGTCGTAAAAAGTGAATTTTAGATAGGTTGTTTATTATGTTGGGTTTTGAGCATTCTAACACTCCTATGGTGTACATGCAATCCTATAAACCTTGGATCTATGTTTTCTCTATTATACATGCAAATATTAACTATTCCAAGGTTTCATCCTAACTAGCATATTATGAAGCACCTATACTACAAAGTTCTAGTTAGATGACATACCTTTTGATGTAGCTTGATGTCTTCAAGCTTTAAGAGCTTAGCCCCAATAGTGTGGAAGCCTCAAATGGAATCACAAATCACCAAAACACCTTGTAAGAACTTGAGAGAATATGTATGCACACTAAAATCGGCCCACTCTTATTTTCACACACTTGTGCCAATTTTGTGAGCCAAGGACCCCTTTATATATTATGGAGGATTAGGGTTACATCCATGTAAACCCTAATACCCATGACCTTTCATTTACATAGGATCCATGGGTTAAAAGCTCCATGGACCATCCATGAAAGCTTAGCCCAACCTAAATGAACTTGGCCCATTCCATATATATAAGAGTCCATATATTAATTAGTTCTTTCTGATCACTTAATTAATTCTAAATTAATTCGTGATCAATACTAATTAAATAATATGATTCCATATTAATATATTAGAACTTATAATATATTAATATAAATCATAAATATACTATTCTCAAAAGACTATCCATATAAATTGTGCCGGTGAAGTGCAACCCAAATGGACCATGCCGGGTCGGGTCAAGTACATACCAAATATAGTTATGGACTTAGACATTAATCCAACAGTCTCCCACTTGGATAAGTCTAAAACTATTATTGAGTATGACTTCAAAACCTAACTGGAAATCGTAGCTCTTAAAGCCGCTGTCGAAATCTGACCTTGTCAATGACTTGTCCATTAGATAAGGGATCATATATTCCTCCATTCTAGATATCATATGGACTAAGACATGGATTATAATCATTCTCTCTGTCCATTTGTTGTTTCCCAATTTTCGATTTATGATGACTGACTGATTGAACAAATCAAATCAGTCCTGGCTTGGCCAAGCACTCACATGTGTCATCGCTAAATCATCGAGGGGCCCACAGATATCGCTTTTATCCCGAAGGTAAAAGGAATGGATAAACTTCGACTCATATGGCTTGTTCTACTACTTGTTGAATCATACACAAAGGCACGTTTTATAACATCGAGTTACCAAATGCGTTTTCGTGCAATCAATGTATAACCAACTCATAGTAACAACTCATATCTCTAGGTTTGAAGAATATAAGATATTATCGTCTCATGATCACTCGTGATAAAATCCATGAAGTGATTCAAATGAGCGCGGGTTGAATCCAATACTCAGAACTTATGAGCACTCATGAGTGTTGTAGCACCACTTTGTCCACCAACTTGGACCTCTACAAACCAACCCATGACAGTCTTGATTCATATCTACTTCCAACATATGACCGACTGTGGATGGTTTGAATAACTTAATCATTCAGGACGAGCGACTTAGTTATTATGGAAGTCAAAACATGCAAAGTGAAACACAAGAATAAATGAATCAAATATGGTATCAAACCCTATGAATATAAATAAACACTTTTATTTATCACCATACTGATTACTCATTATTCATTGTTTCGGTTTTATCAACTTTATACTTGAATTAAAAACGCTAGTTGTCCCATGCTCCAAGCATGTACACTATGTTTTTCTTAAACATTAGCTTTGCCATACACCAAGTATGCACTCTATGTTTGTCTATGATCCTTACTTTGTAAAATAAACCAATTGAACATAATTTCAATGATTCTAATTTCACACTCCCAAATCCTTATCGAAAAATGTGAGAATTTCAAATTCCTATCATTTATCGAAATCTGTTTAGATTTTAAACTTATATGCACTGACCCTCCTGTAATGAATATGTACAAAGTCACAAAGACTTGTCAACAATCATTATAAGGTATTCCAATGGAGATCAACTCCATGGAAACTAAGTCTCATATTCAAAGTACATTGCTTTGGACATGCTTCTTGCATTAAGTTTTCTAATCTTACACAGATAACTTCCACATATGGAGACAACTCCATATTCTCATTTTGACTATCACTTCTGAATAAGAGATGCCTCTTTTCAGAATATGTCAATATGGTCCTTCCAAAATTAGCACTATACTTCCAACTGTCCCTGAGCAACCAATCTTTGGTAAACCTCAGATTGTCCTCGACAATTGCTTAATCATTTTAGTCATATCCAATTCTAGACCTTTTCCCTTCTTAATCCCTCTGGGCATTTGGAAAAAATTAGAAATGACAAATATTATAGCACATGCAATCGATCCTGTACCCAAAGCAAATGGTACACGATTCATGATGTCTCACATAAAGACATGATTCTAGACCAGTCTTTTGCTACAATATTTTTATTTTCCATGTTTTCAAAATTTGACTATGAAGAGGGATGCCGTAATCATAATCGAATTTTGAGAAAGCAATATATAGAATTTCCTTAAGTTGAACCAATCCAACATGAAATTCATATATATATATATTCTTGACTAAAGATGATTAAGGTCTCAATCTAAGCCTTTAGAACTGAAATGAAGTATATCCTCTCCCTTAATTATAGCAAACAACTTTTTCAATCCCTGCAGCCTCACGAATTGAAACTTTTGTTTTCTATAATTAACATTGCTAACTTGCAACACTAACAATAATTATCATGCTCCCACTAACATGATGATTATTAGCATAACACTTATGCTCCCACTAGCTTTGACATGTACTCAGAAATCAGCTGGACTTCTAGAAATCAATACTTTATTGACTTTCTTACCAAAGTTCAGATTTCTGATACGAGATGCTTTGATAAAACTTTATCAAAATCATACACCTTTCCTTAGATAGCATGCATGTGTGTCTAAACAATTTCAAAACTATGAAAAGGGATGCCGTAATCATAGTCTCAATTGTTTAGACCTTTTGCCATCTGCTTCAAATCTACTTGGTGGAAGTGTTTCCTCACCATCATTTTCATGAATCGGAGAGAAACCTTATGACCCTTAGATTTTATGGTGTATGTGTTCTTATCCATGTGAATCGTCAAAACCATAGTCACAAGACAAGGATAATGACAAATCCAAACTCATATGGACTGAACTTATGCAATCTTAACTTCTTGCCACCTGGCAGTACAGGGCCTGCCATTGCTTCTAAGTTGTTATGCAACCAATTGAGAACTTTCAGAACTCCTATGCAAAGCCAACTTTAACTGGAATGGGCACATAATATGTCAACACGATAGGTTACAAACCTCAAGTCGTGTGCTAGTGAAGAACCTCAGGTTTTATTCTTGATTAGTTCTTGAAATTATTTTTAGGATCTTTAAGACTCCCACTATCCTCTTGACATATAAGACTATCTTGCCAAATATTCAAGAGATAGTGCGGATTCTTTATCAAGACCAACACTTCACACAATTGGCCTTAGTTGGTCTTTGTTTTATCCAAAACATCACAACTTACCAATTTCAAATGTACAAGAGTAGGACACTTTTACTCTTACATTTGACAAGTGTTTTAAACCTCTCTTTAAGATATTTCACTCAAGTTACAATCTTGGAGTATGACTCTAAGAATTGTTTTGGAACGAAGTATGACTCATCTTCCTGATCTAACCATTTCAACAATTCATGACTCCTCTTCTTAGTCATAATAATGCACTAAGATGACCTTTAGAGGACTAATTGTGATATGATTTCTAAATCATTAAGGTGATCACAAACATGATACTAAAGTACTCTCCCATCTTTTCAGATTTGAGAAACTTTTATCTTTCTGCCTAATTTGATTCTTCCCATTCGTTCTGCCATACATTGAGACTTTTCCAATGTTTCAGAATTATACTTAAACTTGTAAGTATAACCATATTTACTAAACTTTAGTAAATCAAATAGTCTTAACGAGCTTTGTGGTGGACATGACCAGTGCACAAGAATGTGTACTCGATCCCTTTAGTCCTTCACTTGACTCACACATCCATGTGAACAAGTAATTAGTCTTGATTTTCCAATGCTTGAAAGTTCTCATTCATCATACTATTCAAGTTGCATGATTCCAAGTTTCGGTCCAATTGAAACTTGGGTGATGAGGAACTTTCCTGATTTGGTAAATTTAGACACTACCACAAATGAAAGAATCAAATCCATTTTCCAATATTGCTGTCAGTGGAATCATATAAGCAACAATTTTCCACAAATGCCATTGTAAGGATACTTCAAATAAATAAAATTAAACAATTTTCTTTTATTTTAAAACTTTACGGAAAAACTTATCCTTACAATCCACATGGAAAATTGTTGTTATCTATTCCTTAGCAATATATCATAACTTCTTAAGCAACTGCTCAAAATTCTGATGCGATCGAAATCCACCTTCGCGATCAGAATCAACATATACTTCCTTTAAGATTTCTCTCTATTCTTTGATTCTTAAAACATCAACATGTGACCCAGTCACATCATGTAACGAGGATCTCAGAATAGAACTTAACAGAGTTAGATAATGGGCTCTACCTGATGTAGAGTCAAACTTATTGACTTTAACATCCTTAGGTAAATTTGGCAGCTTTGCAATCAACGCCCCTTCCTTTGGCAAAATAAACATATGGACCCTTTGGTAATGGGACTATCTCAGACTTAGCCTTTCTCTTTACCATTTGGTCAACCGGGTTGACTATGTTCAATCCCTTTCCATTGGGAAGAGAATGCTTTTTCTGGATTTCCAGTGTCACCATTGTCACTGTCCATAAAGTTTTTGGGAAGTTGATCTTCTAATCAAATTTGCTTTACTATCGTTCCAAATCATTGCTGATTCAGCAGCACCAAGCAAATAGATATGATCATTAAGGTTCATGTCATAGTCTGTTTCATAGTAGTCCCAAAGGAACTCACTATGTGACTTAGAAAGTGATTGAACATCCAACTTTCTCAAGACTTTGACACCCAAATCTCCCGGCTTGTCAATATGTGACTTCATCTCTAAGATGTGATCACACATAGACCTTGCTTGCCATTAGGGCTTGAGTGACCTTGAACTTGTGGGTTAGGGAGAATAATTGGAGGAGGTGGAGGAAGAGAAGTATGACTTCCATGAGCCAAACTCGGGAAGTCATATTCATTAGGAAAGCTTGGTTTGGGAAGATCATTGTTGTCTAAACCAGACATCAACAATGGGAGAAATTCACGTAAAGTTGATTTAAGTCCTTAATATAACACCCAATACGATATATTAAGGCTAGGACCCAACAAACTATTTTATAACTTGGAAGAGGGATGCCGTAATCCAAGCTATAAAATATTTGAAGGTAGGTGAATGACGATTCACCAATTTCCACCAAGATAAACGAAATGTATTATTAGGTTTTAATTGGTTTCGAAACTCCTAGATTCTTTTGAGATTCATTGAACTTTTCAATGGCATGTTTCAATCTCGAGTGTGCCCTTCAGGTTTTGTGACTGGGATGCCGAGGATCACAAAACAAGGTGTGAAGTAACCATGCAAATATACTTGGTACCCTTAATATTTACCCCTCAATCGATGTGCCGGTTAACCACACACGCTCCAACGATACTATGATAAACATTAAGTTACCCTTTGCCTACCTTGTTAAGTCCAGGTTAGTGTGCCGGTTAACCACACACGCTCCACTAACAGCTTAAACAAAGTGCAAAGTGTAATTTCATGGATTAGCACCTTATTCACATTTTCCTAAGTAACTAAGATTGGGAATTTATAAAAAGTTTAGTTACTTAGTATTTATCATAATACTTTTAATGAAGGGAGAATTATAGTCCTTGTCCTACCCGTTCGGCTAACGACCCTCCACCAGTCAAGGAAGCGGTGGGTGAGAGTGGACACCCATTAAACTGCTATTTTATAGGCAGTAACCTTATACTCCCCTTATAGACCGGCTTCGTGAATGAGTCCTACTAATGGTAAGACGACTTGCTCTTATACATATAATATATTAAACTTTTAATATTATAATAGTATAAGGGTGTATTTTAGACATTTAAAATACTTGGTGGTTTAATCTATTAATTAAACTATACTCTTAATTTAATTAAATTTAAACCATGTCATTATGGAATTATTAATTCTCTTTTAATTAAACACTTTAATTATCTATTAATAAAGTCCATAAGAGTTAATTGAATTATTCAATAAAAACATCATAATTCCAATTATTAAATTCAAAATTAAAACCATTTAATTAATTGTTTAAGTTATGAACCCAAGAGTTTTAGAATTCAATTCTTTTTTTTATCATAAAAAAACTTTTTCCAAATTCCAAAACTTGAGGGCAAGTTTTGTAACTCTTGAAAACTTTTGGATTCCATAACTTATGGAGTTAAATACTTGTTTTATGATGAAACTTTTCATGTTCCATAACTTAAGAACAAGTTATGGAATTCTTTAAAACATTAAGACCAAGTTTTGTAACTCCATAAAAAACTTTGAATCAATTTTTTTAAAAACCTTTTCATATCCATAACTTATGGAGGTTTCAAAAAACTCTTTAGATCAAACTTTTAAAACTAATAAAATAATCATATCATTTTATCTTTTATTAAATTTGACCTAATTCAACTCATATAGCAAATGATTCAAATTTTACAAATAATTAGTTTTTCACAAAAACAAGTAATTATCTTAAAATTTGACAAACGTCATGTTTTTTTTTTCTTTTTTTTTCCAACTTTGAAAATAAAACATTTGCATCAATATAACAGAAAATAACCCATGGCTCTGATACCACTGTTGGGTTTTGAGCATTCTAACACTCCTATGGTGTACATGCAACCCTATAAACCTTGGATATATGTTTTCTCTATTATACATGCAAATATTAACTATTCCAAGGTTTCATCCTAACTAGCATATTATGAAGCACCTATACTACAAAGTTCTAGTTAGATGACATACCTTTTGATGTAGCTTGATGTCTTCAAGCTTTAAGAGCTTAGCCCCAATAGTGTGGAAGCCTCAAATGGAATCACAAATCACCAAAACACCTTGGAAGAACTTGAGAGAATATGTATGCACACTAAAATCAGCCCACTCTTATTTTCACACACTTGTGCCAATTTTGTGAGCCAAGGACCCCTTTATATATTATGGAGGATTAGGGTTACATCCATGTAAACCTTAATACCCATGACCTTTCATTTACATAGGATCCATGGGTTAAAAGCTCCATGGACCATCCATGAAAGCTTAGCCCAACCTAAATGAACTTGGCCCATTCCATATATATATAAGAGTCCATATTTAATTAGTTCTTTTTGATCACTTAATTAATTCTAAATTAATTCTTGATCAATACTAATTAAATAATATGATTCCATATTAATATATTAGAACTTATAATATATTAATATAAATCATAAATATACTATTCTCAAAAGACTATCCATATAAATTGTGCCGGTGAAGTGCAACCCAAATGGACCATGCCGGGTCGGGTCAAGTACATACCAAATATAGTTATGGACTTAGACATTAATCCAACATATTATCCTAAGTAATCCAAATGAAGGTCGTTGTAATCGTAAAATTGAGAGCGTGCATATAGAGAACACTTAAATCTGACTTCATATGAGGAAGTTATGATTTTTCGAAGTTCCAGCACAGTTGTGTTAGCACAAAAATTGAATTTTAGATCGGTTGATTTTTAGCCGAAACAATCAAAATGAGAGTCAAAGATCTTGTTAATAGGAGTTCATCGATATAAAGACAGTCAAGAACGGACATCGTATGAAAAAGATGTGAATTAAACGAAGATTAGCAGTCTAAGCCTTCTAAAATAATAAATAAAATTAAAGTGAGAATTAGCCGACGAAGTCTAAATGAAAGTTGTAGATCTCATCGATAGCCACACGTGGATATAAAGAACGTCAAAAACAGAGCTCGTATAAAGAATATACAAATTTTTGAAAATCAAAAAACCCCGCACGCGCGAGGGGCTCGACGCACATCTTCTAGAAGCTACCACACAACACCATCCAAAAGTAGACATGTGTCCGTTTCTGAGAGGAAGCCTTTCAAACAATAGCATGCATGGCATACGTCCTGTCTAGGTGTGACGTGCACAATAAATTTTGCCCCTATAAATAGCAACCACCCCTCATTCGATCTCCTCACCCCTACTGCTCATTCTCTCGAGTTACTCTCAATTTTAGTCGCATTTTCCCTTAGTTTTTAAGTTTCTGGAGAAGCCCCGAGGTCCCTAGAAGCCCAGAAACTAACAGCTATCAGGCCGAAGTTCTGCCAGTGCAATTTCTAGACTTTCATCTAGAAAATCTTTGTAAGTTAAGCTACACTTATATTGCTTTCAGTGTAACTTATATTTATATTCATAGTCGTTATCATGAATCTATAAATAAGATTTATTAGTGATTCTAAGTCATTATACTAATTGATCTACTTACGGGAATGATGTCTAGGTTGGATTTAGCGAGATGTTTAAAGTAGGATTTCCAAACAGTATACTTTGTATATCAAACGGACCCTACCTCCGATATGACGGACCCTACCTCCGATATGATCATACATGGTTATTCCTTACTTGATGGATCTTGATGTAGACATTGAGATTAGTGAGGAATATATAATATCATTAGTCGCTAAGAATATAAGACTAAGACTTAGTAATATGAACCTAGGTCACATCAAAGGAAAAGCTAAGTACTGAAATGAAGCATTGTCCAACTATCATCTTACACATAAATATGAAATATTTATATAATTGAATGCTATATGTGCCTATTATCTGAAGTATGTATTGGATAAACGTATATGACATGATTTTACTCGATTTAATTATATAAGTAATTTAGTACTTATAATACATATATACATATCGGGTAGTGATGGGCGATGAGAGATGAGAGATGAGAGACGAGAGACGATTAGGAGATGTCATGACTTTTACTTGCGATGTTTGTGATGTAGTCATGTAACAGAGTATAAATGACGACCACCAGACTATTGAAGACAGTCATGTGGAACATTGACAGACTCATAACATGTAAGTGATGAACTACATGTTCATGCGATGTACTCTATCCCTTGTAGACATGTGTTACAAAGCAGTATTGTCTATGTGATGATTAGGCGATGATCTTTAGGATAAGTCCTTAGCAATGAAAATATAAGAAAATGCGATGATTAGGCGATTATCTTTAGGAGAAGTCCTTAGCTATTAAAATATAAGAAAATGTGATGATTAGTTGATGATCTTTAGGAGAAGTCCTTATCGATGAAAATATACAAAAATACTATGTTGGAAATGATCTTTAGAAATGAATATAAAAGAAAATGGGGATGGGTAATTGGGTTAATTATTTGAAAATTAAATATATTAACTATATTATTGTGGGTTGAAAACCCTATGTACTCACCAGGTTTCCCAACCTGGCCCGCTCGGTTGCTTTGTATCACATGTAACAGTACGTGGGTAATGACGTTCGGACCGGATGAGAGATTCGAGGAAATATAGGCCATAGTATAAAAAATATAGTAAGGCCCGAGAGATTCGATTCAATAATTCACAACTTACTCGTTCTTGGGTCCTTGACACAGGATGTGGTTTCCACATTTGCTATGATTTGCAGGGCCTAAGAGAAAGTGAGGAAGTGGAGCATGGAAAAATAAACGATCTTCACCTGTTACCAATATTAGAACTTATGGTCTAGTGCTCGGTGGTGATGTTAGGATATATTTGAATAATTGTTGTTATTTGTCATAAATGACAAGAAACACTATTTATTGTGATGCATTGTTCATATAATGTTTATGATATTCGTCTGATGATGAGAATGGTTCAATTTTAGCTTATGGGTGTTTTTATGTTTAAAGCTTTACCTTGTAATGGTGTCTATGAACTGCGATTTGTGTTGATAACTTAGGCAATAGTGTACTTTATATTGATTCGTCTAATGGTGTAGACAAACATGCTTGTGGCATTGTCTTCTTGGCAACATTAACAAGAAATTCATCGCCCAACTCCAAAATGATGGAGTGTTGGAATCATTTGACTTGAGGTCAGATGATGAATGTGAATATTGTCTATTGGGCAAGATGACGAAATCACCTTTCACTGGGACATGTGAAAGATATGAAGGATTGTTGGACCTTATCCATATGGATGTATGTGGGTCGTTTAGATATGCTACAAGGGATGCCAATCGATACTACGTGACGTTTACATATGCTTATAGCAAATATGGGTATATCTACTTGATCAAACATAAATTAGAAACTTTTGAAAAGTAAAGAGTTTAAGCACGAGGTCGAGAATCAATTAGGTAGGAAGATAAATATTCTTCGATATGATACACGTGGAGAGTATCTTAGTATCGAGTTCCATGACTATTTAAAGGAATGTGGAATTGTTTCATAATCGACTCTTACCAGAACACCACAACTTAATGGTGTGGCTGAGAGACATAACCGAACCTTAATTGATATGGTACGTTCTATGATGCATCGAGCTTCTCTTCCAATATCCTTCTGGGGGTATGATTTAGAAATAATTGACCATATCCTAAATCTTGTTCTCACTAAGAAGGATGTCAAAACACCTCATGAGATGTGGACATGGAAAGTACCCTCGCTCACACATATCAAGGTATGGGGTTGTGAAGCTCTCATGAGACGAAAAACTCATGAAAAACTTGAACCCAGAGCCGAGAAGTGTATTTTCATTGGCTACCCACATAAGTCCTTTAGATATTTGTTCTACAGACCTAGTGAGGACGTGGTCTTTATAGCTTGAAGATGAGTCTTTCATGAGAGAGAGCTCATATTCAAAGAGGACAATGGTAGTGTTATTGCTATAGAAAAAATTCCATAGTCATCCAATGAAGGAACCTTGAATGACACTAGATCTCAACCAGAGGATGAAACTCCTGTTGATCCCATTGATAATTCATTACCTTTTCGTCGGTCCAGTAGGGTTAGCGTGCACCTGAGTTCTATGGTTTCCATAATACTGCAGATGGGTACACGTTTATTAGTGATAGAACACTGTTAAATTTGGAAGAACCTCCTAACCACAAGGAAGCGATGGTAGGCCTTGAGGCTTCCAAATGGAAGGAGGAAATGGACAGTAAGATTCAGCCCATGTATGATAACCAAGTGTGGAACTTGGTTGATTAGGAACCTGGTCGAAAGACAGTAGGTTGCAAATGGATCTTCAAAAAGAAAACCGACATGGATGGGAAAGTACACACATTCAAGGCTCAAGTGGTTAAGAAGGGCTTTACTCAAACCTAAGGGGTTGACTGTGATGAGACCTTTTCACCAGTGGCTAAGATCAAGTCAATCAGGATTATGCTTGCCATAGCTGCCTTTTATGATTATGAGGTATGGAAAATGGATGTTAAAACCACTTTTCTAAATGGAAGTTAACTGAGGACGTCTACATGAGTCAGCTAGAAGGTTTTGTACATGCCAAGTATCCAGATAGAGTGTATAAGCTTGAGATATCTATTTATGGATTGAAACAAGCATCTTGCAGCTGGAATATTTGCTTCCATGAGAAGGTCAAAGAGTTTGGATTCTCTAGGATTTAGGAAGAGTCTTGTGTGTATGTCAAAGCTAGTGGGAGTACAGTAACTTTCCTAGTGTTGTATGTTGATGAAATACTCCTTATAAGAAACGACATTCTAACCTTGAAAGAAGTGAAATCTTGGCTTGGGAAGTGTTTCTCTCTGAAGGATCTAGGAGAAGTGGCATATTCTTAGGATAAGGATTTTGAGGGACAGAAAGAGACGTCTTATTGGTCTTAGTCAGAGTACATACTTGGACAAAGTATTGAAGCGTTTCTATGGAAAACTCCAAGGAAGGGAATCTGCCCATTCACTATACTGTCAGCTTGAGTAAGACTCAAAGTCCCAGTACTGAGGAAGAAATAGATGACATGAGTCGAGTCTCATATGCTCCGGCTATAGGATCAATCATGTATGCTATGACATGTACTCGCCCTGATGTGGCTTATGCCTTGAGCATGGTTAGTCGCTTTCAGGGAAATCCTGGCAGAGCCCATTGGACAATAGTCAAGAACATTCTTAAGTATTTTGAGAAGAACAAAAGACATTTTCCTAGTTCTTGGAGGCAATGATACATTAAGAGTGATTGGTTACAGTAACACCAACTTTCAAATAGATCATGACAACTTTTGTTCTCAATCTGGCTGCGTTTTCTTATTGAATGGTGGAGCGGTGACTTGGAAGAGTTCCAAGCAGTCAACGGTGGATGAATCTACTTGTGAGTCAGAGTACATTGTAGTGAGTGAGGAATCAAAGGAAGAAACTTGGTTGAAGAACTTCATCAACGATCTCGGAGTAGTCACGACCATTCAAGAGCCAATGGAACTCTTCTATGATAATGAAGTTGCAGTTGCTTTGACAAAAGAACCAAAGGATCATGGTAGATCTAAGCACATCGGCATAAATTACCACTACATCAGACATAGGGTTGAAGAAGGTCATTTCCTGGTGAAACGAGTACCATTAGAAGCCAATCCTACAGATCCTTTGACAAAGGCTCTGAGCAGGGTCAAGCACAACCAGCATGCTATGAGCATTGGCTTAAGAGATGATATTAGTTTTAGTAGTTAGTTGATAGTTTTGATACTTTGTAACAAAATAAATGTAATTGATTTTCGTGAATGAATAATAGAGAATTATTTATAAGTATCATACTGCCTTTTTCAATTATTTATTCTTATGTTTCACTTTGCATGTTTTAGTTCCTGAATGATTTGATTATTCAAATTCCACAGTTGCTCATACTTTTAGAAATGAGTAATGAATTAAGATTGTCATGAATAGATTGTAGATTGTCTATAGAGATTAGACATTGCAATAGGATTGCTACAACATTCATGAGTACTTAGAAAATGGAGATTTTGAGTATTGGACAACCCACGCTTAGATATTACTTCATGGATTCAATCATGAATAATTCTAAGACAATAATATCTTCTATTCTTCAAATAGAGATATATAAGTTGTGATTTACAAATCAGTTGTACATTGGTGTTTCAAAAATGCATGAGTAACATGATGTTATAAAACGCAATGTCATGCATGATTTGGTAAGTAAAGGTCGCAATTCTATAGTCAAAGTTTATTCGTTCCTTTTTCCTTAACGGGAAAATCGATATCTTTGGGCCCCCTCGGTGATTTGGTGTTGACATTATAGTGTTGGGCCCAACCAGGACTAAATTGATGTGTTCAATTAGTAGTCTAATGACGTCATCACAAATCAGGAAATCGGGAAACATATTTTTTGGACAATGAGATTGATTATAATCCATGTCTCGTGTTCACAAGATATCTTGAAGAACGAAGGAATATTTTATCATTTATCTTAGGGCCATGTCTGATTTGATCAAAGTCTGGCAGATGCTTCGAAAAACACACTTTGCTATTTGATTAGAAGTTATACTTGCAATTGTAGTTATATACTTATCCAAGTGGGAGACTGTTGAATTAAGGTGTCTAGGATCATAACTAAATTGGTATATACTTGAATTGAAAGCAAAGTCTTTTTTGGGTTGCCTTCATAACTAATAATTATGTAGAATGACATTTGGAGAGAGAGATTGATTTATTGATTTTTTATATGATTAATGAATTATGATAAATGATTTGTGAATATATTATGTGGTTAATGTATTAATTAGAAATAGTAATAATTAATTAAAAATTAATCAGAAATTAATTAGAATTAATTTTGGGATTAATTGGATTAATTAATAGTGTAAGGACTTAAGTTGAATTGTTCAATAGTTGAACAGGAGGAAATTCCAGAACCTTCCAGGGCTTGGACAGTTCTAGGAGGGATCCTAAGAGGGTGTAGAATATTCCTTATAGATAATTAAGGGGTTGGATAATTACCTAATTTGAAATATTAATGTTATATTCAAATTAGGGTTTCCAGGGTTCCTTGTATAGGCTATAAATAGGACTCTTAGGGCTCCTTATTTTCATCCACTCCATACTCAAAGGAAGAGCCAAAATTTTTCTTCCACATCTCTTATTTCCTCTTGACTTCTGGTCTCTAGGGTTTGGGTACAATCCATTTGAGGCACTAAGCTTTTGGTGCTTGCTTTCTAAGGTTTTCAAGAAGGAAATTGGTGTGATTATTTGCTACAATAATCAAAAGGTAAGAAAACCTAATACTACGTATATTTCTATTATAGTAGGTCTCCATTAGGCTTCTTGATGTTCATTGTTTATTGCTATCAATTAAAGAAAACATAGATCCTTTTATAGGTTGTATGTGAACTTAAGGGTTAACTTTTTTTTTTCGCTTCATATGTATTTTAATAACCTATAAAACCCATCACAAATAACACTGTACTTTCATTTGTTTGTGTATTATAGCATCCTCATTGCAAATATTTCTATTGTAGTGTTGTGCTTTCAGTTATTTTCTCATTAAGGAATTGTACTTTGAAAAATCTATTGAGTTATAGCAGAGTGAAACTTGTTTTGTATTTGGATGACATTGCTATAACCAGGTAGATTTTTCAAAATGCAATGTTGTAATAGGAAGAAATAAAAGTAGAAGGCTATAACAAACGAATCAATGAAAGTACATTGTTGTTTCATGCATTTAACCACTGAAAATAATTATGAAAGAAATATTTTAGTGCAAACCAGATCTGTAAGTTCCCCGATCCTCAAGAAGGGCTCTATAAACTGCAATAATTCTACCATCAAGCATTTGAAGTATGAAGTATTTATCTGCTTAAATTCTATGTGTTCCTATTATTTGTAGTTATAATACTTGTGCTCAATACGGCTTACTTGGTTAAATTATATTTTGATAAAGTATTAATCTATTTATTTTATCATACCTAAAACATATTGGATAGTGAAGGGTTATGGAAAGAAAAATATGATGCGACGTTGTAGCCAACATTTTATTGTTCTGGTGCTATGGATTAGTCATCTAGTAGGATATAGAGGGCGACCACATACTATTCTAGACAAGTCTGGTGAAACATGGACATGCTTGCAACCTATAGGTGTTTATAAGCCATATACGGGCAATTTTACAACCTGTAGGTGTTTATAAGCCATACACGGCCAGGTTTACAACCTATAGGTGTTTTTTAACCATACATTGGCAGGTCTTTGACTTGTAGATGTTAAACGGAACATACACGGGCAGGTCTTAGACCTGTAGGTGATAAATGAACCATACATGGGCAAGTCTACGACCTGTAGATGTTAATGAACTATACATTCATGTGGGTACTCTATTCACCCCATGATTTACTTGTTGACATATATTTCTAAGGAATCCCCAAAGCGGTATTCTCTACTTAGTGATACTTTAGCATATGTCCCACGAAATCATCATCTCAGGGTTAGGGAGTGAGAATAACGGGAAAGGGGAATTGGGTATTTGTTTGGTGTGAACAATATAATTAAAACAAACTAATTATAATATTATGGGTTGAAAACCCTATGTGCTCACCAAGCTCCCAATCCCGACTCATTCAGTTTCTTTGTACCATAGGTATCGATATGAAGGTTCATGGATATTGATGTTTGAATCTGCCGAGAGATTTAAGGAGTTTTAGGCCATTAATTAAATTGATGTAAGGCCTGTAAAGACTAGTTTATGTTTATGTTTCTGTATTGGTTATGACATCCCAAGATTTTGAATATTAATGAAAAACGTTTCTTTGAAAATGCTTTAGATATTATTATCATTTCACATTAATAATGTTTTGGGACAAATTCCGCACCAATAAAAGAATATTGTATTTTAAATAAGCATAAAGAAAAAGTTTTTAATTGGCCATAAAATTAGGGATGTCACATGTGCCATTGTGAGCTGAAAAGAGGAAAAGCCAAAGTCTTTTGGAAAGTTGTTTGTCTCCCAAAGACTCATGGTGCCTTGGTATAAAGAATATGTCCACTTGGAATACTGCTCTTATGGCCTCTTACATATGGAGACTCCATACCAATAAGGACTCCCTATGGTTGAAATGAATCCACTCTTATAGAATCCAAGGTCGAAACTTCTGGGATGCTTCGACTAAAAGTGGCATCGGAGCAGGCTGGCATAAACTCCTTGGTATTCGTGATAAGATTATAAAATTCATTGTCTCTCAGATTGGTCATGGTAACACGTCTTCTGCGTGGTATGAAAACTGACATTCTGTTGGTCCCCTCTCTCGATTCATTATCCCTCGTGCTATTCACCAAGCGGGTTTCTCCCTTGATGCTACTGTTAGTGACATTGTCTCGGGTGGTAATTGGGTTTATCCTCATATTTTAAGTGAGTCCATTGGTTCTCTTAGTAACTACCCCCTCTTGCTATATCACACTCTACATATGATAAACTCTTCCGGCGTAACAAAGCGGGTCTTTTTATTCCATTTTCTGTTCGTGAAGCTTGGCTTAGCCTTCAGCAATAGGATCCAGATGTTGACTGAAAAACTCATGATAGAATCCGAATTGGGAGCCCAACCAAAACCTGTCTTGCAGCTTTTATCATCTTATCCCTGACTCTCTCAACCACCTTTTCTTTGAGTGTTCATATCCATCTCAGATTTAGCATGAGATAACAACCTTGATAAATCCAAACAATGTTCCTGGCAAGTGGTTTGGCATCATTGACCTCCTCAAGCAGGCCACTAGAGGTAAGTCCATTTGGTATGTTATTCGTTGTTTTGTTCTTCTAGGTATTGTCTACCATATTTGGATTGAAATAAACAATAAGATCTTCAAGAATAAGAGAATAACCTATGAAACTATGGTGAAGACTATTACTAATGAAGTTCGCTCGAGACTCATGAGCTTCACTCTCAAGGCCTCCCCAAATGTTCCTAAAGCTAAGATCATTTGGAGGCTTCCTATGAAGAACGAAAATATTGCCACTCAGCATCCGCCTTGACTTTGTGTCCAAGGTTTATTTCTTATTTTTGCCTTTGTGGTTGGTTATGCTGTGTATTGGGGTTTAGAGCACGCTTTTCCCCCTTTTAGTTGGTTTTAGTCAGTTAGGTTGTTTTGGTTCCTAGGGACTGTCCTAGGGGACTTTTTCTTTTCTATAGGCGATGAATCTCTAGTCTGTTATTGTATTCTTTTAATAAAATTTAATGGAGGTGCCGCCCTCCTTTACCTTTTTTTTTTGTGTGTGTGTGTTTGCGTGTTGTGTCACGGTACATATATGAATTCTAAAATGTTAAAATGTGTCTGTGTATAAAAGGCATAAAAATAATGTGTAACATGTAACATAACACAATGTTTTAAATGTATTACATGAAAACATAAATTTTTACATGACTATATTAAACCATTGTACATGATGCAAAAACATGTCAAAATATGTTAACTTGTGTCTGATGCATGTGTTATATGTGTTTAAACGGATAAATTCATATATGACACATGTAAGATACGAAACAAGAATTTTCAAAACCCATACAAGGAAAATGTAAGTTGTATTCACGTCGTGTATCGAATTGTTGGGTGTAGTCCAAAATAGTCCACTCCAAAACTACCCAATATGATATATATCTTATGTTGGGTGAAAGTTATTGTATGCATTTGTACATGCTAATATGATATATATCTTATGTTGGTTGGAAGTTATTATATGCACTTTAACCTACTAACCGATTTTAATAGGCGATTTTAACTTAAATGAAAAGAATTTCAATTATTACTTAAATATGTAAATACTTTTCTTAAACTGGACTTTGATTTAAATCAAAATGCTGATCAGATTACTCAATACATCAAAACTGAAAAGAAAAAAATAATAATAATAATTTAAGACATTACATGAAAATGCAAAAACTAGATATGTATGAAAAAATAGTGACATAAGTGTAAAAATATCCAAAAGACAGGGCTAAAGCATGTTTTATAAACTTAAACTTCAGTACTTGACTCATGATAGCTTTGAATTAATTTTTGTATTCAAACTCATTATATGTTTTGAATTTATTCTTTTATTCCAACTTGATAAAAACCATTTTCAAACCAACTTGCAGCACTCATTAAACATCCGGCCAGCCTTCAAAAAAATACTAAACATGGTACACATTTTTTATATAAAAATAAAACATGATAGCTACTATCTATTCTAAATAAACCACAATCATTACAATTACAAGTTGAAAAACAAAAACACATTATACTTTTGAGTTTTGATCAAACCACTTTGTATTGTTAAAAAAATGTAGCATAATCATATCGAATCAAGATGATTAATATAAATGAAGCCAACACATACAAAACACATATGCATGCATCTAACACATATTGCATATACATACAAAATACATGTACATACATGCACACATACTTACATATATATATCTACATATACATATAAATATTGCAACGATTTTAACTGTCATATTTATCAGAATCACACATACAACAAACCAACATAAACAACTGAAGTGATTTTTAGAGCACTCCAGAAACAGCATTAACGTCTTGTACATGGACACCAAAACTTGTTGAAACAGAGTCAAAGACTCTTTTGATCTCAGGATCACTCCTTGTAAAATTCAGATTCCAAAATTTGTACCTAGGATTCTGTTCACCAATCAATTAAAAACCATCAAACAAGTGTTAACTTTTATGAAGTTTAATCAATTAAACTCAAGGGACCAGAACCGTAAATTATGATAAGGTTACCTTTACAAGTTCAATGAAGGTAACCTGAACCCCCCATGGGTGTGGGAGTTTAGTTATCAATCTCTCCAATAACACTCTCGTTATCTGTTCCTGAATCGCCTCCTGCTTACACAGCAAGAAAAACATATATTATGTGCTTTGAAAAATCTATCTGTTTTGTTCTGTTCTGTCCTGTCATGTGGGTTGTAATTAATTAACCAAGAGAAAGTGGGTCTCACCTCTTTTATCTCAACAAAGAAGTGAAGCAAAATGAAGGAAAAGAAATGTGTGTGGTTGTTGGGATAACGCAATTGGTCTGCAACCGCATTGAAGAAGAGGTAGCGGCCTTCCCAATTTAGGTCGCGTATTAATGTCCGGAAGATGTCCAAAGCCGCACCCGCAAAGTAGCCAGTCTTTGAGACAAACCTAGTTATGGAGGTTGCATTAGAAGCGGTGCTCACTTGCAGCTGTTGGATGGCCTGGGAGATAACATGAAAAAACATAAAACATTATTTATGTACCGGAGTTATTTTTCCAACAACCCCTGGCTGGCTGGCGCACACTGCTCTGTCATGTCATGTCCTTTTCCATCATGTGAGATGTTAATCAGATAAACAGTGGCCCACTATAGGAGCTCAATCCACGTTGGAACTGAAACTCTCAAAACCTTTTGACTATGCCCTAGGGGCAAAAAGGAAAACTATGGTGTGAAGAATATAAAGGGGACTTTTGATTGTACCTTTGTTCCAACGTAAAGTACAAGTGAGTTTATTAGAGGAACATTGTAGTATGTTCCAGACCTTTCAGCTTCTCTTGATGAAAGAAGTAGTCTGTACTTTAATCCATAAAGAAATGAAGACGTTTCTGGCCTTGTCTGTACCAATAACAAAAAAGAAATGCGAGTAATATTAGAAGAGCCGATAAGAAAAAAAAAAAAAAAATTGGATTTTACAATTACTAGTCGAAATCATGTATATATACCATAAAATACTCATCAACGTCGTTTTTCATATTGTTGGCTTTCAAAGCAGCAGCAAACTCTGGGTCAATGCAAGGTGGTTGACTTATCTCAGCTAGCAGATCCACCTGAAAAAAAAAGATATATATTGCATTTGGTAATTAGTTCTTGTCACCAAGACTATGGTTGTGTTCGTTACATGCGATATAAAATTGCAACTTTTGTCTCATTGACATCAGTCCCAGTTTCAGTCCAATGCATGTTAAACACAGTACAAGATCGTCATGTTATGTACTGTGTAATATAAATGTAGTGAGTTAAGATAAGTCAAAGACCTTCAAATTGGGAGTGTTTGGGTCTGGAAGACTCATGTTAGCTGGAAACGTGCTAAGAATAATGTTTTTAAGTTGGACACAGCGTGAAGCAATAGCTTCACAGAAACTGAAATAATAATAGCAAACAAAGTCCGGGAAATCATGAACCACCACCAAAAGCACCCTCAGTGCGCCTTTGTATAGTATACGGACCTAAAGAAAGCAACATACACATTAGTTTCTGATTTCTGAAGCTGAAAATAAGGGCTAAATATAACAAATAGCACTGTACTTTCATTTGTTTGTGTATTATAGCATCCTAATTGCAAATATTTCTATTATAGCGTTGTAATTTCATTTTTTTCTCATTAAGTAATTGTACTTTGAAAAATCTATCGAACTATAGCAGAGTGTAACTTGTTTTGTATCTGGATGACATTACTATAACTGGATAGATTTTTCAAAATAATGATGAAAGATAGAATATTTCAATGCAAACCGGATCTGTAAGTTCCCCTGTCCTCAAGCAGGGCTCCATGAACTGCAACAAGTCTACCAGTAGGCGTTTGAAGTATGGCCATCCTTTTTGACCATTGGTAGCAAAGAGTTTTGGCATGAAATCTTTGTGACTGATTAGCTCAACCCATGTAAAGCTGAAAACAATTTGTCAAAAAGAAGTTGTAAAATATTAAATATGAAGATATGCTTGCCTTTTTTATGTTATTAAATATTTATCTACACGAACCTGAATGCAGGAACTTTGAGTGGCTGCAAGGCATGAAATGAATTTGATAGAGCAGCCAAAATCTGTACAATCCAATGGAATTCACAGAACGTATGCATGAAAATTTTCAAAATAATTAAAATAAAAATGAAAATACCTGAAAATTTGCATCATTGATGGTAGAGTCGAGGGTATGAAGGTGATTGAAAAAGTTGATGAATAGCCTGAAATATGGTGTAGAAATAAATGTTTCTTTCTTTTCCTCTGCATCCTTTTTAACAAATCTCACAATCACCGCTAACACCTGTTCAACAAAATGTGTATACAAATTACAATCAACAAACCATCAACTTTTTTTTAAAATGAACTTTAGTTTTAAATTTGTACCTTCGAGAAAAGAGAGAGCTTGCTTGATCCCTGGTCAACAGGGAGAAACTAGAAAAAAAAGAACAAAAATGGCAAGTTGATGAAATATACATTGATTATATATATTACACATATAAAAAGGAAGTTTTAACTCCTACCCTCAAGATTGAAAAGACAAGGTCTGCGGAGATATCAATGACAAGGAAAGATGATAGATTTGCTTCTTCATTGGTCCCTTGAGAAGATAGATAGTGTGACACACCAAGCTCCTAATAATATCACAAGTGATCAAGATATGGTTTTTTTTTCCTTAAAACTGTGTGTGTGTGTGTGTGAGAGTAAAGGACAAGGGACATGAGTTATCAGAATCACCATAAGGCGGCGGAAAAAGCGGTTTGGCATATCATCAGCTCTTGACAATACATTTTGATGAATTTGTAGAACAAAATGAGCACGAGCTGCATCATTGACACCATGGCGATCACGTATCCGACACCACTCATTAAATGTCATGGAAACCTGATTTTACATGAATCATTCATAAATTAAGGTCTTAAAAATTAAATATCATGTAAGATGAGAATAATTAGGAAGTTAGTGAAAGAGTGTAAATTAATTACTACCTGCCAATGGAAACTAGGAGGATCTGGTTCAGAAGATATAAATGCCCCGTCATCATCCTTGCTGGCCACAGGATGCTTAGTCACCTGTTCCATCCAAACATAAAAGTTAGCTTCAAATTGGATATCGTTAACAAGAATCATATTACCTTTTCTTTCTTTAGGTTGTTTGAAAATTGGTTAACCTTGTCATTTATGATTTTGTTCCACTGGAAAATGTTCTATTCTCAGTTTAAACGGTAAGTTTTGGTGACATGGCATGTATTTGACACATCATTAAAGGTTAAGGTCATAGCAATTAGGAGCAAGATCAAACCTTGGATAAAGTGTGAACGACATTGTGAAGTGAAGACAATACTCCTGCATCACTGAGCTTCAGTGTTTCAACAAGGGAGATGAAAAACTCTATTGTCGCCCCTGTGCATCATATTATAGTTAAAACCATAGTTGTGATGAATGAAATTTTAACAGGCCTTTTATGGAAAAAAAATTACAGTTAAAAATATTTCGAACTTCTGTTTTTAAAATTCCTTCACATTTATCAGACGCTTTTAAAATGAAGTTCCAAAATAAAAGTGAAGGGAGGTGTCATGAAATGCAATTAATGATCGGACATTGACATTGACACTCTTTTATCTGATGTTTAACTTCAAATTTGATATGAATGATATAATCTTCAGTATCTGTAATGCATGTTTAGACATACATACCACTCTTTCCTCCATCAATAAGTTTGGCCATGCAAGCATCATACTCAGTGAGGTTCAGTAATTCCCTGCGAATTAGGCCAACTGTAATATCTTTGTTGAATCTCCTCTCATCATCAGAATGCACTACCTGATTGCAGAAATGAAGTGTCAATAACTGAATGCAACAAATGATGTAACATGATTATGGTCATACCCAACTAGTGAGTTCCCTCCTCACAAGCTTGCTAACATCACACACACCAGCTAAGATGTCAAGTTCAGCATTGACATGTACATAGTTGGCTGCATTTTCATATAAACTCTCGAAAACCTACATAAAATTTGGAAAAATTATTTTGTAAGAAAGAAGAGCATCCACAATTCCATATAATAGCAAGGGGTATTATATATACCGTTTGAGCCAGAGCCAAGGCAGCCTCATCCTTGTTGATGCATCTAAGAACAACCACAGGAACCTCACAAATAACAGACTGAAAACAACCAAACAACCATCCTCTTGTTTTGTTATTTATATTTCATTGCTATATAAAAATATTAATATGAACAAGAATGAAGGAAGAAAATGATTTTGGTATGCAGATTTAGGATACTTACTTTGGTTTACAGTTTAAAATTTGATTGTTATACACAAGTAATGAAAAGGTTAAAGTAATTTATTAATGAAAAAGAAGATAGAATACCTGAATTTCAGCTTGTTTAGCATCTTTACCAATCAAAAATTCAAGCTGAAAGAATTGATAAGGAAAATAAGTTTCTGTAAGCTCTACAACACATTATTATAAATAAAAATATATGCATTGTTTCCATTCGGAAATTCCAGATACATAAGAATTCAAGGAAATCAAATACAATATCCAACCTTCTTTGCAAGAACATGGTATTCATCCAATGCAGCACCAGTAGTTAATGAAGGTTTGCTTACAAAGTGCTTGGAACTTGAAGGTGGAAGAATCGTCTGTTGTTGGGCTCCCATTTCCTAGAAATTCAAAGCAAAGATTCAGAAGTTGAAACTCATCAAATTGAACACTTGAATAATGAATGTTACTTACATTAGCAACATTATAAGTCCCTGATACATGTGATTGAGGAGCTGGAACCATACGAACTTGCTGTTGATGAAGGGATACAAATTGGGCAGCTTGAGGATGAAAGACTTCTGGAAAAACACCTAAACTTTGTGCAGATAGGTTTGGATCACTTGTTGTAGTTCTAGAACTTTCTCTTTGCTTCCTTCTAACTGAAAGTTGCTGAGCAATTTCATTTTTTACTATTACTAGCCCCTGTATGACACGTGCATCGATATAAACATAAGATGCAAAGAAAAATGAATATATATAACAACAACAACAAGATTAAGAAATTAAAACCGTCTCAATTGCAGCTTTTTCAATTGATGCACAGCCCAACTCAAGGTTGTCATCAATAACACGTTGCATGGCATGTTCAAGGGATTCACTTGCAATATTTAAACCCTGTAGAGAGTTTCTTAGCTGACTTGACATCTTCTTACGAAGAGGTTCCTACAGAAAGGAGATCACACTAACTTTCTCTCAGAAAATAATACACACATGAACAAAACAGAAAATGACTACAAGTATAAAGTTGACAATGAACCTTGCTAGTAACATAAGACAGATTTCCAGCCAGGCAAACAATGATGGAGGATGATGTACTATGGATATAGTTCTCATCAGAACTGTTGTCATACTCCTGTTAATTGATATACACAAAACCTTCAATCAGTATTTGGAGGGTTCAAAAGCATCCCCATAGAAAGAACTAACTGAATGAGAATGACACCTTTAAAACAAGTGCCATTGTTGTTTGAGTTGCTATGGTAACACTCTTCTTAACAATAGTAGAAAGTATTTCTTTAACAGCCTTATCCATTACCACTGGAAGCAACCTGCAAAAGTAATCAATAAGAACAATCAATAAGTTTTTCAGCAAACAATTTTCAATTATCTAGTTGCAATGAGAAGAGAAAAGTAGAACCTTTGGAAAAGCATATTCATATCTTCAACCAAAGGAACAGCAGGGAAATGAACTGGAGCAGCATGCTATCAACCAAAATAGAAGGCACCAGAAAATCAGATAGTGAAATAGCTTAGATAATCTCAAAAACGTCTATAGAAAACAAACCTGGTATAATATATGTGAATCCCCATCCTGATAAGATGGAACAGCAGCTTCAAGTGGTTGTTCACTTTGATTTACAGCAGATGTTACAGTATTTTGCTGAGATGACCCAACATCTTTGTTACAGAAATCGGGGTTTCCTTCAATTTTCCTAACCCTGTCCTTCAGAAGAGATGTTGGAGTAACTGCCTTCATGTCCAATTCAAGATTCTTGAACAATATCTAAAAGGGAAAACCAACATGAGAATATGTATCTGTATGTGTGTATATACACCATTACAAAATCACAATTGTACATGTGGTACACATCGATTCAAACGTACTTCTATTGAAAACTTGAGATTTGCTTTGAGGTTTGGCATTGCATGTATTTCAGCAAGTAATCCAAGAATCCCCATAGTCCAAGGATTCGGTGGTTGATATGCTAGACTCCCTTTGCAAGGTTCCAAAACCTATAGCAAGTGAAGTGAAAAAAAAAAACAATACCAATAAAATAACCATAATGATTTGGAGAATAAACATAAACCAATGGAGTTATACATACCTTGGAGGTAAATGGAATTATCCCAATCATTAATCCCTTTTCATAAGCCTACACAAGTTTATAAGTAAACTTATATGTCATATATCGCACCTAAGTCAAAAAGATGAAAAGAAACAAAATCTACCTCTATAATTAAAGATTTTGGATCAATATGTTTAGACAATAGAACTCTATTTCTACCGATTGTAATCATTCCGAGCCATCCCCCAAGATTCTTGAGCAACAGACGCTCTTCTGAACTCGTCTGTATCAGCTCAGACCTTAAGAGAACCTGTTGCATTCCCAAATAACAAATTACTCCAGGTTTATATACCATATTTAAATCCATCAATGAATAATGTAGAAAAGAATACCTTGCAGTTCTCATAGCTTTCTCTAACGACTTCTTCCGTAAGCTGTTTTGAATTAACTTTCTCGAGAAAATTCATAAACAACTTGTGAAAATTTTCTTCTTTGCTTGCTCTGTCAGCATGATCAATGAGTCATTAAAAAAAAATCCAATTCCTTGAATAGTTATAATGAAAAATCATACAGTTTCTCACCTTTTCATAACAAGATATTGTGCAAACCAGGGATAATACTGTTCCTCCATAATCTCGGTAAACTCTTCTACTTTAGCTTCAGTATTTGCAATGGATAAAGTATTAAAAATGAATGAGATTTTATCCCGAGTTTTGGATGGTGGGGCCTGTAAAGAAGATGCAGATAAATATAAGTGAAGAAATCTTTTTATAATTTTATAGAAATGATACATTGATACTTACACAAACATTGAGGTATAATAAATAATAACCATGAAATATTTGAAACTCAATTTAATAAAGTAAGCTAAGATTACAAACCTGTATGGGTGTTTCTCTTCTTTGAGCAGCATCATGAAGTGTTCTGATGCTTGCTGAGAGAAAGCCTGCAATTCTCAAACATTTTTAAACACCATCAACAAAAGGTAACTGCAATATGCTCAGGGGATCAAAGAAAAGACAAGGAACCACAAAACCACAAGTACAGGAAACCTACTTGATGAGGCAACTGTTCTAAATGGAGGACAAAACTCTGGAGATGAAGCCATTAGTGCTGAAGATCTAGCTACACTTTGAGGCTGCATGTTAAGAGGATTAAGCAGAAACAATTTCAACAACAAATTCTGAAAAATGTGGATCAGCCACCAATGACTGGTAAAGCTGATATAGCTAAAGTGACAGCATGTTACTTGCCTTCTGAATACTTGCTGAACCACTTGAGGTGGCAACTGAAGTAGTTAAGTTTTGATTCGTGTGATTGGATTCAGTCAAAGATGGTTTTTGTATTTCATCTGATTGAATCTCATTTCTCTGTTGAAGATTTGGTGGAGAAGATACTTGAGAACCAAGATGTTCACCCTCAGATCCAGTCAAAGGGGAAGATGAATCCGGCATCTACACAGAAAACAATTTTGTAGGATGCATATATCAATCCACCATAGTCCAAAAGAAAACTTAAGAATTGTGGGCATGTATTAAGAAAGATCATACAACCAAAATACACATAAAATTTACCACAGCATTTTCTTGTGGTGGGATAGAACTACATTGATTTTGGGCTTCATCTGATTCTGAATGGCTTGATGAAGTTCTGCCAAGTGTCTGTTCAATAATGGAAACAAGCTCAGAATGAGTACCCTGTAGATGAGAGATCTGTAAGACTTGTTGGCAGAATTCTGGAAACTCAATCAAGCGATCCACAAAAGTTTCCAATGCCTTTGTCCCAAAAATAAATATCTGCACAAAGATAATGTTGTATAGTTAAATAAACAATAGCCTTCAGTCTAGCAACAACCATTACTGGAAACCAATACAAACTTTGGAATCCGCAGGTTCTTGTAATGTATCCAAAACGAATTGTAAGGCAATGCTCAGTGTAGAATCGCTCACAACTTGATTCTTGATAAGTAATCCTGCAGGAAAAAATATTAGAAGTTGTCTGTTATATGTTGAATTATTACCAAAATGTTTCAGTTTTGAGTAAACCCTATGAGTCCTCACCAAATAGAACAGCAGAAAGGTTAAATTGTTCATCGGAGCATGTGTTGGAAAACGTTTTCACTTGAAGCAGGTTGCTGATCATATACTCGAATATCAATTGCTCCCTGTGAGGTTGCACAAAGGTGAACTAAAAGTACTTGATAAAATCATGAGATACTAAAAGATTGCTTCTGAATGGTATTTTGTTGGGTACAACTTAATAGAAATAGAATCCATCAGTAACTTTTTATAAACTATGAGAAAAATCAAATATGCTTCTGTTAAAATATCTAATATTGAATTATGCAACCGAATCCGGTGCAAAATACATCTGTAGCCTTGCAAGTCATAGCTCCCTCCAAGATGCACAACCATAATCATAATACTAATTACTTTCAAGAGAAACACATTTAAGTTCTTATGAAATGATAAGATACGAAAACTAATCAATTCTATATAAGATAACTAAATCAAATCAAGAAACCCTAAATCATTAATACATTGAACCAAAGGTAACCTATTATGGGGGATCTCAGCATTTGCTCTAACAACTAATCGTGCCTACTTTCTCATATTATCAACCACTACCATTTCTTCCCACTTAATCATAGTGTATGATCAGGAAGCCAATGTGCATAATAAGATGGATTAGCAAAGAAGCTAAAATCTCAAATTTTAACATATTCTCATATGAAAAAAGGCAATGGAAGATTGCTATGATAGAAATGGATAATGAAAACTAAAACCTTTTTTCAGAAGATCCCTTGAACTGTGTAAGCATTTGAACCATTGCGTCAACTGTCAATTGACCAGAGAACATCTGTTGGAAATAAGCATTGGCCTCTGTGTTTATATGATCTGCATCAACTTCAACTGTTGAAGAATCAGGATCATCACTAATGTTCTCTATCATTGGACAATCGACTGTAGACGTTATGCACAAACTTTCCATTTCCTTGGAAAGTTGATTAGAAGAGAGCAAGGCAGTATCTTCTTGAAGGACCTACAAAAAGATATGGATTTCAATAAATATAAATATAAATGAAGGTAAATAGTAAGTCAACCATGTTGATCGGGTAAACCTTTGGAGAAGTAGGAGCTGCCTCCTGAATAAGATCCTGAGTTCCAGACTTATGTGCCCTGTCAGAAGGTTCCTGAATGCCATGTTCGCCCTCCTTTAGGGATCTAACTCGTTCCTGAGAGGGTAAATATGTAAATGTCATGTTCTTGAAACACACAGAAGTAAAGTGCCCACAATACAGAATGTCAACACTTGTACAGATAACATCACTAAGCTCCACACTTATTCTCATTTGGCTCAAAGAACATATCTTCATGTGTACTAAGAAAGATCATTCAAACCAAAATACACATAAAACTTACCACAACATTTTCTGGTGGTGGGGTAGAACTACATTGATTGTGGGTTTCATCTGATTCTGAATGGCTTGATGAAGTTCTGCCAAGTGTCTGTTCAATAATGGAAACAAGCTCAGAATGAGTACCCTGTAGATGAGAGATCTGTAAGACTTGTTGGCAGAATTCTGGAAACTCAATCAAGCGATCCACAAAAGTTTCCAATGCCTTTGTCCCAAAAATAAATATCTGCACAAAGATAATGTTGTATAGTTAAATAAACAATAGCCTTCAGTCTAGCAACAACCATTTCTGGAAATCAACACTAACTTTGGAATCTGCAGGTTCATGTAATGCATCCAAAACGGATTGTAAGGCAATGCTCAGTGTAGAATCGCTCACAACTTGATGCTTGATAAGTAATCCTGCAGGAAAAATATTAGAAAAAGTTGTGTGTTATATGTTGAATTGTTACCAAAATGTTTCAGTTTTGAGTAAATCCTATGAGTCCTCACCAAATAGAATAGCAGAAAGGTTAAAATGTTCATCGGAATATGTGTTGAAAAACTTTTTCACTTGAAGCAGGTTGCTGATCATATACTCAAATACCAATTGCTCCCTGTGAGGTCACACAAAGGAGAAGCATAAGTACTTGATAAATCATGAGATACTAAAAGATTGCTTCTGAATGGTATTTTGTTGGGTACAACTTAATAGAAATAGAATCCATCAGTAACTTTTTATAAACTATGAGAAAATTTGAATATGCTTCTTTTAAAATATCTAATATTGAATTATGCAACCGAATCCGGTGCAAAATACATCCGTAGCCTTGCAAGTCATAGCTCCCTCCAAGATTCACAACCATAATCATAATACTAATTACTTTCAAGAGAAACACATTTAAGTTTTTATGCTTAATTTCCATTTCGAACCTGTTTACTAAAAACTTCCTATATTTGTATTCTTTACAGCACAGTCTACCTATTTTGAAGGAGAACAAATCATGCAAAGCAAAGATACACTTTATGCTTTTCAAAAACCCTCATCCGACCTAGCAACCAATATCTTCCACTCGCAGTGATCATTTCTTTCAATTTTAGCAAACCAAAGACAGAAATGTGGCTTTTTGCTTCAGATCCAAAGACCATTTCTCAACACTGCTTAATCATAGACCTCAAACCTCTATAGGCTCAATCACCTAAGGGCTTCTGGGGAAGCGTTATGTGTTCTCTTTTGACAATATATTGGCAGGGATATTGTATTCACAAAACATAAACCCTAGACTACTAAGGTTAACATAAACAAAAACTCAGACAACACTTCTTTAAAACATGGTAACGACGTGTGGTTAAACATCTCCCCATGTGCCCTATTAACCTGCATAATGTAATTTGAATGGGGAATGTATGTAAGTGTGTTCTTTGTAAGGTAATGACCTCAATTTATACACAGCGCTAAGCTACGGAAAGGAAACTAAATCAATTTTAAGTATGGTAACTAAATTAAATCAAGAAATCCTAAATCATATAGACATTCTATCTAACACTCCGCAAGTTGGAGTAACGGTGTCCTAGTTGTACGAACAAAATCTATTTCTGCTTTCTTTAACGGATTTTTTGTCCTTATATGCAACGGTTGGAAGTATATGTTCCCATGTATGGTCTTTGATCAGGTGGCCATCAACTTCAATGTGCTTGGTCCTCTCATTGGATACTTCATTCTTTTGGTTGCATGAATTGTTGATTGGCTATCACGTCATTTCATATGACACGACTCCCATAGCTCTATATCGTGTGTTGTTTCTTGTTTTTCCAATAGCTAAATTACACAACAAATACACAATACCCTATATAGCCCAACGGTATCTGGCGCTGGTGTTGACATGGCGCTCCTCAGCCCAAGTGGTCGAGGGTTCAAGTCTTGTTTGGGACTATGGTGTAGTTTAAAGGCAGACAACCTATTGTAAGACTGATCAAAAACTCCACGATGTTGAGCATTACTATTCCTGAGTGCAGGTTCGGTGATTCATGCCATGTCGGATGTAGATTTTAGTGTGTGTGTGTGTGTGTATTTCTGTTCTAGAAAAATATCTGTCAGCCCAATTTGCATTAGAAAAGTCATATATCAACTGCCATCTCTCTCTTCAATGAATGCACCTACTCCACAATAGCGTTATCCTAAGTATAGTATAGTTAAGCTTGGTTTAGCCTTAAGATTACGTCAAAATATGGAGAGTTTTATCCAATATCGTGTATTGAATGAACTAGCTCAAAACACTTATCGAAAATGATATAAGTATCTTAATAGATAGTGGACTACGAACCATACCAATCTCCTTGTAGATATCGAAAATCTCCCATGATTTAAGGGACTACTTGCGACCATAATACATGACACAATAGACATACCTTAGATATCTCCTCCTTAATAACAAACACTAGTTGCTTCGTGTATACCTCCTCATTGATAACGACGTTAAGGAACAACTAAGGATATACAAATCCAACCAAATGATATCTTCAACACCGAAGATAATGTCTCATCATTACCAATCTCTTTGGTGTGAGGAACAACCTTTTGCAACCAACCGAGCTTCCACTTGGTGCAATAAACCATAAGGATTAAGTTTCATCATAATTACCTATTATGAACATTGTCGCGCTTTAAAAGAGGAAGTTGTGCCAAATCTCAAGTGGGTTCCTTTGTAATGAATCATTATCCTCATGCCTTACTTAAAACCATTTAAGGTGATTAAGTGCCTCAACTACGTAGTGTACGCACGACAGTTACTTAGTTGTTGTAGTGACGAGAGAAAGAGAGAATGGATGATGAAGGTGGCCGAAATGAGGGTTCCGGAAGCCAACTAGGGTTTTGATGGCTATATCAAATCTCTGATACCATTTAATCAGATCTAGAAGATTATTTCTATCTATTCACTTTTCTGGTGAAGTAATGACCTCCATTTATATGAAATGATAAGATACGAAAACTAATCAATTCTATATATGATATCTAAATCAAATCAAGAAACCCTAAATCATTAACACATTGAACCAAAGGTAACCAATTATGGGGGATCTTAGCATTTGCTCTAACAACCAACGTGCCTACTTTCTCACATTATCAACCACTACCATTTCTTCCCACTTAATCATAGTGTATGATCAGGAAGCCAATGTGCATAATAAGATGGATTAGCAAAGAAGCTAAAATCTCAAATTTTAACATATTCTCATATGAAAAAAGGCAAGGGAAGATTGTTAATGATAAAAAATGGATAATGAAAAGTAAAACCTTTTTTCAGAAGATTCCTTGAACTGCATAAGCATTTGAACCATTGCGTCAACTGTCAATTGACCAGAGAACATCTGTTGGAAATAAGCATTGGCCTCTGTGTTTATATGATCTGCATCAACTTCAACTGTTGAAGAATCAGGATCATCACTAATGTTCCCTATCATTGGACAATCGTCTGTAGACGTTATGCACAAACTTTCCATTTCCTTCGAAAGTTGACTAGAAGAGAGCAAGGCAGTATCTTCTTGAAGGACCTACAAAAAGATATGGATTTCAATAGATATAAATATAAATGAAGGTAAATAGTAAGTCAAACATATTGATCGGGTAAACCTTTGGAGAAGTAGGAGCTGCCTCCTGAATAAGATCCTGAGTTCCAGACTTATGTGCCCTGTCAGAAGGTTCCTGAATGCTACATTCTCCCTCCATTAAGGATCTAACTCGTTCCTGAGAGGGTAAACATGTAAATGTCATGTTCTTGAAACACACAGAAGTAAAGTGACCAAAATAGAGAATGTCAACACTTCTACAGATAACATCACTAGGCTCCACAATTATTCTCATTTGGCTCAAAGAACATATCTTCATGTGTACTAACTACTAAGGTTACTGCTCAACCATTCCTCAAGATCTATTTAGTCTTTGTGAGAAGCCACAGAGGATACTTTAATACCTCGAGCAATGATCGAACAGAAGGTATATGGCCTCTCTCAGACAGCTCACACAGCTCTTTGAATTGCTCCTCGCAGTACTTCCCTCCTGCAAACAGAAATATAGTTCTCATATGCATGTAAACAATTGAAGCCAAATATAGTTCTCATATGCATGTAAACAATTGAAGCCAAGAACAACAGGAGAGAGAGAGAGAGAGAGAGAGAGAGAGAGAGAGAGAACACACCGGCCCTACTGAGATTATCATCTTCAGCGTTTGCTAACGCAACGGTAAACTGAAATTTCTCATATGGCGATAATTGCAGTGATGTGGATAGATTGTCTAGGAATGTCTCATTGATTTCTGTATACTTTCCTAAACATGAGAACACCTTACAGAAGTAAGGCTTTCCCATCAACTTTCTAAAGATAGAAGCAAATGCAGGTTCTAATTGAGTACTCTTCAAGTTTTTTTCAAAAATCTTGAAGTGATGCACGCAGTTCTCAATAAGTAATATGCTATCTTCTTTTCCACGTTCAATAAACTGCAAAAAGAGAACATTATAACAACTTGAGATGGATGCTTTCCGATACATTGCCAATGTGTCATGGTCCTGTTCTATTCTTGCATGTATTTCATAGAACATTTTAAAGCTCCAAGACTTCCATATTTAGAATAGTGAAAAAGACAACTAAAGACTTCCTTATAATATTTATAATCTCCAAAGATACTGGAAATAAAAGTTAAACATAGTTTCCTATAAATTTTGAATCTCGAAAGATACGAAACCTAGATACTAGATTCCTACTATAGTATTCTTCCCTCTGAATAATTAAATACAAATCTTATATTGAATTTTCAAACATTAAACTCTTAAAATGTTCATCAGTGTCATTGTCTTCGCAATCACCACTCGTTATTCCTAGTGGTTCTAGAGGATAAAAATGAAAAATTATAAAACTCGATGCATCACCAGAAGCACAAAGGCATCTCGTATGTTCAAAGGAGTATTTTTCATTGACAGATGACGATATGATTTAGGAAGAAATGTTTCATAGGCAATTAGGAAGAAATGACAACGACAATTAGTTGATCAAATAGTACCCTTTGAATAAGTAAAAGACAACACTATGTTTAAATCTTTAAAAAATATTTTCCTTTAAATAGAAACCAATGAAGTTAACTGGCACCTTTGACCTTGAATGATAACTGCAAGAGATAGATGACCAAGGAAAGTACTTTCAAACTGGATCAAACAGAATAATCCTATTTTTATCTATTACTGGACTAGTAGAATTACAAATAAAAATATTATGTTGTAGTTCTAGAATTTCTTAACTCCTGTATTTCATAATTTAAGTTGATTACCCTTTGAAAACATGTAGTCCTAATGTGCAAAAAGACTCCTATGAAAGTGAAACAGGCATGATAACCATAAAATAACTGCGATAAGCTTACGATTTCATACTGATAAACTGCAACAATTACATTGTATGTAGGAACCACATGATTAAGGTATATATACCATGATTCTAATAGTTATTAAGGAAAACTATTTTAAAGTAATGTTCAATTTCATTAATAACAGAAAAAACATGCTTCCAACATATGAAAATTGCCCTTAAGAAATAGTAAGTTTGCCATAACAACATGGTTTTTATATGGAAAACAAGAATAAGGCCACTCGTCAACCTTTCTTCAATGGTAGAAAGGTGAGCAAATGCCTCTTCTTTGATTCAAAATTCGAGCCTTATCAAGTTATAATCGCGTTTTAATGAACACAAAAACCGTGAAGTTAACCAAACCTCAAGAAAATTGTGCTCAACGCCCAAATTTCGTTTCCAATTAAATGTAACACCACCCTGCAATTAACCTCGAAACCACCAACTCATTCCGATTTAAACCACCAACAAGAACAAATAAAACAGTTAAAAAAAAATCATAGCTCAAAATTGTTGCTTTCAAAGTGATCTTACTTCCACAAAGATTTCTGCACATCGCACTCAAAATCTCCGCAGAAAAATACAAAATTTAGGGGTTAATTTAACTTAATAATTAGTGTGTGTCGTGAACAAACAAAGAAACAGATGCGACTAAAATAAACCAGTTAGGGTTTTCAGAAACGAGAAATTGGGAAAAAAGTTTATGCCTGAGAGAGTCTGTGAACCACAGAGTCGTAATTTTCTTCGTTCAACTTCTCAAGCAACTTCCGGATTAATTTAGTTGAAGTTCTCTGCGAAGATGGACTCATGGCGAAAGAAAACAGTTGATGATTGATCGATTGAAGTTTGATTCGCTGATTATAATCAAATTCAGAGTTCTGAATTGAGGTGACGGTGTGAACAGGAAGATTTTGGGAGCACAAGAGCGAACTATGAAAGCAAGAGTAGTGCTAGTCTGTGGGCTTTTGACGTCTATATATAGGCAATTGATCTCTGGTGCATGGATGTCGAACAACATAAATAAAACCAAATCTTCGCCTTCAGTTATTGAATAATGCAAATCCAGTCCCTCTTCTTTTCGGGTTCTTTTTTATGTGCATAATAAAATGGAAAGATGACACGAAAGAAAACAAGAAAATAGAATAAAATGGTTTTAAAAAATCTAAGTTTATTTGGATAATTTACCGTTAAACATACAAAAGTTACCATGAACCAACAAAATAAATAGATGAATTTTGTAAGAGATTTTGGATTAAAGGAAAAATATGATAGATATAAAATACTTTAAGTGCTGTTTTTTAGTTTATTGAAATGTTAGACACATTTATTACGGTGTATTAAATGAATATATAATAATATTTACTCCATTTGTCTTTATAAAACTAAATGCCAATATATTTTAAAAGAAATAAACATATATATAATATAATATTTAATACATTGTCAAATAAAAATAATTAAATATTTAATTGAATAAAATACGGAGAGAATGTAAACTAATACATAAATGTAAACTTAAAATAAGAATATCATATGTTATCTTTTTTGTTTAAGGTTTAGGAACGACCGACTGGACAACATAAAAAAATAGGTCATTTTTTGCTTTTACCTACTACGACTTAATATCAAACCTTTTTTTATTTCTAAAATAATATAAGTAGATACATAGAAATGAGCCCCAAAAATTTGGAGGTCCCGGGTCATCGCTCATGTCGCCCTACATTCTGATACGACCATGTTTAGGATTATGCACCGTCTATAACAATGTGAATTAATTTAAGAGTAATTACTTTTAGTTTATGAGTAAGTTATATTTGTTTTTTTAAAAGACAAATAAAAAAATATTATATTTTTGTGTGGTATATAACATTTATTACAATTTTTATGTTAAATTACATATATGTCCATTAAATTACAATAAACCAAGTCATTCCCTCTTCTATAAGATATATATATATATATATATATATATATATATATATATATATATATATATATATATATATATATATATATATATTTTGATTGAAATATAGAAAATTTGTTACACAAGTCGTCATATACTACAGGTTACAAAAGTTACATCGAAACTACAAACCCTAACATGGAAATCTAGTGCTTTATTAGGCTGCAACCCTTCAACGACGAACCTGCACAGAGACTAGACTTGCACACGCAACAGCAAACCATAGAACCGTCACCACCCCGTAAGTCGACGTCTTCGGGCAACTGATCGTTGGGTAATCCAACGACCCCGAGTACACACAAGCATGGCTAGCACTGAGGCAAGCAGCAGGAGTAATATCTTTTCCATTTGCTTCCAACAAGGTTCGAACCCACAACCTCCCCTAAGGAAGGCGAGTACTCTAACCGGTTGATCCACCATGTTGTGTGTGTGTGTGTGTGTGTGTGTGTGTGTATATATATATATATATATATATATATATATATATATATATATATAGGGCTAGGTTTATGTGTTTTTTACATTTATTGTGTGCTAGAATGCACCAATAATAATTTAGTAAAAATTAAATAATTATTTAATTAAATAAAGATAAATATTACATGATTTCCATAATTGTATGTATGTTAAATGATATTCATAATTATAATTCTCTTTTTATGGAAATTAATTAAATTTGTCATTAATGTCAGTAATAATATTCATTCAGAATTAATTTGCATCTATATTTTCATGTATGGGTTCCTGTTTTGTTTATGGACTCACTCATTTAAAATACACCAATGTCGTATGGAATATGAAGAACGGTAGTGTATTCTACTAGAATACACTCTCATTCTGTTAGAATATACTCTCATTCTTCTAGAATAAACTCTCATTCTGCTAGAATACACTCTCGTTCTCCATGTTTCATGCAACTTTGTTGTATTTTGAGGGAGTGGGTCATGAAACAAAATACGAACCCTTACATGAAAACCTAGATGCGTATTCATTCTGAAAAAATATTATTGTTGATATTAATGACGAATTTAATTAGTTTCCATAAAAAACGAATTATAATTATGGATATCATGTAATATACATATAATTATGGAAATAATTTAATATCTATCTTTATTTGATTAAATAATAATTTAATTTTTACTAAGTTCTTATTGGTGCATTCTAGCATACAATAGATGTGAGAAACATTTGAACCTCTCTCTCTCTCTCTCTCTCTCTCTATATATATATATATATATATATATATATATATATATATATATAAGACGTAAAAAGATATTATAGTTTTTGTGAGTGGGATATAACATTTATTATAGTTTTTATGTTGAAATTATATATATATATATATATATATATATATATATATATATATATATATATATATATATATATATATATAGGGAAGGGTTATTTGGAAAACAAAAAAACCCTAAAAAACATTAAAAATTATAAAAATGCATAAAAAAATACCAAGACATCACACAACTTTTTTTTGAATTTTTTATCAAAAAATCGCAGCATTTTTTACAATTTCACTGAAAAAAAAAATCAATTCTTTTTTTTTTTTTAAAAAAATTTTCAAAATTTTTTTTCTCCGATTTTGACCTAAAAGTTGCGATTTTTTGATAAAAAAAATTCAAAAAAAGTTTTGTGATCTGTAAGTATTTTTTTTATGCATTTTAATGATTTTTAGGGTTTTTTTAGGGTTTTTTGTTTTCCATAGAACCTAAACCTATATATATATATATATATATATATATATATATATATATATATATATATATATATATATATATATATATATATATAGTAATAGCTAGGTTATTGTATTGTAACTATTTATTGTGTGGATGTAGGGTTGATTGTGGACCAATCATTCAAGTTATTTTAAGAAAGTGATTAATAAATATTATTGAACTAAAAATAATTGAAAAATACTATCTAATTTCACTATAAGGGTATTTTAGTCAATTGAGATAGATTTAAAAAAGAAAAATCCAGATTTTTTTAGGATAATTAATTCTCTTGATTTAAAAATTTTGATTTTTTTTTTAATTAATTGAATTTTAATTCTAACATAATTTTTAATTATACCCGACTTCATTCTATCAGAATGACATTTTGTTATAATGATATATATTATATAAGAATGTCAGGATATATATTTATGACGGAATACATATTTTGATTAAATGAACATCTTGAAGAAAAACAACATTATTGAAACATTAGTTGAAAAATAACAAGTCCTATTATATATTTTAATACAATTATACATATTCTAACAGAATGTCATAAAAATAAAATAAATTCTTAAAAAACATAGCATGCTTAAATATACAAATCTTGAACAAATGCACTTGATCTTCTTCACATCTATTCTTAAAGAATAAAACTGAAGCTTCCCTTCTCTTTTTGGTTATTTGGTTATTTAAGTCTGGTCAATTTGCATGTCTACATGTGAAGAACATTGCCCTTCATAATCCTGAAAGAATATTCGTCTTCCTCATTCTAAAGGCTTCCTCGTTCTGATAGAATATTGGCCATCCTCGTGAACCTGTCAATCTTGCACCCAAAAAAGCTTTTAAGAATGGAGAAATCCATCAAAATTTATAAAAAATACAAAAATAAAAAAAGTTTATGTTCTAGATTATCAAGTAAATTCTCAATTACAAAAGCAATGTTTGAAAGAATTTAATCAACTTTGTAGAGGGTTTCAAATAGCCACATTCACATAGAGGGTGGGGGTAACGTCCCAAAATTTAAGACTAAAAATTTCGATTTTTATATTAATAAAACCATTATCCAAAACATTATAATAAAACCATAGTGAAATCAGAGTATATCAAAATCATCCAAGTACATCGAAGTTAAACAAAATGCGGAACAATACGGTGTGTGTGACGCGATCACCCCGAGCTCTTCCCCTTCGAACCAAAAGTATCTGAAACATAAACTGAAAGTCGTAAGCACAAGGCTTAATGAGTTCCCCAAATTACCACATACTACACATATCAAACATATAATGGGCCCCGTCCGTCATCAGGCCCCGCCCGACATCGAGCCCCGCTCAGAACAGATCTGTCAGTCATCAGGCCCCGCCTGGCATCGGGCCCCGCCCGGCATCGGGCCCCGCCCGGTATACATACGAACACATAAACACATGCAAGAATCACACAGATAAATAACATACAATATAATCATCAGGCCCCGCCCGACATACATATCAGATATCATACATGCAAGAGTCACGCATACAACTAGCATCCTAATCAAAATAAACTATGGGTCGTCATTGGTGCCTTCGACCCGCCAAACACAATTAGGAAACTCACTTCATGCTGCTGAATCTTAAATAAAATCTCGGACTGCTGATCCGGAAGAATCCTCGCTCTAACACTATCAAATAATATCTGATTAATAATTGGTCCATAATCCAAAACTAGAATCCTAGTCCGAAGTCCAACCCTCAGGGTAAAAGTCCATTTTAACCTTTCCTCACTTGGCCCAAAATTCGAGGCAAATCTAATAGTATCAAAAGCCTAATATGGCCCAACTTCCTAGATGGGCCCAAAACCCATCATGGGCCTAATTCCAAGAAGGCCCAAAGCCTTATAATGCCCCAATATCAAAATACTATTGGCCCAACCAAGCCCAAACCCTAAAAGTCCAAAATATAGCCCAAAACGCGAAAGTCAACAAAAGTCAAATTGTTGAGTACGCTTGGCGTACTTAGACTTACGCTCAGTGTACTCCTTCCGGGGCCAGTACGCACAGCGTACGAGATGGGTACGCCCCGCGTACTCCGCAGACAACCAACCCAAACCATTAAGCACTTAATCGGTTAAGCCATTAAGCCAAACTCTCAGATCTGATCCTAAATGGTGACTTAACACGTAAAGTTGGCAACTTTACTCCCATGCATGACTTAATAAAACCCAAAACTCAAAGAGAACCATAACAAGGATCCTAACACATGCATGGACCAAAATAACTCATAAAGATTGCATTTTTATGGACAAGGGACCACAAAGGTACTATAATCTAACATCCATGGCTTCTGGAGTAGACCATAATCTCAAATATGGCTTAAAGGACCCAAAAATACACAAAAACACCCTGAACACCAAAACTCACTTCCAAGCTCCCAAGCAACCTCCAAGTGTTCTTCTTCTTTCACTTCACCAAAAACACCAAAACTCACTTCCAAGCTTAAATCTTCACAAATGGCAATTAGGGTTTCGATCTTAGGGTATAAAGAGATGAAGGTTGTTCATAAGGAGGTCCAAGGGTGTTATAAGTTGTTTAAATAGGGCACAAACCCTAAAAATTAGGGTTTGTCACTGCATTGCGTACTCCCACGTATGCCCAACGTACATGGATGCATCCGCGTTCCAACCAACGAGCCGGTACGCTCAGCGTACTCATAGAGGAAGCCCGCATATTGAGCTACGGACTAAAATGAGAAATTTTGCATTAAGGGTTAAAAAGAAACATACCACCAGACTCGAATGTTACAATTCTCCCCCACTTGAATCAGACTTCGTCCTCGAAGTCCGCTGCCCCAAATAACTCTGGGTAGTGCTCCCTCATCTCGTCCTCCAGCTCCCACGTCCATTTTGAACCCTTGCGATGCTGCCACCGAACTTTCACCAACTCAACAACCTTGTTCCTCAAGGTTTTCGTCTTCCTGTCAAGAATCGGCACCAATATCTCGATATAGTTTAGACGATTATCCACCTAAATATCCTCTAATGGAACCACCGTGGAATCATCCACCAAACATTTCCACAACTGAGAGACGTGGAATGTGCTATGGATTTGACTAATATCCTCGGGAAGATCAAATCGATAAGCAACCCGGCCCACCTGGAGAAATGATCGATATACCTAGGGCCCAACTTGCCCTTCTTCCTGAATCGGATGACTCCTTTCCAAGGTGACACATTCAGGAGAACCATATCCCCAACCTGGAACTCTAGATCTAATTGGTGCTTGTCACCATAGCTCTTCTGCCGACTCTATGCTATCTGAAGTCTACTCCAGAACTGCTGAATCAACTTGGTAGTCTTGAGTACCACTTCAGTACTCCCCATAACTCGCTGACCGACCTCACCCCAACATATCGGGGTCAAGCACTTCCTCCCATAGAGCATCTTAAAACGAGGTCGATCAATGTTGTCATGATAATTGTTGTTATACGAAAATTCCGCTAACGGAAGATACGTATCCCAACTGCCACCGAAATCCAGAACACATGCCTGCAACATATCCTCCAATGTCTTGATGGTCCGCTCGCATTGTCCGTCAGTATGTGGGTGGAATGTCGTGCTGAAGTGCAGATGAGTACCCAACTCCTCATGGAACCTCTTCTAAAACCTAGAAGTAAAGCCAACGTCCCTGTCTGAAACCATAGAAATTGGCACCCCATGGCGTGCCACAACCTCCCTGATGTATATGTCGGTCAACTTCTCCACAGAGATACTCTCCTAAATCAGAATAAAATGCATGCTCTTGATCAATTGATCCACGGTGACCCAAATCGAATCCACTTTGCGCGTTGTCCGTGGTAACTTCGTAATAAAATCCATGGTAATCTTTTCCCATTTCCAAACGGGAATGTCTAACGGCTACATCTTGTCGTGAGGTCGCTGATGTTTGGCCTTGACTTTCCTTCAAGTCAAGCACCTCTCCACATATCAAGCTACATCTCGCTTCATACAGGGCCACCAATAATCAGGACTGAGATTTCTATACATCTTCGTCGCCCCGGGATGAATGGAGAATCTTAATTTGTGCGCCTTATCCATCAGAACCTGACGCTCACCATCCCAATAAGGAACCCACACCCTCCGATGGAGAGTCAATAACCCCTGACTATCATAATCAAAGGAAGCCACCTGACCCACTATACGCTCACTCTTTCGGTTCTCTTCCTTCATAGCCTTAACCTGAGCCTTTCGAATCTGCTCCAAGAGTGGAGTAATCACTTTTATCATCATACAGATATCCCTGATCGGAGCCGTGACCGCCTTGCGGCTGAGAGCATCGACTACCACATTGACATTCCCCGGATGGTAAAGGATCTCACAATTATAATCCTTCACCACATCCAACCACCGGTGCTACCTCATGTTCAGATTCGGTTGATCCATCAAATACCTCAGGCTCTTGTGATTCGTGTAAATAGTACAGCGGACCCCATAGAGGTAATGTCGCCAAATATTTAGGGCAAAAACCATAGCCCCCAGCTCTAAATTATGCGTCAGATAATTCGCCTCATGAGGCTTCAGCTGCCTCGAAGCGTAAGAAATCACGCGACCCCTCTGCATCAGAACTGCACCCACACCCGTAATCGACACATCACAATAAAATACAAAATCCTCAACACCCTCAGGCAGAGTCAGAATCGGCGTCTCAGACAATCTCCGTCTCAGGGTCTCAAAAGTTTCCTGCTGCTTAGGCCCCCAACGAAAAATGTCAGTCTTCTTCGTTAATTGTGTAAGAGGAATTGATATCTTGGAGAAATCCTGAATGAATCTCCGGTAGTAACCTGCCAAAGGAAATTCCAAATCTCAGATGGAGACCTCGGAACCTCCCAACTCATCACGACCTCAACCTTGGCCGGATCGACCAGAATACCGCTCTTACTGACAAGGTGCCCCAGAAACTACACCTCACGCAGCCAGAACTCACAATTGAAGAACTTCACATACAGTCTCTCCCTCCTCAATGTTTCGAATACTTCCCTCAGATGCTTCTCATGCAGCTCATGGGTCTTAGAATAGACCAGGATGTCATTGATAAACACAATCACAGACTGATCCAACATCGGCATGCATACGCGGTTCATGAGATCCATGAACGCGGCTGGAGCATTGATGAGTCCAAAGGGCATCGCCACGAACTCGTAATGACCATAACGAGTCTGAAAGTCCGTCTTATGCACATCCTCCTCTCTGACCCTCATCTGATGATAACCCGAACGTAGATCAATCTTGTAAAACCAAGATGCACCCTGAAGCTGGTCAAACAAATCATCAAGCCTCGGGAATAGGTAACAGTTCTTCACTAGTAGCTTATTCAGCTCTCGGTAGTCAATACACATCCGATACGAACCATCCTTCTTCTTCACAAACAGTATCGGTGCTCCCCATGGTGAATTGCTCGGTCGAATGAACTCCTTGTCTAACAGCTCCTGCAGCTGTGTAGAAAACTCCTGCATCTCTGGAGGAGCTAACCGATACGATGCTTTGGCTAATGGAGTCGCACCCGGAACCAAGACAATCCTAAACTCCACCTACCTTTCCGGAGGCACTCCAGTAAAGTCCTCCGGGAACACATCAGGGTATTCCTGGACAGTTGTCACATCATCCACAATCACCTTACCCTTCTCTCGGGTATCCATAACATAGGCAACATATCTGGAACAACCCTGCTGAAGATAACGTCTGACCCTAGCTGCTGAACATAGAATCGAACCACGCTGAGCACTCTCTCCCTGAACCACTAACTCTCCCCCAATTGGGGTTTGTATACGTACCATTTGATGCTCTCATTCAATCACTGCCTCATTGGGGCTTAACCAGTCCATCCTTACAATAACCTTGTTCCCTCGCAACGGAATAAGAACCAAATCAATCGGATACTGCTCGCTGAACATCTCTAGAATACAACCCTGATGAACCCTCGATACCCGGAAAGATCGGTCATCTGCAATCTCAACCTCTAATGGAAAATCCAGCTCCTCCAGAGCACCAACAAACCTCTTTCTAAGCGCAAGTGATACAAAAGATCGGGTAGCCCCCGTATCAAACACTATCAATGCAAAGATGTCGTTCACGAGGAATGATCCTAAAATAAAACACACAAATATAAGAAAACAAATCAATATAAATAAAGAGATAAGGAGAAGATACATACTCGTCACCATATTAGGCGTTGCATGAGCCTCATCGGCTGTCAGCTGGAAAGCCCTACTCCTCGCAACAGGTGCATCCGCCTTGCCCTGGCGGCAATCAGTAATCCATAGAGTCGCTGGAGCGGGTGCTGCAACTAGTCCTCCCACTGCTAAGCTTGGGCAATTGGCCTTCTTATGGCCCCTCTGATTGCAATGGAAGCAAATCAGGTCAGATGTCTGGGTAATGGTGGTGGTAGCAGTTCAATCCCTGCTAATATGTCCCGTCCTACAGCACTTGAAGCAGCCAAAACCACCACATGCATGCTCCATCGTGCGTCTTGCCGCACTTGCCATAGCGGCTTCGGCCGTGCTCACCTCTCGATCTCGAATCAAAAACATTAGGCCTCTTGCCCGAACCCTCTGAACCCTGAACCTAATCCAGCTTCCTCTTCCTCTCCATCTCCAAATCAATCTCTCTCTCTCTCTCTCTCTCTCTCCCTGACCCTCGCTATCATATCATCTAGTGTCCTATAACTGGATCGGCTCACAAACTGTCGGATATCGCTCTTCAACATCTCATGGTATCTCACCTTCTTCATCTCCTCGTCTGTTACATACTGCGGAACCAGCAATGCCCTCTCGCAAAACATAGCGGTGATCTCAGCCACCGTCTCAGTAGTCTAGCGGAGATCCTTAAACTCTTGCACCAACTGCTCGACCTCAATCACAGGTGCGAACTCAGCCCGAAATCTCATCACAAAATCCTCCCAAGTCATGGAATCGATCGCCTCGCCTCCCAAGGCATGTTCTACCTCCTCCCACCAGTCTCGAGCTCTGTCTTTCAGAAGACAGGAAGCAAGTTTGACCTTTTCCCCATCGGGATAACTGCTAGTGCGGAATGCATTAGCAACATCTGCTAACCAACGTCTGCTCACGATCGGGTCCTTTTTCCGGAAGAAATATGGGGCCCCACATACCTGGAACTCACGGAAATTCAAAGTATGAGCTATCGTCATCGCTACCATCTCAGAACGGAATGAGCCCAAACGCTCCTATAAAACCTCCATGATACCCTCCTAGATCGTACCAAAGATCACATGAGTCTGCTCGAGTATGTTACGGGTAATCTCAGACGAAATGAACTCTCACACTTGATCATCCAACTATCCGGCTCCAGAACCCGAACCTGAACCCTCACCAGCACCAGAACCACTACCCGGTCTTCCTCGAAGGGTCACCAAACTGAAAATAGACCATTAAAACCATCTTAACATGCATAAATGTAACATTTTGTTTAAAATAAAATAAATAAAATAAAATAAAATAGGTGAATAAATAAATAATAAGCCCTAAAACCAGAGATGTATTTTATATTTTATTTTATTTTAGCCCTAATTCCATAATAATTTATCAACGTTAGCCATAAGGAGTTAAATGGTATAAATTCCAGAATTTGGGGTCTATATTGTAATATTAGGACTTGAATTGTAATGAAATATGAAAAATGGGGGTTGTTTTGTAAATTATGATTCTAATTTGAAAAGAAATTGAGAGTTAGGGACTGAAAATGGGAAATTGGCATAAGTTGAATCAAAGACAGGTTAAGACCCGTCACCTTCTCATGTTCCTTCATTTTTAAGGAAGCATCCTCAAATCCTAACCCTAGAACCATTTTCGTCCACCACCCCTTTTTCCCCCATCCCCAGCCATCGACGACCTACTGCTGTGAACAACCGCCGCTGTCACCTCCGTTCCTTGCTACATCGAACTGCCGAGCGTCGCGGCTGCTTTCCCTTCCGGCGAGAACGGGTTGGCGATTGTGAGTGTGTCCGCTTCCACCATTCTTCTACCTTCTTCTTCTTCTTCTTCTTCTTCTTCTTCTCTATCACCATCCACAGCCGCGACACGGCAGTTGCCGGTGCTGCTCCGGCTGCTCCTCGCCTTCTTTCTGTCCCGCAACAGCTAGCCTCCGTCGCCGCCGATCGTACGACCCTCCCGTCCGCTACTCCGGTCGTCGTTTGCCACCCCGAAGGAGGCTGCTGAGTTCGTATTTAGCGTGAGTGGTGTGTGTGTGTGTCTTGTTTGGCCATATAATCGAAAAAAACCACCATGGCCGCCAACCATGGTGGCTGCCTCCTGCTGCCATCTCCTGCCACCACCAGCCACCGTGGGAGGTGGATGTATGTGTGTTTTATGATGTAAATATGTGTGTGTATTATGACGTGATGTTGTATGAGCAATCTTTGGCCGAAAAATCAAGGAAAACCCCCCACCACCACCGTTGACCACCACCACCCGGGGTGGTAGTGGGTGGTGCCCGGCTTATTAAACATTAAATAACCTAAAAGCCTAATCTGGAACCTAGTTGGCGCGTATTTGGGTTGGAAACCCTAATTAGGGTTTAGAAAACCCTAATGTCAAGAAACCCTAGTTTTTGGAGTTGGTCGGGACCCACGTTTTAAATTCTAAATAAATCTTAATAATGCCCCTACAATTAACTTAATGCAATATTAGGCTTAATGGATTAAGTCCTTAAGGGGTTAAGTGTGGAACACTAACCCTAGTTATCATTTTATGTGAAAAACCCTATAATCGGGGAACATGTTCTTACTTAACCCTAATCGTCATTTTATGTGAAACCCTAATCGTCATTTCATGTGAGGTGGTCACTGTTGCAAGTGACTATGACCTGTGATCGGGTATTGACTCAAGTATCTTCCTGTAGGTGATTGGAAGTGAGTTGAAGCTGGTAGAGTCCTTCATTGCTACAGTGGTTATCTATGTGCACATCGAGGTGAGTTTTGCCTCACTATACCCGTGGGTCGAAGGCACCAATGCCGGCCCACTAGCTTTGGTTATCTGTTAGCAGAGAGATGCCCTATGGACTGTATATAGTAATGTAGGATAGACTGAGGACTCTTGATCTAAGCTCTCATACATGTTCCTTGTTTGGTTGTGGTTCTAGATTAGGATCACCTGCCCGAGTGACTATCTCACCTCTGAGTATATACGGCCATGCATTTCTTGGATTGTTGATATTTAGTATGCTGTCATGATGTAGTGATCTGTAAGATCTGTATTCTGGCACTGAATATGTTGTTATGTTGCAGTGGTCTGTTCGATATGTGTTTTGGTAATACGTATGTTGCTATGTTTTAATGAATTGTAGAATTATATGTTATATGTGCTTGCTGGTTATCATCTATGGAGTGCCCTTAGGGATTGTCTGTGGTTATGTAGGATAGCCTGAGAACTCTTGATCTAGGTGTTGGGTTTTAAGCATTCTAACACTCCTATGGTGTACATGCAACCCTATAAACCTTGGATCTATGTTTTCTCTATTATACATGCAAATATTAACTATTCCAAGGTTTCATCCTAACTAGCATATTATGAAGCACCTATACTACAAAGTTCTAGTTAGATGACATACCTTTTGATGTAGCTTGATGTCTTCAAGCTTTAAGAGCTTAGCCCCAATAGTGTGGAAGCCTCAAATGGAATCACAAATCACCAAAACACCTTGAACGAACTTGAGAGAATATGTATGCACACTAAAATCGGCCCACTCTTATTTTCACACACTTGTGCCAATTTTGTGAGGCAAGGACCCCTTTATATATTATGGAGGATTAGGGTTACATTCATGTAAACCCTAATACCCATGACCTTTCATTTACATAGGATCCATGGGTTAAAAGCTCCATGGACCATCCATGAAAGCTTAGCCCAACCTAAATGAACTTGGCCCATTCCATATATATAAGAGTCCATATTTAATTAGTTCTTTTTGATCACTTAATTAATTCTAAATTAATTCTTGATCAATACTAATTAAATAATATGATTCCATATTAATATATTAGAACTTATAATATATTAATATAAATCATAAATATACTATTCTCAAAAGACTATCCATATAAATTGTGCCGATGAAGTGCAACCCAAATGGACCATGCCGAGTCGGGTCAAGTACATACCAAATATAGTTATGGACTTAGACATTAATCCAACAGTCTCCCACTTGGACAAGTCTAAAACTATTATTGAGTATGACTTCAAAACCTAACTGGCAATCGTAGCTCTTAAAGCCGCTGTCGAACTCTGACCTTGTCAATGACTTGTCCATTAGATAAGGGATCATATATTCCTCCATTCTAGATATCATATGGACTGAGACATGGATTATAATCATTCTCTCTGTCCATTTGTTGTTTCCTGATTTTTGATTTATGATGACTGACTGATTGAACAAATCAAATCAATCCTGGCTTGGCCAAGCACTCACATGTGTCATCGCTAAATCATCGAGGGGCCCACATATATCATTTTTATCCCGAAGGTAAAAGGAATGGATAAACTTCGACTCATATGACTTGTTCTACTACTTGTTGAATCATACACAAAGGCACGTTTTATAACATCGAGTTACCAAATGCGTTTTCGTGCAATCAATGTATAACCAACTCATAGTAACAACTCATATCTCTAGGTTTGAAGAATATAAGATATTATCGTCTCATGATCACTCGTGATAAAATCCATGAAGTGATTCAAATGAGCGCGGGTTGAATCCAATACTCAGAACTTATGAGCACTCATGAGTGTTGTAGCACCACTTTGTCCACCAACTTGGACCTCTACAAACCAACCCATGACAGTCTTGATTCATATCTACTTCCAACATATGACCGACTGTGGATGGTTTGAATAACTTAATCATTCAGGAAGAGCGACTTAGTTATTCTGGAAGTCAAAACATGCAAAGTGAAACACAAGAATAAATGAATCAAATATGGTATCAAACCCTATGAATATAAATAAACACTTTTATTTATCACCATACTGATTACTCATTATTCATTGTTTCGGTTTTATCAACTTGATACTTGAATTAAAAACACTAGTTGTCCTATGCTCCAAGCATGTACACTATGTTTTTCTTAAACAATAGCTTTTCCATACACCAAGTATGCACTCTATGTTTGTCTATGATCCTTACTTTGTGAAATAAACCAATTGAACATAATTTCAATGATTCTAATTTCACACTCCCAAATCCTTATCGAAAAATGTGAGAATTTCAAATTCCTATCATTTATCGAAATCTGTTTAGATTTTAAACTTATATGCACTGACCCTCCTGTAATGAATATGTACAAAGTCACAAAGACTTGTCAACAGTCATTATAAGGTATTCCAATGTAGATCAACTCCATGGAAACTAAGTCTCATATTCAAAGTACATTGCTTTGGACATGCTTCTTGCATTAAGTTTTCTAATCTTACACAGATAACTTCCACCTATGGAGACAACTCCATATTCTCATTTTGACTATCACTTCTGAATAAGAGATGCCTCTTTTCAAAATATGTCAATACGGTCCTTCCAAAATTAGCACTATACTTCCAACTGTCCCTGAGCAACCAATCTTTGGTAAACCTCAGATTGTCCTCGACAATTGCTTAATCATTTTAGTCATATCCAATTCTAGACCTTTTCCCTTCTTAATGCCTCTGGGCATTTGGAAAAATTTAGAAATGACAAATATTATAGCACATGCAATCGATCCTGTACCCAAAGCAAATGGTACACGATTCATGATGTCTCACATAAAGACATGATTCTAGACCAGTCTTTTGCTACAATATTTTTATTTGCCATGTTTTCAAAATTTGACTATGAAGAGGGATGCCGTAATCATAATCGAATTTTGAGAACGCAATATATAGAATTTCCTTAAGTTGAACCAATCCAACATGAAATTCATATATATATTCTTGACTAAAGATGATTAAGGTCTCAATCTAAGCCTTTAGAACTGAAATGAAGTATATCCTCTCCCTTAATTATAGCAAAACAACTTTTTCAATCCCTGCAGCCTCACGAATTGAAACTTTTGTTTTCTATAATTAACATTGCTAACTTGCAACACTAACAATAATTATCATGCTCCCACTAACATGATGATTATTAGCATAACACTTATGCTCCCACTAGCTTTGACATGTACTCAGAAATCAGCTGGACTTCTAGAAATCAATACTTTATTGACTTTCTTACCAAAGTTCAGATTTCTGATATGAGATGCTTTGATAAAACTTTATCAAAATCATACACCTTTCCTTAGATAGCATGCATGTGTGTCTAAACAATTTCAAAACTATGAAAAGGGATGCCGTAATCATAGTCTCAATTGTTTAGACCTTTTGCCATCTGCTTCAAATCTACTTGGTGGAAGTGTTTCCTCACCATCATTTTCATGAATCAGAGAGAAACCTTATGACCCTTAGATTTTATGGTGTATGTGTTCTTATCAATGTGAATCGTCAAAACCATAGTCACAAGACAAGGATAATGACAAATCCAAACTCATATGGACTGAACTTATGCAATCTTAACTTCTTGCCACCTGGCAGTACAGGGCCTGCCATTGCTTCCAAGTTGTTATGCAACCAATTGAGAACTTTCAGAACTCCTATGCAAAGCCAACTTTAACTGGAATGGGCACAGAATATGTCAACACGATAGGTTATAAACCTCAAGTCGTGTGCTAGTGAAGAACCTCAGGTTTTATTCTTGATTAGTTCTTGAAATTCTTTTTAGGATATTTAAGACTCCCACTATCCTCTTGACATATAAGACTATCTTGCCAAATATTCAAGAGATAGTGCGGATTCTTTATCAAGACAAACACTTCACACAATTGGCCTTAGTTGGTCTTTGTTTTATCCAAAACATCACAACTTACCAATTTCAAATGTACAAGGGTAGGACACTTTTACTCTTACATTTGACAAGTGTTTTAAACCTTTCTTTAAGATATGTCACTCAAGTTACAATCTTGGAGTATGACTCTAAGAATTGTTTTGGAACGAAGTATGACTCATCTTCCTGATCTAACCATTTCAGCAATTCATGACTCCTCTTCTTAGTCATAAGAATGCACTAAGATGACCTTTAGAGGACTAATTATGATATGATTTCTAAATCATTAAGATGATCACAAACATGATACTAAAGTACTCTCTCATCTTTTCAGATTTGAGAAACTTTTATCTTTCTGCCTAATTTGATTCTTCCCATTCGTTCTTCCATACATTGAGACTTTTCCAATGTTTCAGAATTATACTTAAACTTGTAAGTATAACCATATTTACTAAACTTTAGTAAATCAAATAGTCTTAACGAGCTTTGTGGTGGACATGACCAGTGCACAAGAATGTGTACTCGATCCCTTTAGTCCTTCACTTGACTCACACATCCATGTGAACAAGTAATTAATCTTGATTTTCCAATGCTTGAAAGTTCTCATTCATCATACTATTCAACTTGCATGATTCCAAGTTTCGGTCCAATTGAAACTTGGGTGATGAGGAACTTTCCTGATTTGGTAAATTTAGACACTACCACAAATGAAAGAATCAAATCCATTTTCCAATATTGCTGTCAGTGGAATCATATAAGCAACAATTTTCCACAAATGTCATTGTAAGGATACTTCAAATAAACAAAATTAAACAATTTCCTTTTATTTTAAAACTTTGCGGAAAAACTTATCCTTACAATCCACATGGAAAATTGTTGTTATCTATTCCTTAGCAATATATCATAACTTCTTAAGCAACTGCTCAAAATTCTGATGCGATCGAAATCCACCTTCGCAATCAGAATCAACATATACTTCCTTTAAGATTTCTCTCTATTCTTTGATTCTTAAAACATCAACATGTGACCCAGTCACATCATGTAATGAGGATCTCAGAATAGAACTTAACAGAGTTAGATAATGGGCTCTACCTGATGTAGAGTCAAACTTATTGACTTTAACATCCTTAGGTAAATTTGGCAGCTTTGCAATCAACGCCCCTTCCTTTGGCAAAATAAACATATGGACCCTTTGGTAATGGGACTATCTCAGACTTAGCCTTTCTCTTTACCATTTGGTCAACCGGGTTGACTATGGCCAATCCCTTTCCATTGGGAAGAGAATGTTTTTTCTGGATTTCCAGTGTCACCATTGTCACTGTCCATAAAGTTTTTGGATCTATGTTTTCTCTATTATACATGCAAATATTAACTATTCCAAGGTTTCATCCTAACTAGCATATTATGAAGCACCTATACTACAAAGTTCTAGTTAGATGACATACCTTTTGATGTAGCTTGATGTCTTCAAGCTTTAAGAGCTTAGCCCCAATAGTGTGGAAGCCTCAAATGGAATCACAAATCACCAAAACACCTTGGAAGAACTTGAGAGAATATGTATGCACACTAAAATCGGCCCACTCTTATTTTCACACACTTGTGCCAATTTTGTGAGCCAAGGACCCCTTTATATATTATGGAGGATTAGGGTTACATCCATGTAAACCCTAATACCCATGACCTTTCATTTACATAGGATCCATGGGTTAAAAGCTCCATGGACCATCCATGAAAGCTTAGCCCAACCTAAATGAACTTGGCCCATTCCATATATATAAGAGTCCATATTTAATTAGTTCTTTTTGATCACTTAATTAATTCTAAATTAATTCTTGATCAATACTAATTAGATAATATGATTCCATATTAATATATTAGAACTTATAATATATTAATATAAATCATAAATATACTATTCTCAAAAGACTATCCATATAAATTGTGCCGGTGAAGTGCAACCCAAATGGACCATGCCGGGTCGGGTCAAGTACATACCAAATATAGTTATGGACTTAGACATTAATCCAACACTAGGCTTTCTTGCCTTTTCCTTGTTTGGATTTGGCTTGAGAGTAGGATCATCTGTTCGGGTGGCTATCTCACCTCTGGTTACTTATGGTTAGGCATTCTATAGGGGTTAGCCGGTAGCGGGATTCTATGTTGTGAGAGGATTAGTAGGCAGTATTGAGCTGTATGATTGCTGTTTACATGTATTATGTGCCAACTTGATCTTGATTGTTTATATGTCAACATATTGTGTTTGGTTTGGGTTGAGGCGGTCCTGCTTTGTGCGGTAGGCCAAGACACCCGGTGCGGGCCGGCTGTAAGCCGTAGGCACGGAGGCTCGGGAAGAGTGGTAGAGTTGAGGCGGTAGAACAACAAATCTTGGGTATTCCAGCCCGATGGCTTATTAGACCTGTTGTATATTGGCATTCCAACCTGGGGTATTCCATCCCGAGGATGACTGGACTCAGAGGTTGACTGGGCCCGACATGTTTGATTGTATATGTGATTTGTTTATATGGTGGTATTTTGGGGGAAACTCACTAAGCTTTATGCTTTCCCAGTTGTTTATGGTTTCAGGTATCATCGGTTATTGTTGGATGGCGAAGGCGAGACTGTACACACTCATCAGCAACATTGAAGATTCCGCGTTTCTACAATGCTCTGATTTTTAATAAATGAAATTCGGAATAACGATTTAAATTAATTAATGGATTAATAAATTGGGAAGTTTTACCCTAATAAAAATAAAAATTTTGGTCCTGAAAATGGGATGTTACAATAAATATATATATCATGGAGTCTCATACTCTACAAGCTTCCTGGTATCATCGCAACTTTCCTTGACTCGATTGCGGATCCTCTGCTTCCAGTAGTACGGGCCCATACTACCTTCCACATCTATCCGTACTTTCCTCAATGATCGCTTTGAATCCTCCAAGTCACTCCTTATCCATACATACAATCCTCAACAAGACAAGACTCCTAGCACTAAATCTCTTCCTAGGTTTTCCTAGGGCAACCACCACACTACTCCCACCATCATCTACAGAAGGAAATCCCCCTAACATCCTCTAACTAGTTCACGAATACAATTATATATCACCGACAACAGATAATTCTTCGAATGAAAGGTCTCACACTACAACGGTTAGACTCTGTCACACCCCAAACCAGAACGGCGGAAACGTTCGGGGGCGGAGGACGTCATGTTCAGTATCATAACAATGCACAATAGTAAAACAAGCAACAACATCATCCATTGCATTAATAATATAGTTAATACAAGTGTGTTCTGTGTAAAGTGTAAGACATCAAAAATATATAATCAAAATAAAGACGAGTCTTGAATATGCTCCGTCTTCTCAAAACTTGGTCATATGTACCTGTCTACTTATGACCTGAGAGTACAAGTTATTTTGAAAGAGTAGATCAGCATTTAAGTTGGTGAGTTCATAAGTATTTTTGTGTCAAATGTTTGCATTAGTTTGATGAAAATGTTTGTAAGTGTTTTGATGTAAATGTTTGTATACCTCCTAGAAAATCCTATATTTTTTACTAAAAATGGAAAGTAGTCTTCTACCAAGACCCAACTGTTTTGTAAGTTTGTTCTCTCGTAAAAATGTATGTATTCCCAAGTTTATGACTATCTTTACTAGAAAATAGTTTGCGTTACTCGATGTGAGAATATCACTATATGAATGTAATGGGAAAATGAAGATGTACAGTAGTATTGTATAAAATAACTACTGAAGTACTAACTACCTTAAAACCAATTAGCTAAATTAAGGTAAAATGTGATGAGGGTATAACCATGCTTGATTGACTACTATAAACACGACGATCAAAAGACGTCGAAATGGTATGACATTTGTCACCCGTAGACCTGCAGGTCCCACTGAAGCTAGCAACAAGGTGTAGGATGGTCAATCCCGTATAGATCTATACATAAACTCACGCTCTCCCTCCAGGAGACTCTGGTTACAAAACGTGACACAACAAGTATATGGTTATGCCATGAAGTAGTGGCTCACATTATTGTTATCTTGTTCTTGTTATAGTATATATGTTCCTTCCTGTTCTAGTTATAGTATGTATGTTCCTTTTTGTTCTAGTTATAGTATGTAAGAATTGACTCATGTATGAACTGACTCATGTAAGAACTGACTCCTGTAAGTTTCACTGTTCTAGAAGTAGTAAGTAGTAATCCTCTAAACTATACCTATTATAGTTTACTAGTATGATTGTTTGACTGTTACTGATTTGTAGAAAAGACTCAATTACTAACCATAAGCAACTGAGTTAAGAATGAACCTTAAAAATGGGTTTAATATTCACATATGTATTTAATAAGTATAACTATGGTTTAACCGAATTCGGACTAGTGATCCTACCCCAAGCCCATAACCAAACAAGGAACAGGAGTCAAGGTATCTAGCAATAGTCCTAAGTCTGTTAAAGCACACTTATACGTAAATAGATAGACGAATATGATTTAATATAAAAGAAGTTTATAAAAGCTTTAAAAGAGATTTAACAAGTTTTGAGTATAAGAAATCCTTTTGGATGTTGTTTTCATATGTAAATGGTTAACACAATTTCATTGTGTTCTACTTGTATTCCCCCCCCCCCCCCTAAAAGCATTTAAAAGTGTAGTTGTAGGGGTATGAACTCACCTGTAGTGAGTGGTTTGAATGAAAGATCGATATAGGATGCTAAGTATGCCAAGTGAAGTCTCGAGCATAAACGGATCCTATTAAACATATAATAACACATATATGTATACAATTAGTGTATATAACAACTAATATGTAAGGGAAACAACCTCAGGAACTAGGAAACACTTTCAATGAAGTGTTAGAATCACAAATGATTGGTTGAAAGGGGTTCACGACCAAACAAGGAGTGTTCACGGCCTTAGAAGGGTTCACGGCCAAGAACACTTGAAGTGTTCACGGCCCAAGTCTTGATCCTATGAAGGGTTTACGGCCATGGATGGAGGGTTCACGGCCCTATGAAGGGTTCACGGTCGTGAACTCTTGAAGATCTTGCAAATAAGAGTCTGTTTCATGGGTGGAATCAAGTGTTTCTAATGGACAACAAGATGATGGATGATATACTTACATTTTGGAAGCCTTTTAGAAGTGTTCACGGTTGAAGATAGTTGAGAGAGAAGTGATTTTCACGGCTAGAGTTTGAAGAAATGAAGAAAAATGAACCAACTCCTTATATATAAGAGTTGTTCACGGCCAAGGAAGGGTTCACAGCCGTGAACCTAGATGTGGCCGTGAACTCATTTTGATGGTGTTTCCAGCTTGATTGCAACTCAAAGAACTCAAGCTAACACTTCCTAATACACAATCCTTGAGTGTACTAGGCTTAGAAACTCTCAAACAGACCCTTAAGGCAACATAAGGGTAACAGAAACAAGTTTGACTTTTGATTGAATTGATTGACTTTACAAGATAGAAATTTCGGGTTGTCACATCATCCCTCCTGTTAAAGGGAATTTCGTCCCGAAATTAGAGTTTAAGCAAATACATATAGACTAAGGGAAAAGATGAGGATGTTTTAGTTTCATTTGATCCTCACGCTCCCAAGTGAATTCAGGTCCCCGCTTTGCATTCCAGCGAACCTTCACTATCGGGATACAGCTTTGCTTCGTTTGCTTGACCTCACGGTCCATGATTTCTACTGATTCTTCCACGAAGTTGAGGCTCTCATTGATCTCGATTTCATCGAGTGGGATAACAAGAGTCTCATCGGATAGGCACTTTTTCAGGTTCGAGACGTGGAAGGTAGGGTGTACGTTACTAAGTTCTTGAGGTAGTTTGAGTGTGTAAGCTACAGGACCGATCCTAGCGAGAATTTCAAAAGGCCCAATGTACCTTGGATTTAGATTACCACGCTTTCTGAAGCGTATCAAGCCCTTCCAGGGTAAGACCTTCAATAGAACAAGGTCACCAACCTGGAATTCCAAAGGTTTCCGTCTCTTGTCAGCGTAGCTTTTCTGTCAGTCTCCAGAGGCTTTCAATCGTTCACGAATCTGAACAATCTTCTCTGTCGTTTCCCGAATGATTTCCGGACATGTGAGAGTGCTGTCAAGAACTCGTCCTTTAGCTAACTGCGTGTCACCGACTTCAGCCCAGCACAGAGGGGATCTGCACTTCCGTCCACAGAGGGCTTCAAATGGAGTTGCCTTTATTCTTGTGTGATAATTGTTATTGTAGTAGAACTCGACAAGGGGTAAGTGAGTATCCCATGCCTTTCCAAAGTCAATCACACAGGCTCGCAACATATCTTCTAGGGTTTGGATGGTCCTTTCACTTTGTCCGTCGATTTGCGGATGGTAGGTTGTGCTCATGTCCAGCCTAGTTCCTAGGGAACTTTGTAGCGACTGCCAGAATCTTGAAGTGAATCTACTATCTCTATCAGAGATAATAGATATGGGAACACCATGCATTCGTACAATCTCCCTAATGTAAGTTCTGGTTAGCTTTTCCATCTTGTCAGTTTCATTGATAGGTAAGAAGTGTTCGGACTTGGTTAACCTGTCTACGATCACCCAAATGGTATCGAGACCACCCGTTGTCTTTGGCAAATTGGTTATGAAGTCCATTGTGATCTGCTCCCACTTCCACTCAGGTATTTCCGGTTGTTGAAGTAAACCTGAGGGTTTCTGGTATTCAACCTTAACATTGGCGCAAGTAAGACACTTACTCACGAAGGTAGCAATCTATGCTTTCATGTTAGGCCACCAGTATAACTTTTTGAGATCCAGATACATCTTATCTGAACCTGGGTGGACGGAATATCGAGTATTGTGCACTTCATTCATGATCACGTCTCTGAAACCACCGAGCTTTGGTGTTCAGATCCAATCTATGAGATACAAGGATCCGTCACCCTTGACTTCTAAGTTCTTATCCATCCCTCTAAGGGATTCACCCGCCACATTTTCAGGCTTCAAGGTTTCTAGCTGAGCCTCCTTAATATGTGTGGACAGATGTGAATGGATCATCATGGTCGATGCTTTGACTCTACGACCAGAGTATTATTTCCGACTTAGGACGCCAGCCACTACGTTGGCTTTACCGGATAATAACGAATTTCGCATTCGTAATCATTGAGTAGCTTGACCCACCGTCGTTGTCTCATGTTGAGCTCCTTCTGGTCGAATATGTGTTGAAGGCTTTTGTGGTCTGTAAAGATAGTGCTTTTCGTACCATACAAGTAGTGTCTCCAGATCTTCAGAGCAAATACCACTACTCCTAACTCAATATCATGTGTGGTGTAGTTGACTTCGTGCGTCTTAAGCTGTCTTGAGGCATAGGCGATGACCTTTCCTCGTTGCATAAGGACACAGCCAAGCCCTTGGTTGGATGCATCGCAATAAACCACGAAGTCTTCTATCCCTTCTGGGAGGGATAGTATCGGTGCGCTGCATAAGGCTCGCTTCAGCGTTTGGAACGCCTTCTCTTGTTTCTCTTCCCAGTCAAAGGTCACACCTTTCTGGGTCAATGTAGTAAGTGGTTTCGCGATCCTAGAGAAGTTCTGAATAAACCAGCGATAGTAACCAGTGAGACCTAGAAATTGACGAATTTCCGTAGGCGTCTTTGGTGCTGACCAGTTCTCAATGGCCTTTATTTTGGAAGGATCCACGTGAATTCCCTCTTCGCTAGCCACGTGACCCAAGAATTCGACTCTTCAAATACAAATTTCGCACTTCGAGAACTTCACATAGAGTTTCTCCGCTCGTAGTGTTTCTAAGACCTGACGTAAGTGTTGACTATGTTCCTCCTTACTACGAGAGTAGATAAGTATGTCGTCGATGAATACAATAACGAACTGATCTAAGTAAGGTCGGCACACCCGGTTCATTAAGTCCATGAATACAGCGGGCACATTGGTTAATCCGAATGGCATCACTACAAACTCGTAGTGTCCATAACGAGTTCGGAAGGCTGTTTTGGGAACATCTTCCTCTAAAACTCGTAACTGGTGATACCCGGATCTCAGGTCAATCTTGGAAAAGTAGTTTTCTCCTTGCAGTTGGTCGAACAAGTCGTCTATACGTGGTAGAGGGTATCAGTTCTTAACGGTCTGTTTGTTTAGTTCTCTATAGTCGATACACATACGGAACGATCCGTCTTTCTTCTTTACGAACAAGACCGGCGCTCCCCAGGGTGAGAAGTTTGGTCTAATAAAGCCCTTGCTGAGCAGTTCGTTCAGTTGACCGGATAGTTCCTGCATCTCAACTGGTGCTAGTCGATAAGGCGATTTGGCTACTGGGGTAGCTCCTGGAACTAAGTCGATTCTGAACTCGACTTGACGTTGTGGAGGTAATCCTGGTAGTTCTTCGAGAAAGATATCGGGAAAGTCACGTACTTCTGGTATGTTCTTTATGTCTTTCGCCTCTTGGCTCATATCAACTACGTGAGTAAGGAATGCATGACATTCCTTTCGTAAGAACTTCCGAGCTTGTATACTTGAGATGATTCTATGGTTCGAGTTTGGTTTGTCGCCATAGATAACTAGGGTTTCGTTAGACGGTAGATTAAAACGAACGACCTTTTCAAAACACATGATGTCAGCACGATGAAGACTCAACCAATCCATGCCGATAATGACGTCGAAACTTTTAATTGAGACAGGCATGAGGTCGATTGGAAACGAATGGCTATCTAGAGATAGAGTACATCCTATGTATATACAGCTAGTACTCTCAGTCTTTCCGTTAGCCATTTCTATAGTGAACGGTTCTTTTAGTGCTCATGGTTGTTGTTTAAGTAACTGTGCAAATTTTTGGTTCACGAAACTCCTTTCCGCTCCACTATCAAGTAGTATGCATGCATAAGAGTTATCGAGGAGAAACGTACTAGTGACCACTGTAGGGTCTGCTACCGCTTCCTCGTGGCCTATCGCCAAAACCCTTCCCACTCCGCCAGCGTTCCCTCCCTTTGGGAAGTTCCTCTTGTAGTGACCAACCTCGCCACACACGTAGCAAGCCTGGCCTACTCCAACGTCGGGGACCTGGGTGATTGGCCTAGCCGGAGCTTTGCAGAAACGGGCAGTGTGCCCCTTCCTGTTGCATTTAGCGCACTGCATTTCTCGACAGGGTCCGTTGTGGTGGAAGCTGCACTTGTTTCACTTTGGCAAGCTCCCAGCATACTGTTTCGCCGGTGCAGTGGTGGCAGGTGCTATTGCGGCGTGAACAACCACGATTTGCTGCTTCTTGGCAGAGTTCTGTGCCGCGTTGCTCTTCTTCTTGTCTCGAAACTTCTGCTAGTTGTCGGCTATTTTGGTTGGTTCTGGGACAGCAAGGGTTGTTGTTGGTGTGCGGACTCCATGATCTATGAGTTGTTGTGCCAATCTTTTGGCACTGTCGAAGGTAGTGGGGTTTGAAGCTAATACATTCCCCTGAAATGGAGGCACCAGCCCCCAGATGTACCTCTCGATCTTCTTCCCCAAAGTGGGGACCATTCCCGGACATAGAGCCACCAGATCACTGAACCTGGCAGTGTAGGCTACTATGTCGGAGCCCTTCATGGTTAGGCTCCAGAGTTCATGTTCAAGTTTCTGAACTTCGCCCCTCGGGCAGTACTCCTCTATCATCAGCTCATTCAGAGCTTCCCAACCCATTGCATTAACCACTAATAGAGTGAGTGACTTTACATGGCTATTCCACCATGTGAGGGCTCTGTCCGAGAAGGTGCATGCAACAAATTTTACTTTGCTTCCTTCCGGACAGGAGCATATCTCAAAGATCGACTCAGTCTTCTCGAACCATTGCGATAGAGAAATGATTCCCCCAGTCCCGTTAAAGGTTCTGGGTTTGCAGTTGGTGAAGTCCTTATACGAACACTCTCTAGAGCGCACGGGAGCATCACCTTGAGTAGAATGTACAGCTGTTCCACTCCCGCTAGTACCGCTAGCGCTGAATTGAGCTAAGGTTTCCGTAACAGCCGCAACCACTGTAGCTTGGAGAGCTGCAGGATCGTATTATGGAGGTGGTGGTGGTTGAGTTGGAGTTATCGGAGGATTACGTCTCGTTGATCGACGTGGAGGCATCTTTCAACTGAAAGTTTACAAAGATGAAGATGATAGTAAGCATTTAATAGTGAGTATAATGGGAGTGATCCATGAACTAAATCACCATAGCTCAACAAATAGATGAGATTATGATTGCAATAGAGATCTAACAATAGAAGGATGAAAGCATTTGGACAAAGATTTCCCCATGAGATTAGATGTCTGTCATTATCACTGGTATTTAAAAATGCAAATAAGTTCGGGAAAAATGACCTTGGAGTAGGTCTTACATCATACCAGAAATGAGAAAATTTTGACAACACAAAGACCTAACAGACTGAAAGTTCAAGGTCTTAAAATAAGCAGGAAATTAATACTAGAGTCTATACATAGGCCTAATCTATATCCAAAAGAGAGAGTAGAGTAGGCTCTACTCGCGAGGAGGGTTGTTCTGGTTGGTACTTGATTCAGCCCTGGATTCAGCCAGCTGCTGTTCCGCTTCCCATACACGCCTTTGCAGTGCCACCTGGTTCTGACGAAGATCCCTAGTCTCAGATCGACAGGCATTCAGTTCCACCTATAGGGCGTCAGTGTGAGACCTTTCAAAGTTCTGTTCGTCGGTTAGATGACGAAGACGAACTGTGTTCACTCCGGAGTTAGCACGGATCTCCATGCCTTGGTCGAAGTTTGCTCTTCCCTGCTCAGCATTGCGAGCAATACGACGCACCAAGAACGAAAGGACTCTGTCTGCTGAGCCTCCCTCATTCAGGTTGTAGAAGCTTCGGTCGCCATTGTAGGGAGGTGGTTGTCCCTGCTCATCACTCCACCTTCCCAAGTTTACCGCCCACAGAGGCGTCGGACCTTGAAAAGCCGGACGAGGGCTAGGATTTTGAACAACTTGGGGTGGATCAAATACATCTAGTTCTGAGTCTGAGTCTTCTTGGACTTCCTCCTCGTTCTCTTCATCAGAACTTTCCTCGGGGTCTTCTACTGCTGGGACCACCGGGTTCTCTTCTTCAGGTTCTGCATCAAGCCATCCACCATTCCCTTGATCGGGAAAGTACGGGTCGCCAGGGAGATGGAAACCAGCTATGTTATCTAAGCGAGAAAAGGGATGTAAGAAACATATAATAGACGTACTACTTAAGATAATTATAGGATGATCCTTACCAGTTACTTTAATACTTGCGTAGTGCATACCAGTCATATGTAACCAAGATAGAATAGACCTTCAAATAAGTGACCCTAACTCTAAGTCCACAACCAAACAAGGAACAGGAAGTAAAGCAAAGATCACAGATTCTAAGTCTATGACACCTTAGTCACATGTAACCTTAGTGTATCCACTCAGCAACTATTGACCTACTAGTAAAGACCTTTTAGTTTTCACACAAGAGATTATAGTATTACAAAATACTCCTATAGTATTTTAAGTTTATGTTATGTTCTAAAGTTTTCATTATGGTAGAGTTGGTAAGTTTTTAGACTTGCTGCAACACCACAACCATTCCTAGGCACATGCTAATCACTTCTTTGAAAGATATAGTTGATCAGGCTATATCACTCCCAGATCTGATTATATGTCCCCAAGCCTACTTGTGATGTCCAACAACCGCAATACTTTTGTTTTGTTCTAGTATGACATTGATCCTAGTATGAATGCATGCATGTATACTTTAGTAAAATATTTTATTATTTTAAAAGTATAAACTCTTGGTCAGAGTGTTTTAATCCCGATGTGTTTATAGTTGTATACCTTTTATGGGTTGATATACTCAATTCACTATAAACAAAGCTCTGATACCAATCTGTCACACCCCCAAACCAGAATGGCGGAAACCTTCGGGGGCGGAGGACGTCATGTTCAATATCATAACAATGCACAATAGTAAAACAAGCAACAACATCATCCCTTGCATTAATAATATAGTTAATACAAGTGTGTTCTGTGTAAAGTGTAAGACATAAAAAATATATAATCAAAATAAAGACGAGTCTTGAATATGCTCCGTCTTCTCAAAACCTGGTCATCTGTACCTGTCTAATGGTGACATGAGAATACAAGTTATTTTGAAAGAGTAGATCAGCATTTAAGCTGGTGAGTTCATAAGTATTTTTGTGTCAAATGTTTGCATTAGTTTGATGAAAATGTTTGTAAATGTTTTGATGTAAATGTTTGTATACTTTCTAGAAAATCCTATATTTTCTACTAAAAATGGAAAGTAGTCTTCTACCAAGACCCAACTGTTTTGTAAGTTTGTTCTCTCGTAAAAATGTATGTTTTCCCAAGTTTATGACTATCTTTACTAGAAAATAGTTTGTGTTACTCGATGTGAGAATATCACTATATGAATGTAATGGGAAAATGAAGATGTACAGTAGTATTGTATAAAATAACTACTGAAGTACTAACTACCTTAAAACCAATTAGTTAAATTAAGGTAAAATGTGATGAGGTTATAACCATGCTTGATTGACTACTATAAACACGACGATCAAAAGACGTCGAAATGGTATGACATTTGTCACCCGTAGACCTGCAGGTCCCACTGAAGCTAGCAACAAGGTGTAGGATGGTCAATCCCGTATAGATCTATACATAAACTCACGCTCTCCCTCCAGGAGACTCTGGTTACAAAACGTGACACAACAAGTATATGGTTATGCCATGAAGTAGTGGCTCACATTATTGTTATCTTGTTCTTGTTATAGTATGTATGTTCCTTCCTCTTCTAGTTATAGTATGTATGTTCCTTTTTGTTCTAGTTATAGTATGTAAGAATTGACTCATGTATGAACTGACTCGTGTAAGAACTGACTCCTGTAAGTTTCACTGTTCTAGAAGTAGTAAGTAGTAATCCTCTAAACTATGCCTATTATAGTTTACTAGTATGATTGTTTGACTGTTACTGATTTGTAGAAAAGACTCAATTACTAACCATAAGCAACTGAGTTAAGAATGAACCTTAAAAATGGGTTTAATATTCACATATGTATTTAATAAGTATAACTATGGTTTAACCGACATTCGGACTAGTGATCCTACCCCAAGCCCACAACCAAACAAGGAACAGGAGTCAAGGTATCTAGCAATAGTCCTAAGTCTGTTAAAGCATACTTATACGTAAATAGATAGACGAATATGATTTAATATAAAAGAAGTTTATAAAAGCTTTAAAAGAGATTTAACAAGTTTTGAGTATAAGAAATCCTTTTGGATGTTGTTTTCATATGTAAATGGTTAACACAATTTCATTGTGTTCTACTTGTATTCCCCCCTAAAAGCATTTAAAAGTGTAGTTGTAGGGGTATGAACTCACCTGTAGTGAGTGGTTCGAATGAAAGATCGATATAGGATGCTAAGTATGCCAAGTGAAGTCTCGAGCATAAACGAATCCTATTAAACATATAATAACACATATATGTATACAATTAGTGTATATAACAACTAATATGTAAGGGAAACAACCTTAGGAACTAGGAAACACTTTCAATGAAGTGTTAGAATCACAAATGATTGGTTGAAAGGGGTTCACGGCCAAACAAGGAGTGTTCACGACCTTAGAAGGGTTCACGGCCAAGAACACTTGAAGTGTTCACGGCCCAAGTCTTGATCCTATGAAGGGTTTACGGCCATAGATAGAGGGTTCACGGCCCAACCTTGCATCTAAGAAGGGTTCACGGCCCTATGAATGGTTCACGGCCGTGAACTCTTGAAGATCTTGCAAATAAGAGTATGTTTCATGGGTGGAATCAAGTGTTTCTAATGGACAACAAGATGATGGATGATATACTTACATTTTGGAAGCCTTTTAGAAGTGTTCACGGTTGAAGATAGTTGAGAGAGAAGTGATGTTCACGGCTAGAGTTTGAAGAAATGAAGAAAAATGAACCAACTCCTTATATATAAGAGTTGTTCACGACCAAGGAAGGGTTCACGGCCGTGAACCTAGATGTGGCCGTGAACTCATTTTGATGGTGTTTCCAGCTTGATTGCAACTCAAAGAACTCAAGCTAACACTTCCTAATACACAATCCTTGAGTGTACTAGGATTAGAAACTATCAAACAGACCCTTAACGCAGCATAAAGGGAACAGAAACAAGTCTGACTTTTGATTGAATTGATTGACTTTACAAGATAGAAATTCCGGGTTGGCACAGACTCAAACAAGAGTTGCGCAATAGAGTTAAAACCTAACCTTCTAAAATTATTTAGTCTCAACAATATGTAACTTAGCATATTCGCTTACTAGTTAGCTGAAGTTAATGGAAACTCCTAAAAGCACAAAGCAAGCAACATTCGAGCATCGAGTAATCAGAACAAGCATAACCTAAAGAGGCCATCCTATCACTGACTGATCACTATAAGCATGCAAATCTACAAGCTTATACATCAGCCATACAAAGGCATCTCTCCTAGATCCTTAGCCCTAATCTAGCATGCGATTCACAAAATCACAATTCAAAGCACAACATAAACATGTATGGGTATTTTGGGAAAACTTACTTGAGCTCGGTCGATTGCATGCACCACACCTCTTTCTTTTATTAGAAAAATATTTGTGTAAAATGTTTCCCTTTTGTGAAAAATTTAGCAAATCCTCAGTTTGAGTTCAGACACACCCGAGAGTGTGCCTGAATCCCTCAAACCAAGGCTCTGATACTAACTTGTAACGTCCCAAAATTTAAGACTAAAAATTTCAATTTTTATATAAATAAAACCATTATCCAAAACATTATAATAAAACCATAGTAAAATCAGAGTGTGTAAAAATCATCCAAGTACATCGAAGTTAAACAAAATGCGGAACAATATGGTTTGTGCGACGCGATCACCCCAAGCTCTTCCCCTTCGAACCAGAAGTACCTGAAACATAAACTGAAAATCGTAAGCACAAGGCTTAGTGAGTTCCCCAAGTTACCACATACCACATATATCAAACATATAATGGGCCCCGCTCGACATCGAGCCCCGCTCGGAACAGATCTGTCAATCATCAGGCCCCGCCTGGCATCGGGCCGCACCAGGTATACATACAAACACATAAACACATGCAAGAATCACAAAGATAAATAGCATACAATATAATCATCAGGCCCCGCCCGACATACATATCTGATATCACACATGCAAGAGTCACGTTTACAATTAGCATCCTAATCATAATAAACTATGGGCCGACATTGGTGCCTTCGACCCGCCAAACACAGTGAGGAAACTCACCTCAAGCTGTTGAATCTCAAATAAAATCTCGGACTGCTGATCCGGAAGAATCCCCATGCTAACACTATAAAGTAATATCCAATTAATATTTGGTCCATAATCCATAACTGGAATCCTAGTCTGAAGTCCGACCCTCAGGGTAAAAGTCCATTTTACCATTTCCTCACTTGGCCCAAAATCCGAGGCCCAATCCAATAGTATCAAAAGCTCAATAGGGCCCAACTTCCTAATTAGGCCCAAAACCCATCATGGGCCTAATTCCAAGAAGGCCCAAAGCCTTATAACGCCCCAATATCAAAATACTATTGGCCAACCAAGCTCAAACCCTAAAAATACAAAATATATCCCAAAACGTGAAAGTCAACAAAAGTCAAACTGCTGAGTACGCTTGGCGTACTCAGACTTACGCTCAGCGTACTCCTACCGGGGCCAGTACGCGCAACGTACGAGCTGGGTACGCCCCGTGTACTCCGCATACAACCAACCCAACCCATTAAACACTTAATCGGTTAAGCCATTAAGCCAAACTCTCAGATCTGATCGTAAATGGTGACTTAACACGTAAAGTTGGCAACTTTACTCACATGCATGACTTAATAAGACCCAAAACTCAACGAGAACCATAACAAGGATCCTAACACATGCATGGACCAAAATAACTCATAAAGATTGCATTTTTATGGACAAAGGACCTCAAAGGTACTAAGATCTAACATCCATGGCTTCTGGAGTAGACCATAATCTCAGTTATGGCTAAAAGGACCTAAAAAGGAACAAATAACACCCTAAGTTGGATATAGCATAAGGGAGCATCAAGTTGAGAGCTTTTTACCTCAAATAGCTTGCAAAGATGAAGGTGATTATGGATCTACAAGCTCAAGCCACTCTCAAGAAACCTCAAGTGTTCTTCTTCCTTCACTTCACCAAATACACCACTAAAACTCACTTCCAAGCTCAAATATTCACAAATGGCCATTAGGATTGCGATCTTAGGGTATAGAGAGATGGAGGTCGTTCATAAGGAGGTCCAAAGGTGTGATAAATTGTTTAAATAGGGCACAAACCTTAAAAATTAGGGTTTGTCCTTGCATTGCGTACGCCCTGCGTACTCCCACGTATGCCCAACATACGTGGGTGCATCCACGATCCAACCAACGAGCCAGTACGCCCCACGTCTGAGCTAAGGACTAAAATGAGAGAAATTTTACATTAAGGGTTAAAAAGAAACATACCACCAGACTCGAATGTTACATTGGGTGGTTACAGCGGTGTCAGATTTAGGCTTCAAATCAAAATGAATGATACCTAATTCAATACTCTAAAGCTTCCAAACATTGCCTTGTTATCGCCCGATTTTGCATGTTTAATGAACAATAAAATTCTAAACAATCTACTGAGATTCTAATTTGTTGATATTTACCACAGAAGAGCACACATCAGAAAATATAGATAAACACTCACATTGTTCATTAGACCATTAATGAATCCTTTGGTAGGAAAAAAGAAATTACTGCCATAAGAAAATGTAGATAAGCACTCACATTGTCCAAACTCTTGTGCCCTTTATCGCTACTCCATATTCTCCCATGCACAATCTATATAAAAACACCCAATTCAATAAAATAATTCCCAATTAATTAAATTCATTAAATTATTTGTAAGGAAAAAGAGTATAGATATACACGGATATTGTAGTCCTTGGAGATGTTGAAAATGTCATACACGATATCTTTCTGATGAAGACATCGTATTTGAAGCAATGTATGCGTTGGGCTCAGTAAATTATTGATTATTATGCTAGCTTCAGATTGTGAAGGATCAACCTCAACATCACATCCTCTGAACAGTTCTTGAGAAACTGGGTCTGAAACACAATAATGTCCTTGTTGGACATCATATATGCTCCTGCTACCTCAAGCTCACATAGGATTTTCTTCACATCTACAATAAAAGTTTTAATCGGGTCAAAACCATAACATGAAAATACTTTTGAAATCATGTCAAGAAATCTTACCATGTATCAACCCTTTTGAAATCACATCAAGAAATCACGTGGCCAAATAGATTCATGGTGATTTCTCTACTGCCACATCAAGTGATGGGATAGAGGCCAAGTATTCAACGGAAATGCCGATTTTTGCTGAGATAGGGGCGACGTCGGGGGCGGTGATCTGTTTATGAAGTCCTTCGCCACTTGGATCAGACCAGGGGAGGGAGAGGATGACGAAATGGTGGGCTAGAGTTACTGTGCCGACGAACTGGAAAGGGGAGCCAAGCGATTGGATGTAGACAGCTAGGGCTTTGTCGGGTGGAAGATTAAAGTTATTGAGGAGGAAGATGTAGACTTGGCGAATAGAATCCTACGCCTCACCAGTAAAAGAGGTGGGTGTCTTGGCCGCCAATCACCATGCCTCTGCGATCTCCATCTTCAAGTTGACGATGGTTTTTAGAGAAAGAGTGGGAATGGGTGGTGGTATTATAAGAACGACTGTAGATAAACAAGGGAATAAATTAGGTTAAAATCAATGTAACTAGCATGATTATAGGGAGTATTTCTGGAAGTTATTTATCAAATTACTAAACTACCCTTATTTATTTACTTAAATTTTTATTTAATTTTGATTGGTCCACAAGCATCCCTACATTCACACAACAGATAGTTAGAATACTTGAACCTACCTCTCTCTCTCTCTATTTATATATATATATATATATATATATATATATATATATATATATATATTAGGTAGAGGTTCATTTGAGACCACCTATATTTTGTGAGACATGCGGACCAAATCTGAGCCTTTGATCAAAATTGATCTTGTGGCTCATAAGAAAACGTGATTAACACTAATTAATCTAAAAGATTAGTTAATTAGAGGTAGATTAGTCACTAGGTTAAATTTTAGATCATCAGATCTGTTATCTTCACGTTATCACAAAACCCAGCTGTTTCGTTTCTTTCTACAAATTCACACTAATCGATCAACATTCCTTAATCTCCGATTCACGTTAATCAATCTTATATTTGCTTTGATTTGAGTGATTGAGGTTTATGTTCATCTATCGACATCAACAATTCATTACAAGATTGTTATCGATTTTAGCTCTGTGATCATCGATTTCATCCAAGGTAGAAGTTCAAGTGTTTAGTCGATTTCTACTAATCTTCATCTTCAACAATTGCTAACGATCTTTCAAGCTGTGCTTTTTACTCTACATCATGATTTCATCAATTGATCAAGGTTTGATTTTTCTTCCCCTGAGTTTTTGATCAACGATTTTTAGCCATTCATCAACTGATATCGATATCCATCGTATTGATGCTTCGATTTTACTCTCAAATAAGGTGTTTTATCAATTTAATTTCATCTTAAACCTATTATCAATTCAAGTATTTGATTTCAGCCATCGATTATCAATTTCAAGCTTTTGGTTTTTTCTGTGCATTTAAGCACATATGAAATGAAGATAAGCAAGCAAAAACAACGTATCTTCGTGTTATTTTGTGCTCATTGTATAAAATCAATGAGGTATGTACATAACTATTATTTTTCTTGAGCCAATTCTCTTACATTATACATGCACTCTACCTGTTTAATGAAAGTCCTGAATGAATAAAGAGTATGATGTAGAGTATGATATATCACTCTTTCCTTCCCACCCTTAAACTTTGTTATTATTTAATGATATTGACCCCAAATTCCAAGCTGATTTTTCTTAACTTAGTGATGACTGGTGTACTTTTTCTTTTTGTCAATGATTGAAGGACATACAACTGTCATCGATGCAAATGTTCAGTGCATATGTTGGAAGAAGCATATCATCCATATCTTGCCACCATTAATTAATGATGAGAACTCCAAGAAGCATATTGACATGTTGGTTTCAATGGTGCTTGGTCCATAAAGAGTTAAAGTGGCTAATAAGTTGATGGATGATGAGGACTTGGTTCATCTTTAGAATCGAAATCTGTAAAGAGGATGTTGTTTTAATTTACTCCCTGCACTCTCTTTATTTCTTTCTTGATGAAATTGTTCCTTACATTTGTGCAACTTTAAACATTATTATTGTACCAGATATATATCCTAATACCCATCAAACCCCTTTCACAGTGTAAAGTGGTACATACAGTTATGAAATTAGCTAAAACTTTCATGTTTTCTATCATTACAACTTTTTAGGTAAGCCCTGAATGGAACTGTAGAGAATGTGGCTCGATAATAGTTTTCTGGAGTGTCTCAGTCAATGTAGTGGGATGTTATAAATTTGCTTATATTTTGTTTGTTTGGTTTCAAGTGATGTATTTGAGGTAATTGGATAAAACGATAACACTATATTCTAAGTTTTTACTTTTACATTGGTATTTACAAATAAGTTGTGCATTATTTTAATTTTCTTACATATATATTGTTATATTCTAGTTCGATATTTGATGTTCATATAATCATTTAGTGTTACATTCTATTTAGAATGTTCTACATATACAAACATCCTATAGCATTATTCTATAATAATATTAAGTTGTAACTTGAATATAGACAACCTAATTAAATTATTCTGTTAGAATGGTATGTATATTCAGAATATTAAATATAACATTAGAATCTTATGTAATATAAGTTCATTTTATATGTTATAACACAATTTAAAATATTACACTTTAATATCAGAATATTTCATACAATTTCATAATATTATGTATCAATTAACAACATATTATTAAATATTGTAACCTTGTGATATATTTTTTATAATACAAACTTGAAATTTGGTTTTTAGTCTATGAGGTTTTAGAAAACGTTTCAACTTTCAGAGAAAAGTTTGATATTTATCCTAAAAGTATTCATTTCATTTTATAAACTTATATGTTTTTCACTCGTTTAAAAAGTTTATTAGTCTAGGTTCCTACATATTATTTGGTTTCCTACACACTTGAAGGGAATGATGGTCTGAATTAGAATATTTCATCTTATAATATAATATTACATCATATTACAATCTTTCGGATTATTACACATTAACATTATAAACTTTTCTTTTCTATAAATCATTTTTTTTCTAGACTATCCTATATATTCCTATAACGCTATAAATTGTAAATTTAGACTATTACATAATATTACATATAATATTAGAATCTTACATAATGTAAGTTAATTAAGAAATATTCTACATATAACTTATAAGAGTATAAAAAAGCCTAATTTTAACTAAGAAATATTCTATTAGAATATTGTACATATAACTTAAAATATCCGAGAACCTTATTCTATTATAATATTCTACATATAACTTTTGAAAAGAGGTCATATACAATATTATTATATTAGAATATTTTATATATACACATTATTTACATGTAGTAAATAAACTTATTCAATTAAAAAATATAGAACATTATTATATTAGAATATGCTACATGCTACATATAACTTAGAATATTCTAGAAATTCTACAAGAGTATAAAAGAACCTAATTTTAATTAAGAAATATTCAATTAAAATATTCTACATATAACTTAAAATATCCGAGAACATTATTCTATCGTAATATTCTACATATAACTTTTGGAAATAGGTCATATACAATATTATTATATTAGAATTCTATATATATATATATATATATATATATATATATATATATATATATATATATACACACACACACATTATTTTCATGTAGTAAATCAACTTATTCAATTGAAAACATAGAACATTATTCTACTAGAATATTCTACATATAACTTAGAATATTCTAGAAATTCTATAAGAGTATAAAAAACCTAATTTTAATCAAGGAATATTCTATTAGAATATTCTATATATAACTTAAAATATCCGAGAACATTATTCTATCATAATATTCTACATATAACTTTTGAAAAGAGGTCATATACAATATTATTATATTAGAATATTCTATATGTACACATTATTTACATGTAGTAAATCAACTTATTCAATAGAAAACGTAGAACATTATTTTATTAGGATATTGTACATATAACTTAGAATATCCTGGAACATTATTCTATAAGAGTATATAAAAGCCTAATTTTAATAGAATGTTATACATACAAACTTTAAATATAGTAATATGAGAAAGATGTTACTGACATTACATGACATAAACTAAAACATTACAAGTACTATTCTTGCAAATACATAACTGAATATCAACATTATACATCATATATTCTAAAATTACAACTATAATGTCATATGTACTTGTTCATATTCTGTTGACGCGTCTTGATCAGATGACGAGCTATCAGACGAAGTATCATGAAGTATGACTTTTTTTTGCCTTTATCTATTTCCGATGATAGAAATTGTTCAACATTCTTTCCAAAACTCATTTTTCCCTTGATTTAGTAGTTTCTTCATTTCAACTGTATTAAAACAATAAAACTATGATATAAACAATCAATTTATTATACTAGAATATTCTAACATTCTGCAAATAACTAACAATATTAAAATTGTTTAATAAATAATTTACAATTAAAGAATTTTATTTTATTTTCACATTAAATTTTACACAAATCTAATATGATCAAGGCATTATTAACAATACACAAAGTAGAATCGGAGATAAAATAACAAAAACAACATAATTGTCCACATGGTACTAACTCCAAATAAAGTTTATGTTCCTTTAATTTTGATTAGTAATATGTAGTATAATTCAAACAAGAGATTTAATATTATATAAAAAAACAAAAGATCAGATAACCTAGTCACCTAATCAGACCTTTATGTTAATAGAGGTAGTTCTAAATTATATGTTATACAATACTATATTACATTACGTCGTAAGTTTCAGAGATAACTATACAGTGAAATATCTTGATTATAATACATCTTCGAAGATACACATTGATTTTTGACTAAAACTGTACTATAATCAAAACACATAGATTTATAGAATATCTCAGAGATGAATATATTAACTCAAAATCACATACAAAGATAAAATCAATGATTATAATACATTGACTCAAAATCACACACAAATATATAACAGTGAAGAAATTATAGTACTATACGTTACGTGGAATAACTTTGGATGCAAACTCTAAATCCGAGTGTGTAGAATAAACCATTTGCTGGAATAAAAAGCTTCGATTTCTTTTATTTAGGAATATTTGACGATCCAGAACTTGATCTAGTTTCATAATCAGAATCACAAGATTGAAAATCCAAATGAGAAGGAATAAGAAATTGTGTTAAATCAGAATGCCTAGAATATTTATGTATTAAACCTTATTTCAATGTATGTGTAACGCATTATCTAATTAATCAACAAAATATCATTAGAACTCAAATTTTACTAATCATAATACTTAGAATATTACATATTTTACATCAGAATATGACACATAATTCCAGAATATATCACATTCCTTCATTGTTAATCAAGTACTATCACAATACTTTACAAAAAGGTTCAAAGCAAAGTTGTTTCCAACAAAAGAAGAATCTGTAAAATAAGATATTACACATTATTCAACAAAAAGGTTCAAAGCAAGTTGTTTCCAACAAAATCATAATGTCTAAAAGCGTAATATGACACGTAATTTCAGAATATTTCACATTAACTCATCATAAAAGGTTTAAAGAAAGTAGTTTCTAACAAAATAACATTTATACAAAAAAAATCAAGATCTAACTTATCAACTAAGAATATGTATAATATCAGGTTATCAGGCACACATTTACTTAACTTCGATTAGTTATATCTAATATAATTCAGACAAAAGATTTAATATTATATAAAATACAAAAGAATAGACCTAATCAGACCTTAGGTTAACAACCACTACCAACCTGAACAAACAGTTTCAGCTTTAAATGGGTATTAAACACTAATAATTGCTACAGTAAACAATTTCAAAAAACATTTAACCGAAACTACAATAAACAAGTTCATTCCTAACTCAAGCTATAGTGAATCTGGATCAAATACAAATCATAGCTACAATAAACATTTTCAGAAAAATAATTCACAATTTAGAATAAACAAAATAAGAACTTCCTGAAGCCTATTACAAGAGACAATTTATAATCTATATTATCTAGAATATGAATCTAAATGTGATATTGTCGGACTAAAAATACAGAGATGAATTCGATCATGTCAAAATAGAATAACAAATCCTCAGATTCTCAAAACGTATTATAGTCAGAAGCATAAAACCAATAGATTCCATTACAGAGTATCTTAAACTAAAAACCATAATTTCATCAAAACATAAAAATAATCTATCAAACCCTAGTTTGTTAATGTAGTGTTAGATTATGTGATTAATCAACAAATTAACATAAAAAGTTAAACAAACTATTAACCGAAGAGTCATTTCATATACTATTAAGATATTCAGAGAAGATAAGATCTAATTTATCAAAATCTAAAATCAGAAAACCTGTGATAGAGGTAATTTTTCCATTTGGAGAGGTTTTGTGTTTGAAACAACCACAATTGATGTTTGATCTGAATAAATCGATGTATTGAAGAAATAAATCTCGTCATTTAGGGATGCGACTATGGATTTTTGTTGAATTGATACAGAACCAAAACTTGGGTTTTTTGTTGCGAGTTCTCGTTGATGGGGCAGATTTCTAGGGTTTTGTGGAATAAGATTGAGAAGATTTGGGGAGATTTCATATTCTATCGAATTACGTTTGAGAAAAATCCAGATCAAGAAAAGTTTAGGGGAGAAAGAAGAAGCAAATCACGACTGGGAAGAAAAGAATCAGCTCTCATATGATTTGAGTGCAAAATGACAAAGCTATCCCTCCTGGTCCATAGTTAATCACAAACTTTGACGTATTTTCAAAATTGTCACCGCCTACATCAGCCTTTTTATAGTGTTTTTATGTTTTATTCCTAGCCACTAATTATTTGAGATGAGTGATCAAGATTTGGCCCCTTTGTCTCACAAAATTCATTTGTCTCACATGAACCTAACCATATATATATATATATATATATATATATATATATATATATATATATATATATATAGGCTTAGGTTATTTTGTGTAAAGTAATTATTGTGTTATTGTATGCATAAATGTGGGCCAATCAAATTTACTTATTTTAAGAAAGTGATTAATATAGATTATTGAATTAAATATAATTGAAAAAATCATCTTAATTAATTACAAGGGTAATTTAGTCGATTAATATAGATTTAATGAAGGAAAATTGCATTTTTTAAGGGATCATAGATTCTATTAATTTTAAAAATCCGATTTTACGAATTATAATTCTTTTAATTCGGACATTCTGACAGAATATGTTTATGAGTATATTCAAAAATAAAAATATTCTTGAGCCATAAATAATAAAAATATTCTTGAACCTATTTCTTGATGATGACTTTAAAAACTTCTTGAAGAATAACAACTTGTTGTAGAATAACAAAATCTTGAACAATCAATTGAAGAATAAAAACAAAAAATACATTATTTCTTATAGAATACGGGTAACAATTGTTAAGAATTACATTAATTGTTAAAGAATAAAAACTAAAAAAACAATCAAAACGGAGAAGAAAACATCAAAATCTAACAACGACTAATACATTCTAAAAGAATAATGTGGTTCGTTCTTCAAGCATCAACTTCTGTGATTCCAACAGAATTGGAATCCGTCATTCCATTCCAACAGAATTGGAATCCGTCATTCCATTTCAATAGAATTGGAATCTCACCAATATCATCCATTGAATCATCTACATAAATGAATAAGATTATTCCAAGATTCACAATGTACAGAAAGCCAAACAGGATCTGAAATAACAAGAAAGATATTAAGCCAGCAACAAATTTATGTAATTGTCAAATACCAAATGCAAGTAAAAAATCGCCTGGGCAGGATACAGCTGGCCTCCTGTAACATATTGTATGTCACCTTCCTTCTTTAACAACAAAATCGATAAATAATGTTTAAAATATATATGAGAAAATGAAAGAAAAACCATTGAAATATGAATTTAAAACCTTAAAACGGGTTCTTGAGCTTTTGTTCTGTTCTTTGAAATTTTATGGTCAACCCATTGAAGTCTGAATTGAGTCCACCGAAGTAGTCCTGTTTTCAGAAATGGCATAACGAATTACAATCAGGACCTGTATACTAAAAATAATGGAGAAAATGTTTGGTAGATTGTTTTAATAATTCCTGTTTTTTTAAAGATTTGTGAGAAAATATCAATAACTATATCATACGTTATGATGAGTGAAACTATGAAAGACATTGCATTGTACCCATTAGGTTCACTGAGTCGAAATGAAAACAACACTTAACAATGTCTTTTTAGTATAATAAATCCAGAAAAGTAAGAAACTTGCCATGATTTATGAATTCAGGCTCAATGATGTTGCTTCCAGTGCCACTAAAGCGGCTGAGACTATGAGTCGATGTATAGATACTGATCTCGATTTCGCCTCTGATCGTTTCAATGGATTCGGAATCTGGATCGTCGGGGTCGATTCTGGACCTATCGAGAACTGAATCTGCGAGAAGAATTCTCTCTTGGGCGTAAGAACCCACCTCCGGGCTTGCGTAATCCACGACATCTCCAACTTTGCAGAACCAAGTCATTGCCTCTTCCGTTTAAGCCATAAATGGAATTACTTAATTTAGGAGTAGGTTAAAAAATAAAAAATAAAATTATAATTTTTGTGAGTGGTATATATATAACATTTATTATAGTTTTTATGTTAGAAGTTGTATTTGTATCCATCAAAGTACAATAAACCAAGTCATTGCCTCTTTAACTATGGTATTTAGCTATTCCGTTTAAAAAAAAACAATTGTTTATATAAGGAACCTTTTACAAAATATATAAAATAAAATTAATAGGAATAAATGGTATTGAGTAATGGAATTTGGTGTAGTGATATAGAGTAATAATCGTCAAAACTTGTTTTTTCTTTTGTAATAACTAAAATGTAGTTTTATCAGATAAACAAATTCAATGACGTTTTTGTTTTTTTTAATCACAGTAATTTATTTCTAACAGAAAAAGATGCAATGATGACTTAATGTAGCAAAAAAAGTTATAACATAAATTTAGATGTTGTTTTTTTTTTACTTCTGACCAGTTTTTGCTACGCCGCGCAACACTTGACCTTCTACGGTTGTTTGTTTTTTAGAAGACTACTAACTTAAAAACTGTTGCGCGTGTGCTGCGTGACGCATAACCGGACCATCCTCTTCAAACCATTTATCAGCTACTTTAAGTTATATTATTCAACTTAGATTTGTTTTAAATTTTTTTCAACATATTTATTATTTTAATAATATTTGAAGAATATGTAAACAATTTGAGTATATTTTACATAATGTCAAATAATTTCAAAACCATTTTGTAAATTTTATATAAATGTTTTTTGTGTTATATTGTCTATAACCAAATATTAATAAATTATAAAGTTAATCATTAAAAATACTAAATTTATTGAAGTTTATCGGAAAAATAATCATCGTCTTCAAAATATTAACAAAAATGAACATGTTTTTAACTAAATTAACAATTTTATTTATTGTTATTTAGCAAATATTTAATTTAATTCTTTTATATAAACTTTTTTAAAAATCATATCATCACAATGAACTTTATATTTGATTTGCATATGATTAAACTAAATAAATTTTTATACTTAGATTTATTTTTAACTATTGTATAGTTAATTTCAGTTTATTGCAGCAGTCTGCAGAGGTTAAAAAGAAATAAACTTCTTGTTACAAGTAGCAGCCGTTTGATCCACATTTTCTACTGCAGAGGTTACAAAATATGGTTCGCAGACTTCAGCCGTTCTCGTTTCGAAAAATCAAATAACACCTTAATGTATATTTTATCATTTGGTGGCAACAATAGGATATAGTACAAGCTATTTATGCAAATGAATCGACTTATTGCAAGTATGACATGACGTGTGGGACAAGTCAGCCCTAAAGTCTTAGAAAGCGTCCCCCACAAGCGTATTACTTATTAAGCATACCGATCTTCCAAATATGGAAATTAGAACTAGAACTTGCTATTTTGAGATCTTTTATGTCTAGCTATTACATTTCATGTCATCCTACTTCATGATATAGACATATTTTCCCATTTGATCTCAGTTTAATTTTCACTTAGCTTTTGTGCTTTTATATTTTTTTAGTTAGTTTTGTTAGTTGTAGCTTGTATATAGTTATGTTTTGTATTTTTAATTCATGATATATTTGTAAACCAAAAAAATGAACCAAAAAAATTAAAAAATGAATAAAAAAATTAAAAAAAAAAAATATAGACAACTACCCATTTTTAGTATTGTTCATAGATAAAACCTTCCCTATATATAATCTAGTTTCGGTACACTGAACGTCTGCTTTCGTGTATAGAACGTCATGGTGAGGACACGAAGCGAATTAGGAAATAACAATGGAAACCAATAGCCTGAACCTCAACGTGCGGTGGAGGTAGACTTACAGTGAACGCATACGGTATGTCGTCATTGTTATGATCGTTCGACTCCACCAGATAAAAGGAATCTAGCTAACTTCCCATATGAAATAACCTTCAACCCCAGTTTCCATCATTTTTCTTTATCTTCAAGCTCTCTATCTTCTATAGTTGACACACAGTCCAGTCCTCTGGTACTGGCTCTATGGCTGCTGTTGATAGCCCTGATTCATTATCATACACATAACCAATTAACATCATCAAAACATAAATGGAATATGAAATAACACAAAAAATATGAATAAAAGACTAACCATGTTATTGAAGTAGCAGTAAATCATTGGATTACAAATACAAATTACAAATGGATTTTCAGCCTTGGTGTATAGAAGAACACTTACCAATATAAGAAATGCACATATACCTTTTCATTTAATCCAATAACACAAAACTCAAACTTTTACAAAGGCCATAACCAAAAAATGATATTGACCAAAGTATATAGCATATTAGTAGTCTGCACATTATATCCTTATATAATAGATGTGAAACAAAGTATGCAGCCCACAAAATAAACACAAAATTGTCCTGGAGTTTCAATCTTCTCTGGGAACTATGGATCATATCAAATCCTCCCTGACACATCAAATACAAGAAAGTCAAAGAGTTGGCAAAAATATGCAAATGGTGATCATAGCAACCCAAGAATTCACCTCCAAAGCAAAGGGCAATTTGCGCATTTCACAAACTGTCAAACTTAAAGACATGGGGACGAAAACTGATATGAAACCTTCCAATAAAGAAAAAATGGCAAAACAATTCACTTTTGGACTACACCAAGTAAAAATCACATATCGCAAGAATGAAAACAGAAGGGCAAAATGGTCATTTGTACAAAATTAACAAAAGGGTTGTGAAAGTTAATAACTAAAATACCAAAATCAATCATCATCACTGATCTATCCATAACAGGGCTTACGCCTACAAGCAGGGAGATTTACAGGGGCATCAAATGAAGGTCCTGAATGAGGGGCGTTTTCGAAACATTGGATGTTAAATTCATGTGCAGAGTGATGGCAGTTTTGTCCAACCTCAAAAGTCACATTAAAGATTTTAAGGAAATGAGGGTACTTTAGTCCTATTCAAATGTTTTACTCAGTTCAGAAAAGAAACAGATTTAACATAAAAATGAGAATTTGACCTGTGTCAATGGTCAATGCTGCATTGTTGTTTCCCTCAAAAGATGCATCTTTTTCATCTACTTCATTTACCTCTGCCATGATTAATTTAGTTCCAGGTTTCTCTTCTTGTGATGATACCTCATTCTGAATACAATCTCAATAACAATAATAAAAAAGATTTTACTACTAAATACCCAAATAAACAAATGTTAACCTATGGCTTTAATGAATATACCGTTAATATCAATTTTGGACCTAGAACCTTGAAATAAAGGCTAAAACTGAAAAGGTTTCAGTTATGGAAATATGCAGAAAATAGGAATCTTTTTTTGAAAGTACAATGCTCTAAGGTTTTGTTATTTTTGTAGAAACTATGCAGAAAATCAAATTTTCTGAAAAACCTATCCAATGGTGGAGTAAAGTTGCTTTGAATGGCAATTTGGCTTATTATGGGGAAAAAGTATACATTTGTCACCTGTTTGCAACCATTTGAATCCAAAAGTTGTCATAACTCTCTTTGAGAAAGATGGGTATGTACATACTTTGATTATGTTCTCATTCTCTGACTTTTTCTATTAATTTGTTGTTTATGTATTAAGGCAAAAGGAATACTCATATATATATCTTACTTTATTAAGTCGGCCTTTTATTAAGATTTTGAAAAAACGAAAAGTGAAAGAGAAAATACCTCAAAATAACATTCCTTTTCCTTATGGTATTCCTGTTCATGGCTATCAGTTAGATAATGAACTTTCTTGTGATTCTTGTCCATATGTTGGCTGATGTTGCAATGGATACCTGAACCAATATCAATTATTTACCAACTTGATAAGAAAGCGGGAAAATATTCAAATTTGAAATACCTGGGAAAAAAAACTAAAATTCAAGAATAAGTCGAAGCAAACAGAAAACTCCCGTGACTCTTGATAAATCTACAAAATCCTCTCCTCAAGCTTTTAAGAATTGACAAATACACCAAACCGTTGCTGTCAATTCATATTTACAAAAAAAAATGAAAATGAAACCAGATAGAAAGTGGAAGAGAAGACCAGGAAAACCATAGAAGTTCATATTCTTTTGTTTTTTGTTCCTCTAATAAATTTTTTTATTCATTTAACCTGCAGAACAAAATCCAATTTTGGAATCAATTTCTACACATAATCAACGAATGGAATGGATATAAAAGGTACTTACCAGTGGATTCAGGTTTAAAGTAGAAAGAAACAGGGGCTAATCCACCGTATAATACAACTTCGATTTCATGTGTTCTGAAGTTTGCGGGTCAAGAAAATCGAAGGTTCATCCAAAGCCATGGCAGCGCCCCTCCCACTGTTAAATTCAAAAGAGTTTAGGGCTTTTTAGGTTGAAACGCGATTTCTACAGTGGGGTAGAGGGGACCGAGGAGATGAAAGGAGAGGCAGAGAGACCGAAGATTCCAAGAGGAATCGCGAGCACAACGACTTAATCGGAAACGACGAGGCATACAAAATCGATAATCAAATAAGCAAAAAAAATCTGAATAAAGCAACGGACTCATCAGATGGTGATTTATGTCAACAAACCCCCAAAATTTTCGATAATTGATCAAACGCAAATGATGTTGTTACCTTTTGTGGATTGAGAGGGTTTGTTCTGACATTCACAGCAATTGAAAGTTTTATGGATTGAGCGGATCGGTGAGGTGGTGGATGAGAGATCAATGTAACTTAGTTAGATGAAAGTTGTCTGACGTCAGACTATTGGTGGTTCAGTGCATCGGGGCGATTGTGTGAGAACCTTTCCCAAAAACAAAAACAGTGAGTTACAGACAGAGTTCGAAAATGTCAAATCTTTGATGATTCCATCATCTATGATTGAGTTGCGAAAACTTCTGGATAGGTATCCTATATCTATCTGAACCGAATTCTTTCTGGTTAAAGAATCTTTTTCTAGTTGCTCTGAAACAATTAGGAGATTCTCTAGGTGGCAACATGCTATTGGGTGGTGGTCCCGCTTATAGGGTCAAATCAATACGCTCTAAGAAGAAATATTTGAATATAAATCTCATCGATATCATCGATCTCATAAGTAACATACCAAATCCCATCAATCGAATCACTTTTTCGAGAAATACGAGACATGATGTTGGTCTACCGGTATTAGCTAAGGCCGACATATGCAACACAGGCGGTGAGTTCTGATGGTGACAGAGGCGAAGGAGAAAGAAAGAGCGTTTTTTCGAGGAGCAGCAGAGATAAAAGAAAGACAATAGAGGACAATGGAACGGCGAGGGAAGATAAAGTGAGCGATGGTAGAAGGATGGGTAAGTGAGAGAGAGAGAGAGAGAGAGAGAGAGAGAGAGAAAAAGGGAGTGATGACGACCGACAGGAAAAAGGCAGCGGTAGAAGGAACTGGAAGCGGTTTGGAAGAAGGGGACACCGATCCTAATATGATTGGTTACAAAATCGGTGGGCAACAGGCAAACTCCACGTTAGTGGTAGAGAGATCGGCTTAATATTATTAGATAATTTAAGGGACCAAACTGTCATTAGGACAAACTCTAGTGGCAAAAAATCTTAACCATTGAAATTGAAAAGCTGTGGACCAAATCTGCCAAAGGTTAGGAACTTTACTGTTCCTAACTTTAGACATTTTTATATATATATATATATATATATATATATATATATATATATATATATATATATATATATATATATATATAATAACTAGAAAGGTTTCCCCGCGTTGCGGGGATCAGAAGGTGCAACTTTTTCGTGAAAGTATAGTACATTCGCCCATTTACAAATGCATAATAATCAAATATGTTCTATTGCAAGATAAACAGCAGGTGTAACAGCAGCAACCACCATTTATTAAACAAATTAATAAAAGTAATAGAGAGGGTATGAATAATGAATTCAACTGTTCTGGCATTGTAATAACCAACTACCTTTCTTAAGCAGATACCAACTTCCATATCACTAAATTAATAAAACTATCTTATTATTTTTTTTGGAAAAAAGAAGATTCACTGATTCTGCCACCTGGAGAGAGAGAGAGAGAGAGAGAGAGAGAGAGAGAGAGTAAGGTAAATGCAAATATAGCAATGTACTTCAACTTATTTTTGTATTACTTCCATTCAATTATATTACAAAATTGTACTTTCAAATTCAGAATATCTACCAAATTATAGCATTATGATATGTTTTGTACATGTAATTTACTGTGTAAGTGATGGTTAAAAGAAAGCAGCTCTTTTTAAGAAAAAGAGAAAAGAAAAGAAGAAAGATTGGAAGAAACATGAAAATGCTCAAAAATTGTTACATGAATGGTTCCAAAAAAACAAACAAACCTTCAGGATCAAACTGGTTTGTTGAAGTTAAACAGTTATGGCTTTCATAAAAGCATCATTAAATTTTAAATAGAAGTCAAACTACACTCCTACGCTCCGTTCTTGAAAAATAGTGGTTTTGATCATTTTACAATTGTACTTAATTTTCACAGTTTTGGTCTTTTAGAGCAAACCTGTCATTTTAACCCATTTGGCCTCCTTTTTAATCTATGAACTTCTTAAAAAGCTTTCCAAATGTAAATAAATGTGTTTATATGCTCCAGAAACAAAAGTTTTAGTCATTTAACCCTTCTGGTCAATTTTGAGAGTTTTGGTATTTTACATCAAATCTGCCATTTTGACCCTTTTGGTCTCTTCTTAAATTATGAACTTCCCAAATCTAAATAAATATAGTTGTATGCTTTGAAAGGATAATTCTTTGTCATTTGTCCATGTTTGAGTTTTGGTAACATATCAGATGCTGCATTTAAGTTTGTAACATAACTAATTACAAGTTGGTGAAAACCAACCCAACTTTTCTATCTATTTCCCAGTAAAATTTACATACCTTCGTGGCCATTATTTGATTTATGTTTCTCTATGGATATAGTATTATCTGTAGTACCCCTCTATCAACACTTTATTGTGTTCATTGTTAAAAGTTATTCGAGCAATAAACATAGTTGAGACCTAGAAAATAATTTTGATGGTGGGAATCTGAAAATAACAGGGTACTACAGATAATACTTCCATTGAAAGAACTTTTGTACACTTGAAAGAATAAAAATGAGGCTAAATGAACATGTAATTACCCGGAAGATATAGCATGAAAACCACAAGCCTGTAGCCACTTATCCATAGAGAAAAACTGAGCTTTGAAGAAGACTTAACTTGCATCTTGCTCCATCTCAATCTTTTAGAATCTATATTTGCAGCCTATTGCCTACAAAATAAAATCTTGCAGAATCAAAACACAAACTTGTAGCCACGTACCAGGAATACCCTTCCACATAGTAGAATAAAAATCATAGGCTTTTACCTAATATATGTGAAAAAATGCTGATGTTCACCTCCTTTTTGTCATATCGTAGTATCGATTAAAAAATAGCTTCACATTAAAGAATGACAAGACAATTTTATGGCTAAAAAAATTTCAGCTATATAAAGAAAATAAATGATGTTTTATTCTGTCTTCTTCTTCACTGTAATAAAAAGCATCAAACAAAAGAAAAACAACATCAATATTTGTGGAAGCTTGAATATCTAAAAATAGGGACAAAAAAAATTGGAGTTTGAAGTTATAGAATGTATAAGAAGAGAAAGAGGAAAAAAGGTGATTGTATTTACATTTATTTGTGTAAGTGTACAGCTTATATGGAATAATTACAAAGAGAAACAAAAATTTAAAGCTTCTACCTATTCTTATAAAATAATCAAGTTTTTATGGAACAGTAAGCTTTGTTATTGTATTTTTATTTATTTCTGTTATAGTATTCTACTTGTGTATCTTTCTATTCAGTCATTGTACTTTCTATGTTTTGTTATTAAGCATTAGAGCATGGAAAGTGTATCTAGTTATAACATTTTTTTATTTTTATTTTTTTCTCGGAGTTTTCATTTAACTTTTTCAGTGCCTTAATTGAGTAGATTATCTTATGAGAAAAAAATGTACAAAGATATAATCTATATTTTTAAAAGTACAATGTGTTGATAAGAAAAATAATGAAAGTACACTGATGTAATAGAAAGAATGAAAGTAAGAGGCTATAATAATAAACAAACAAACGAAAGTAAGTTGTTATTTCTTGAATTTATCGCAAAAAAATGTTTACTGATTTAATAGCATGTAATAGCCGACGACGCATCCCTTGGCGTCTGTATATATCGCGGATCCGAATAAAAGGCATCTCATCTAGTTGGGTTCTATGGATCCTAAGAAATACCCTTAAATATAAGGTCGCAACGTCCAATAACAACAGAGGGCATTTACGTCTTTTTTCATATTTTCCCCCTAATAGTGAAAGCACTACCTGATTGATGCAGGACATATATATTTCATCGCCCCTCTCCAAAACAGTTGTCAAGAAGACACTACAGTTTAACCGGGTAATATTTGATCTAAAAAGTAAATTTATAAAAAAAAAAAATAATAAGTTAATATGTAAGATAAATGGAGATTTTGTAGAATTTGAATGTAAAATCCTCATATTCATCATTTCACACATCAAGATCCATAAAAATGGGAACTTTAATACCTCTTCGCACTTTCTCCCACAGAAACAAAACATATCCATCTCACAACTGCATGATTTATGATCTGCAAGAACAAAAATTTGTCTTTCATTTACCTCTGGCAGAATATCTTGATGTATTATTTCACAGGTTGATACATACTTAACATTTACCAAATTCTCTTTATCTTTCCCTTTTTGAGTGCATGATAAGCGGTGGTATAAACGAATGATCAGTTCCAGAAGGCTGATATATATAAATAATCACCCAAAAGCATAGTTTTAATCTTCTCCCTTGACATATGCTTTTCAGTTAAATTAGGTCGTTTAATCTTGCTTTCCTTCGTGCCACAATCTAAAAATATAGAGTACAGATACAGACCTTTCTGGGACTGTGCCAATTTGACTCAAAAATAAAGACGAAAACATCCAAAAAGCACACATGAAGATCTATTCCACATGAATGTATTGTACAATTTCTAACATAAGATCTCCATGTAAAAGGGGGTTCAAAACTAAATCATTCTAACCAAGAATAAGAACTAAGGTCCGACGAAGGTAATATTTACCTGATTAGACTAATGTAAGGAAATACGCCACCCTTTGGAAGCCACATCTACTTGAAAACCTGTTCCAATAGAAAAATCTCATAAGTAAAAAAATCCCTAAACTCATAAATCATATAAATGAGTTCGAATTGCAGTAATGTATCAAAATCCTTCCATTTATGTCCTTCCACCACAATCTCCTTCTCTTTGTTGCTTGTTTCTTCCACCGGAGCTGCTGCTTCCGGTGCTGGTGTAGCCTCTTTTTTTTTAAAACATCCAAAAAGCACACATGAAGATCTATTCCACATGAATGTATTGTACAATTTCTAACATAAGATCTCCATGTAAAAGGGGGTTCAAAACTAAATCATTCTAACCAAGAATAAGAACTAAGGTCCGACGAAGGTAATATTTACCTGATTAGACTAATGTAAGGAAATACGCCACCCTTTGGAAGCCACATCTACTTGAAAACCTGTTCCAATAGAAAAATCTCATAAGTAAAAAAATCCCTAAACTCATAAATCATATAAATGAGTTCGAATTGCAGTAATGTATCAAAATCCTTCCATTTATGTCCTTCCACCACAATCTCCTTCTCTTTGCTGCTTGTTTCTTCCACCGGAGCTGCTGCTTCCGGTGCTGGTGTAGCCTCTTTTTTTTTAAAACATCCAAAAAGCACACATGAAGATCTATTCCACATGAATGTATTGTACAATTTCTAACATAAGATCTCCATGTAAAAGGGGGTTCAAAACTAAATCATTCTAACCAAGAATAAGAACTAAGGTCCGACGAAGGTAATATTTACCTGATTAGACTAATGTAAGGAAATACGCCACCCTTTGGAAGCCACATCTACTTGAAAACCTGTTCCAATAGAAAAATCTCATAAGTAAAAAAATCCCTAAACTCATAAATCATATAAATGAGTTCGAATTGCAGTAATGTATCAAAATCCTTCCATTTATGTCCTTCCACCACAATCTCCTTCTCTTTGCTGCTTGTTTCTTCCACCGGAGCTGCTGCTTCCGGTGCTGGTGTAGCCTCTTTTTTTTTAAAACATCCAAAAAGCACACATGAAGATCTATTCCACATGAATGTATTGTACAATTTCTAACATAAGATCTCCATGTAAAAGGGGGTTCAAAACTAAATCATTCTAACCAAGAATAAGAACTAAGGTCCGACGAAGGTAATATTTACCTGATTAGACTAATGTAAGGAAATACGCCACCCTTTGGAAGCCACATCTACTTGAAAACCTGTTCCAATAGAAAAATCTCATAAGTAAAAAAATCCCTAAACTCATAAATCATATAAATGAGTTCGAATTGCAGTAATGTATCAAAATCCTTCCATTTATGTCCTTCCACCACAATCTCCTTCTCTTTGCTGCTTGTTTCTTCCACCGGAGCTGCTGCTTCCGGTGCTGGTGTAGCCTCTTTTTTTTTAAAACATCCAAAAAGCACACATGAAGATCTATTCCACATGAATGTATTGTACAATTTCTAACATAAGATCTCCATGTAAAAGGGGGTTCAAAACTAAATCATTCTAACCAAGAATAAGAACTAAGGTCCGACGAAGGTAATATTTACCTGATTAGACTAATGTAAGGAAATACGCCACCCTTTGGAAGCCACATCTACTTGAAAACCTGTTCCAATAGAAAAATCTCATAAGTAAAAAAATCCCTAAACTCATAAATCATATAAATGAGTTCGAATTGCAGTAATGTATCAAAATCCTTCCATTTATGTCCTTCCACCACAATCTCCTTCTCTTTGCTGCTTGTTTCTTCCACCGGAGCTGCTGCTTCCGGTGCTGGTGTAGCCTCTTTTTTTTTAAAACATCCAAAAAGCACACATGAAGATCTATTCCACATGAATGTATTGTACAATTTCTAACATAAGATCTCCATGTAAAAGGGGGTTCAAAACTAAATCATTCTAACCAAGAATAAGAACTAAGGTCCGACGAAGGTAATATTTACCTGATTAGACTAATGTAAGGAAATACGCCACCCTTTGGAAGCCACATCTACTTGAAAACCTGTTCCAATAGAAAAATCTCATAAGTAAAAAAATCCCTAAACTCATAAATCATATAAATGAGTTCGAATTGCAGTAATGTATCAAAATCCTTCCATTTATGTCCTTCCACCACAATCTCCTTCTCTTTGCTGCTTGTTTCTTCCACCGGAGCTGCTGCTTCCGGTGCTGGTGTAGCCTCTTTTTTTTTCTCTTCAACAACTATGAATGTTGACACCTTCTAAAAAACAAAGAAGATGCGTCCCTCCACCAAGGCTGCGCCGAATTTGCAGCAAGCTTCATGAACTGGTTTCGGTCCAGGAGTAGTGCCGGCGAGAAGTAGTGCCGGCGACTCTGCGAAGTGAATAAGAGAGGGATCGACCCCCTGCGCGTTTGCCTTATGGAGCAGAGGGGGATCGGTGGTGGTTCGCCGGTGATGCTCTGCGGACGGCGCCACCACATTCCAACATCGAACACAGAAAAGGAAGCGAAGGTAAAGATCTGGAATTTAGGTTTGCAAAAAACGGCGAACTGAGGGTGAAGGATCTGTTGTGAGGGGAGATGATCGAGCGGGTGGTTTCTTAACTGAGTGAGGCGGTGCTGCAGTCTCTTGTAACCGGAGGCGATCACTAGTAGCAATTGATGTCAGGAAGCCGATGACTCGGTAGCAGCGGTGCGAGAAGCTTGGAAAAAAGAAATCTGATCGTCAAACTTTGGTTAAAATAACCTTATGAACAGTACGTGGTCAGGTAATGTTCCCTAGGTAGGACTTCTTTATATATATATATATATATATATATATATATATATATATATATATATATATATATATATATATATATATAAAAGGTGACGTTTAATAGAAAACCCTAATTAACCAATGAACCAATATTTTTTTCAACTTTTAGAACTTATTTTTTATCAAAAAAAAAAAACTAAAAATACAGAAATTCATAATTTTTTATTCTTTTTCCAATGATATAAAATTCGAATTTTTTTTTTACGTCAAATTCACAATGTGAATCTTTGAAAATTCACAACATGAATCCGGATTCACACGGTGAATCTGAAAAATATTTTCACATTCACAATGTTAATATATGAATTTAGATATTTTTAGATTTTTTTTTCAATAAAGAATAAGCTCTAGAAATTGAAAAAAAGATTTGGTTCCTTGAAAAACCAATAATTATGGTTCTTTATTGAACTTTTCCTCATATATATATATATATATATATATATATATATATATATATATATATATATATATATATATATATATAATAATAATAATAATTTGTTTCAAATAATTTATGGTTTTCAAAAATTTCATCATTGGTTTCTTAAGACTATTATATATATATATATATATATATATATATATATATATATATATATATATTAAAAACTCTAAGAACCATTATCTTTAGGTTATAATTAAAAATATATTACCTTGATATTTTTTGTTAACATATATATATATATATATATATATATATATATATATATATATATATATATTAAAAACTCTAAGAACCATTATCTTTAGGTTATAATTAAAAATATATTTTTCATTTTTTACAAATCTTATAAAGAGTAATTTCGTTTATTAATGTTAAAAAATGAATGGTGTAACTTTAAATAAAAACAAATCTCAATCCACTTTTGTAAATATAAAATTAGATACTTAAACTAGATTTGATTAATATTTTGTATCTTCTCATTGCTCTCCACAAAGTTAAAATTTCCTTTTCCTTCTCTCCTTCTAGCACTGGCAGGTTCCTGCTGTCGTCGTGTTACCCATTATGTCATCGATGTCCGTTCTGTCATTGCTACCTACCATCGTCACCTGCCTCGATCGTCCATTGTTCTGTCTCATACTGCCGAAAAACTCACCAACTTCCTTCATGCTCTTCGATCTGACGTTTTCTGGCAAAGTTACCTCTGCCTCCGCTGATGTCTTCTCCACCATCGCTACTAATTGTGTTCGTCGCCTCCCTCCACCTTCCACTGATCTACTACCACCTCAAACTGCTAGAAAACTCATGAACTACATTCAACCTCTCAGATCTAATGTTTTCCGGCGAAGTGTATATATATATATATATATATATATATATATATATATATATATATATATATATATAAGGTATCAGGCTTCTCATAACAGTAACTAGATTAGTCGGCTACTGTTCATCAACTTTTGGCTTATTTTTGGAGCCGATCGGATTTGGTCAGTGTATCTACAGCACCACCGCCTTCCATCAGCTCTAAATTCCATTCAACTTAGAATCTTCAAAATGGTGGGTACGAAACTCATCTATTTCCATTTCACTGTCGCCTTTATCTCTATCCATCATCAATCGTAGTAGCTTAGACCGCCTTGCTATATGTTTATCGGTGTCGTACGTAGCTTCGACAATGTTTGATTGAGTGAGTTAATTCAGAAAACATCCTAGCAATTCAGATCCTCTGCTTCCAAAGTCATAAACCTGCTAATTCTGAATCGTTGTTTTCGCCATCATTGGACGTCACGAGCTCTTTTGACATAATTATAAATTAAGATTTTGAAAAAGGTTCGATAGCCACATGTCGTACTTGCCTTTATTTTTCCCTTCATGATAATGACCATTTGTTTTTCACCAACGCACTAACTTTATACTTCCCTTTCTCCTCGATGCACTAGTCTTCGGTAGGATGAAGACATCGGAGCAAAGATAGATAGGACAAGGGGGGAGAGTGATAGAGATATGCGTTCATTCATTTAGGATCTGATAGGGAACTAAGAGCAATTGTCGTGGGCTCTAACACCAACCTAGAATGGTGGTGGACATCAGGCTTTGGGTGCTAGTGTACGTTCTTCAACTTAGCCATGTTGTTTCTTATATATTTAGCTTTTATTGGACTATGAGTTGCATATTCCCACCTCATCTCTTTCACCAAATAAATCCCTAATCCTCTATACACCATCGGGGATTTTCAGGCATTCCATCATAGTGAATGTGATCAGATCTACATAAATTATATTAAAGGATTTTCTATGTATAATTTATTTATCACCAGAAATCATTACCGCAATCGATCTCTCTATGGTATTACTTTAATTTCATAATAAACCATGCAATTTTTTGGATATGATCGTAACTTAATCCTTTAAATGTGTCTGAATTGGGTGTTTGGTCAGGCCATGTAAGAGTGTAGAATAATTGGTTTTCAAGTTATTGTGATCACAAGAGATAACAAAAACACCACATAAACAATATGTCACAAGGTAGGTAGGATTATTTGGACTAAACGGTGGAATACAATCCTGCTGTGTAGGTGTTTGATCTATTGTCAAATAGAAAAAAAATAATAGAATATCTACTTTCAGTTTCAGTTTATTCATTTCATTCTTGATATTGGTAAATAAAGATGACACGGGGGATGCCTTTTGGTCAAATAATCATTCTTTCATAATAATTCAAGAAACTTCACAAATTTTGGAAGGAGTGTCCCTCAATGCTTTGGATTCAATTCTTATTTTCATCCAACACATGGTGGCTTTTTACTAAATATGGGTATGACCATTGACCTTATTGAATTTACTAATTTACCCCTCTTAGATGTCACCAATTTGTTACTTTAAATAAACTTGAGAATAAAAACAAGTCACAATAACATTAAATTCAAGATCACTGAGATAACTGATATTCTTACTTAATTTACTTCAATTCGAATTAATATGTGTGCATATCGACTACAACTGGTGTAACGCCCGTAGATCCGGGCTAGTCAATTTAGAGACGATAAGCATCAAAAATGACTTTTTGATGGAAGATTATTTAGAAGGATTAATCTTAACCAAGTTGTAGTATATGTCACCAGGTTTCCGAAAATATAAAGAACGCCGAAATCCGAGTTATAACGAAGAAGTTATGACCTGTCGAAGTTTCGCGACAGAACCGACACGACACAGCGCGACGTAAATAGTGAATTTACGATAGAGCGATATTTGGATTTATCGATCTAAACGAGAGTCGTATAATACGTTAAACCGAGAGCGTGCATAAAAAGAACGTCTAAATCTGACTTCGTATGAGGAAGTTATGATTTTTCGAAGTTTCGACTTAGCGGTATGCAGCCCGAATACTCGAAATAGAGATCGAGTGATATTCCAAAACTTTCTAAATGAGAATCAAAGATCTCATCGATAGTAGTCCAACGGTAAAAAGACAGACGAAAACGGACGTCAGGCGAAGAAGTTATGGATTTCTAACGGAGTTTTCCTGTCCCGGCCTACTAAAAATAATATAATAAAAATATAATAAAAATAAAGTCAAAATTAGCCGACGAAGTCTAAACGAGAGTTGTAGACCATAATCTCACCTACGCGTGGATATAAAGAACGTCGAAAACAGAGTTCGTATGCGAAAGTTATGAATTTCTGAAGTTCGAGGCGCGAAACCCCAAAACTGTCAGAGTTCACGACGTGAATACAGTGTTCATGACGTGAACGCAGTATTTATGACTTCTGGAGCCTGACAGACGCAACCTGTGATGACGCATGCAGTGACGACTAAGTTCATGACGTGAAAACTTAAAATTCACGACGTGAGAGCTGAAAAATGACCATATAAATAGAAATCGAGGGTCAGCCGATTTTGGTTCCTCTATCTCTTCTCTCTCACTCCCGATACTCTCTCTAAGCCCTTTATTAACCCCCCGAAGCCCCGGTATCATCCCGAGACACGAAGCAAGTCCCGAAGCCCGAAGATCCCGAGAAGAAAAGAGTTTCCGAGCCGAAGCTCTGCCTGCGAGAAGCCCGGTGTGTGAAGATCTTCCAGTTTCACCGAAGAAGTACTACTCTTAGAGCCGTAGTGCTGTCCGATCATCTTCTGATAAAGTGAGTGTATAGTCCCTTTCACAAACACGATTTTAATACAAGTATTGTTTAAATGTATTAAGTATATGTTTTGTGTGAGTGTGTAGTTACTTTCTTCTAACACATATATATGAAGTGTTTGCCATGAAATACGTGCTATGTGTTATATATTGTTTGTCTATTTGAGATGGGCATGGAATTGATGTTTTATACAGGTGTTAAATGATTTAAACTGTGTAAGTATTTATATCTACGAAAATGTTGGGTAGAACATGGGTAGATGGGATAGTTGGTGACTATGGAGTTAGCGCCTATTGTATAAACCTTGGTGACTATGGAGTTAGCGCCTATTGTATAAACCTTGGTGACTATGGAGTTAGCGCCTATTGTATAAGCCTTGGTGACTATGGAGTTAGCGCCTATTGTATAAGCCTTGGTGACTATGGAGTTAGCGCCTATTGTATAAACCTTGGTGACTATGGAGTTAGCGCCTATTGAGTAAACCCTGGCGACGATGTGACTTCGTGCCTATACCTCAGGTCAATCCTTAAGAATGAAGGATAGATGATTCTTAGGGTAGATCCTTAAGATAAATGGAGATAATGGGGATGGGTAATTGGGTTGATTGTTTGATGATTAAATATAATAAATATATTATTGTGGGTTGAAAACCGTATATGCTCACCAGGCTCCCAAGCCTGACCCACTCAGTTTTCTCTGTATCACAGGTATCGATGCGAAGACCCATTTCACTGAGAGATTATAAGAGATGTAAATCACTAGTGTAAATGAATGTATGATATGTTTATGCTTATGTGTCTGTATCGGAACATGACATCCCGAGGTTTTATTATTAAATAAAAATACATTCTCTTTGAAAAATGTTTTGATAAGTTATTATCATATCTTGTTTTGGGAACAAATTCCGCAACCGTTTTCTTTAAACGATTACTCTGATTTATAAAACAAAGCATAAACAAATCGGTCTTTTCTGGCCGTGAAATTGGGGATGTCACAGTTGGTATCAGAGCATTAGTTTAAGCGAACTAGGAATTTGTAGGATATCTAGACTTAAACTTAGAATGCTAAGCGATGATTGTGAGATGAGTGTCTACCATCTTATAGACACGAGCACTAGTATATTTTAGGAAAGATGCCTAAAATGCTTTTATGTGCTAAATGTTATATGTTTTCCATATATGATATTAGTTGTTCGGATCTATGGTCTGTTGCCGACCGGATCTGGAAACCTTACGTGTTTAGGATTCTAAGCGTATGAATACGATATTAGAACTAGCATGTAAACGTTTCGGAGTGATAAGGAGATTTATACGTCTATCGTAAATAAAGCTTTCCTATCTTAAAATTCTCGCCTAGGTACACCGAGCGTCTGCTTGGGTGTACAAAACGTTATGGTGAAGACTCCTAGAGAATTGAGTACATGGAGGAAATGAAAGGCTTATGATAGTGAATGACACATATCGGATGATATCGTAAGAGTGGTATCTTGCCTTTAGAATATGACTGATAAAATAACGGAACGTTTAGAGGAGTACGGTACGTATGAAGTACACCTGCGATTGGCAGGATGATGGAATGATTGGTGTAATTCTTGAAGTTGGCCCATCGTCTGGAATTTCCATCACCAACCGAGTTGAAGTAGAATTGATGATTGAAGATACGCATGGAAGAAGTCCTAGTAGAGTCTAGGAGAATTTTTATGATTAATTGGACACATTCGTATGTGTTAAATTGTTTTGTGATTTTAGGAATTGGGGACTGCGAGACAATACTTGGGACGAGTATGAGTAGGTGTGAATAGTAGTAGAGATCTATACTACTGGAAGCACAGGACTCACAGTTGGATCAGGAAAAGTCACAAGGTTACCAAGAAGCTAGTAATTGATTCCGTTTTATTCAAGTATGTCATTACCATTGTTTCGGTAATGACTAGTAAGATGGTTGTTATTCCGACCCTAGTGGTCATATCGAATTGAGTCCGACTACAATGAGTTTGTTACGTGATTCGGAGAACCAAGTTTAAGGTAGCATCTGACTTAAGTCAGAAGATTGAAATCAATGCGACCAATAGCATCGCGCTCGTTAGTAGCTATAGATGCTACATGTTAAAATGTGACTATATCACATTAGAATATGAAGGAAGGTATATTCCATTTTGGAATTTGACTCTAAGAGACTTGAGTCTAGACGTTGCATCATCCGATGAAGGTCATTAGAACATGACCCGTCGATCTGTTACAATAGATAAGGGGAAGTACTTATCCTAAGAAGAAGAAGGAGTCCTCAATAAGGATTTATTTTGTAACTTGTAGGTTACAATTGAAAGTCCAACCTAGTACGAAGAGCAGGTGCAAGATTGAGCATCATGGTTATTACTTAGGATGGAAAGATAACGTATGGAATCATTATACAAGTCCTATTTTCGTTGATGATTCCGGGACGTAATCATCCTAAGGGGGAGATAATTGTAACGCCCGTAGATCCGGGCTAGTCAATTTAGAGACGATAAGCATCAAAAATGACTTTTTGATGGAAGATTATTTAGAAGGATTAATCTTAACCAAGTTGTAGTATATGTCACCAGGTTTCCGAAAATATAAAGAACGCCGAAATCCGAGTTATAACGAAGAAGTTATGACCTGTCGAAGTTTCGCGACAGAACCGACACGACACAGCGCGACGTAAATAGTGAATTTACGATAGAGCGATATTTGGATTTATCGATCTAAACGAGAGTCGTAGAATACGTTAAACCGAGAGCGTGCATAAAAAGAACGTCTAAATCTGACTTCGTATGAGGAAGTTATGATTTTTCGAAGTTTCGACTTAGCGGTATGCAGCCCGAATACTCGAAATAGAGATCGAGTGATATTTAGCCAAAACTTTCTAAATGAGAATCAAAGATCTCATCGATAGTAGTCCAACGGTAAAAAGACAGACGAAAACGGACGTCAGGCGAAGAAGTTATGGATTTCTAACGGAGTTTTCCTGTCCCGGCCTACTAAAAATAATATAATAAAAATAAAGTCAAAATTAGCCGACGAAGTCTAAACGAGAGTTGTAGAGCATAATCTCACCTACGCGTGGATATAAAGAACGTCGAAAACAGAGTTCGTATGCGAAAGTTATGAATTTCTGAAGTTCGGGGCGCGAAACCCCAAAACTGTCAGAGTTCACGACGTGAATACAGTGTTCACGACGTGAACTCTGTATTTATGACTTCTGGAGCCTGACAGACGCAACCTGTGATGACGCATGCAGTGACGACTAAGTTCACGACGTGAAAACTTAAAATTCACGACGTGAGAGCTGAAAAATGACCCTATAAATAGAAATCGAGGGTCAACCGATTTTGGTTGCTCTATCTCTTCTCTCTCACTCCCGATACTCTCTCTACGCCCTCTTTTAACCCCCCGAAGCCCCGGTATCATCCCGAGACACGAAGCAAGTCCCGAAGCCCGAAGATCCCGAGAAGAAAAGAGTTTCCGAGCCGAAGCTCTGCCTGCGAGAAGCCCGGTGTGTGAAGATCTTCCAGTTGAACCGAAGAAGTACTACTCTTAGAGCCGTAGTGCTGTCCGATCATCTTCTGATAAAGTGAGTGTATAGTCCCTTTCACAAACACGATTTTAATACAAGTATTGTTTAAATGTATTAAGTATATGTTTTATGTGAGTGTGTAGTTACTTTCTTCTAACACATATATATGAAGTGTTTGCCATGAAATACGTGCTATGTGTTATATATTGTTTGTCTATTTGAGATAGGCGTGGAATTGATGTTTTATACAGGTGTTAAATGATTTAAACTGTGTAAGTATTTATATCTACGAAAATGTTGGGTAGAACATGGGTAGATGGGATAGTTGGTGACTATGGAGTTAGCGCCTATTGTATAAACTTTGGTGACTATGGAGTTAGCGCCTATTGTATAAACCTTGGTGACTATGGAGTTAGCGCCTATTGTATAAGCCTTGGTGACTATGGAGTTAGCGCCTATTGTATAAGCCTTGGTGACTATGGAGTTAGCGCCTATTGTATAAACCTTGGTGACTATGGAGTTAGCGCCTATTGAGTAAACCCTGGCGACGATGTGACTTCGTGCCTATACCTCAGGTCAATCCTTAAGAATGAAGGATAGATGATTCTTAGGGTAGATCCTTAAGATAAATGGAGATAATGGGGATGGGTAATTGGGTTGATTGTTTGATGATTAAATATAATAAATATATTATTGTGGGTTGAAAACCGTATATGCTCACCAGGCTCCCAAGCCTGACCCACTCAGTTTTCTCTGTATCACAGGTATCGATGCGAAGACCTATTTCACTGAGAGATTATAAGAGATGTAAATCACTAGTGTAAATGAATGTATGATATGTTTATGCTTATGTGTCTGTATCGGAACATGACATCCCGAGGTTTTATTATTAAATAAAAATACATTCTCTTTGAAAAATGTTTTGATAAGTTATTATCATATCTTGTTTTGGGAACAAATTCCGCAACCGTTTTCTTTAAACGATTACTCTGATTTATAAAACAAAGCATAAACAAATCGGTCTTTTCTGGCTGTGAAATTAGGGATGTCACAGTTGGTATCAGAGCATTAGTTTAAGCGAACTAGGAATTTGTAGGATATCTAGACTTAAACTTAGAATGCTAAGCGATGATTGTGAGATGAGTGTCTACCATCTTATAGACACGAGCATTAGTATATTTTAGGAAAGATGCCTAAAATGCTTTTATGTGCTAAATGTTATATGTTTTCCATATATGATATTAGTTGTTCGGATCTATGGTCTGTTGCCGACCGGATCTGGAAACCTTACGTGTTTAGGATTCTAAGCGTATGAATACGATATTAGAACTAGCATGTAAACGTTTCGGAGTGATAAGGAGATTTATACGTCTATCGTAAATAAAGCTTTCCTATCTTAAAATTCTCGCCTAGGTACACCGAGCGTCTGCTTGGGTGTACAAAACGTTATGGTGAAGACTCGTAGAGAATTGAGTACATGGAGGAAATGAAAGGCTTATGATAGTGAATGACACATATCGGATGATATCGTAAGAGTGGTATCTTGCCTTTAGAATATGACTGATAAAATAACGGAACGTTTAGAGGAGTACGGTACGTATGAAGTACACCTGCGATTGGCAGGATGATGGAACGATTGGTGTAATTCTTGAAGTTGGCCCATCGTCTGGAATTTCCATCACCAACCGAGTTGAAGTAGAATTGATGATTGAAGATACGCATGGAAGAAGTCCTAGTAGAGTCTAGGAGAATTTTTATGATTAATTGGACACATTCGTATGTGTTAAATTGTTTTGTGATTTTAGGAATTGGGGACTGCGAGACAATACTTGGGACGAGTATGAGTAGGTGTGAATAGTAGTAGAGATCTATACTACTGGAAGCACAGGACTCACAGTTGGATCAGGAAAAGTCACAAGGTTACCAAGAAGCTAGTAATTGATTCCGTTTTATTCAAGTATGTCATTACCATTGTTTCGGTAATGACTAGTAAGATGGTTGTTATTCCGACCCTAGTGGTCATATCGAATTGAGTCCGACTACAATGAGTTTGTTACGTGATTCGGAGAACCAAGTTTAAGGTAGCATCTGACTTAAGTCAGAAGATTGAAATCAATGCGACCAATAGCATCGCGCTCGTTAGTAGCTATAGATGCTACATGTTAAAATGTGACTATATCACATTAGAATATGAAGGAAGGTATATTCCATTTTGGAATTTGACTCTAAGAGACTTGAGTCTAGACGTTGCATCATCCGATGAAGGTCATTAGAACATGACCCGTCGATCTGTTACAATAGATAAGGGGAAGTACTTATCCTAAGAAGAAGAAGGAGTCCTCAATAAGGATTTATTTTGTAACTTGTAGGTTACAATTGAAAGTCCAACCTAGTACGAAGAGCAGGTGCAAGATTGAGCATCATGGTTATTACTTAGGATGGAAAGATAACGTATGGAATCATTATACAAGTCCTATTTTCGTTGATGATTCCGGGACGTAATCATCCTAAGGGGGAGATAATTGTAACGCCCGTAGATCCGGGCTAGTCAATTTAGAGACGATAAGCATCAAAAATGACTTTTTGATGGAAGATTATTTAGAAGGATTAATCTTAACCAAGTTGTAGTATATGTCACCAGGTTTCCGAAAATATAAAGAACGCCGAAATCCGAGTTATAACGAAGAAGTTATGACCTGTCGAAGTTTCGCGACAGAACCGACACGACACAGCGCGACGTAAATAGTGAATTTACGATAGAGCGATATTTGGATTTATCGATCTAAACGAGAGTCGTAGAATACGTTAAACCGAGAGCGTGCATAAAAAGAACGTCTAAATCTGACTTCGTATGAGGAAGTTATGATTTTTCGAAGTTTCGACTTAGCGGTATGCAGCCCGAATACTCGAAATAGAGATCGAGTGATATTTAGCCAAAACTTTCTAAATGAGAATCAAAGATCTCATCGATAGTAGTCCAACGGTAAAAAGACAGACGAAAACGGACGTCAGGCGAAGAAGTTATGGATTTCTAACGGAGTTTTCCTGTCCCGGCCTACTAAAAATAATATAATAAAAATAAAGTCAAAATTAGCCGACGAAGTCTAAACGAGAGTTGTAGAGCATAATCTCACCTACGCGTGGATATAAAGAACGTCGAAAACGGAGTTCGTATGCGAAAGTTATGAATTTCTGAAGTTCGGGGCGCGAAACCCCAAAACTGTCAGAGTTCACGACGTGAATACAGTGTTCACGACGTGAACTCTGTATTTATGACTTCTGGAGCCTGACAGACGCAACCTGTGATGACGCATGCAGTGACGACTAAGTTCACGACGTGAAAACTTAAAATTCACGACGTGAGAGCTGAAAAATGACCCTATAAATAGAAATCGAGGGTTAGCCGATTTTGGTTGCTCTATCTCTTCTCTCTCACTCCCGATACTCTCTCTACGCCCTCTTTTAACCCCCCGAAGCCCCGGTATCATCCCGAGACACGAAGCAAGTCCCGAAGCCCGAAGATCCCGAGAAGAAAAGAGTTTCCGAGCCGAAGCTCTGCCTGCGAGAAGCCCGGTGTGTGAAGATCTTCCAGTTGAACCGAAGAAGTACTACTCTTAGAGCCGTAGTGCTGTCCGATCATCTTCTGATAAAGTGAGTGTATAGTCCCTTTCACAAACACGATTTTAATACAAGTATTGTTTAAATGTATTAAGTATATGTTTTATGTGAGTGTGTAGTTACTTTCTTCTAACACATATATATGAAGTGTTTGCCATGAAATACGTGCTATGTGTTATATATTGTTTGTCTATTTGAGATGGGCGTGGAATTGATGTTTTATACAGGTGTTAAATGATTTAAACTGTGTAAGTATTTATATCTACGAAAATGTTGGGTAGAACATGGGTAGATGGGATAGTTGGTGACTATGGAGTTAGCGCCTATTGTATAAACTTTGGTGACTATGGAGTTAGCGCCTATTGTATAAACCTTGGTGACTATGGAGTTAGCGCCTATTGTATAAGCCTTGGTGACTATGGAGTTAGCGCCTATTGTATAAGCCTTGGTGACTATGGAGTTAGCGCCTATTGTATAAGCCTTGGTGACTATGGAGTTAGCGCCTATTGTATAAACCTTGGTGACTATGGAGTTAGCGCCTATTGAGTAAACCCTGGCGACGATGTGACTTCGTGCCTATACCTCAGGTCAATCCTTAAGAATGAAGGATAGATGATTCTTAGGGTAGATCCTTAAGATAAATGGAGATAATGGGGATGGGTAATTGGGTTGATTGTTTGATGATTAAATATAATAAATATATTATTGTGGGTTGAAAACCGTATATGCTCACCAGGCTCCCAAGCCTGACCCACTCAGTTTTCTCTGTATCACAGGTATCGATGCGAAGACCTATTTCACTGAGAGATTATAAGAGATGTAAATCACTAGTGTAAATGAATGTATGATATGTTTATGCTTATGTGTCTGTATCGGAACATGACATCCCGAGGTTTTATTATTAAATAAAAATACATTCTCTTTGAAAAATGTTTTGATAAGTTATTATCATATCTTGTTTTGGGAACAAATTCCGCAACCGTTTTCTTTAAACGATTACTCTGATTTATAAAACAAAGCATAAACAAATCGGTCTTTTCTGGCTGTGAAATTAGGGATGTCACAGTTGGTATCAGAGCATTAGTTTAAGCGAACTAGGAATTTGTAGGATATCTAGACTTAAACTTAGAATGCTAAGCGATGATTGTGAGATGAGTGTCTACCATCTTATAGACACGAGCACTAGTATATTTTAGGAAAGATGCCTAAAATGCTTTTATGTGCTAAATGTTATATGTTTTCCATATATGATATTAGTTGTTCGGATCTATGGTCTGTTGCCGACCGGATCTGGAAACCTTACGTGTTTAGGATTCTAAGCGTATGAATACGATATTAGAACTAGCATGTAAACGTTTCGGAGTGATAAGGAGATTTATACGTCTATCGTAAATAAAGCTTTCCTATCTTAAAATTCTCGCCTAGGTACACCGAGCGTCTGCTTGGGTGTACAAAACGTTATGGTGAAGACTCGTAGAGAATTGAGTACATGGAGGAAATGAAAGGCTTATGATAGTGAATGACACATATCGGATGATATCGTAAGAGTGGTATCTTGCCTTTAGAATATGACTGATAAAATAACGGAACGTTTAGAGGAGTACGGTACGTATGAAGTACACCTGCGATTGGCAGGATGATGGAACGATTGGTGTAATTCTTGAAGTTGGCCCATCGTCTGGAATTTCCATCACCAACCGAGTTGAAGTAGAATTGATGATTGAAGATACGCATGGAAGAAGTCCTAGTAGAGTCTAGGAGAATTTTTATGATTAATTGGACACATTCGTATGTGTTAAATTGTTTTGTGATTTTAGGAATTGGGGACTGCGAGACAATACTTGGGACGAGTATGAGTAGGTGTGAATAGTAGTAGAGATCTATACTACTGGAAGCACAGGACTCACAGTTGGATCAGGAAAAGTCACAAGGTTACCAAGAAGCTAGTAATTGATTCCGTTTTATTCAAGTATGTCATTACCATTGTTTCGGTAATGACTAGTAAGATGGTTGTTATTCCGACCCTAGTGGTCATATCGAATTGAGTCCGACTACAATGAGTTTGTTACGTGATTCGGAGAACCAAGTTTAAGGTAGCATCTGACTTAAGTCAGAAGATTGAAATCAATGCGACCAATAGCATCGCGCTCGTTAGTAGCTATAGATGCTACATGTTAAAATGTGACTATATCACATTAGAATATGAAGGAAGGTATATTCCATTTTGGAATTTGACTCTAAGAGACTTGAGTCTAGACGTTGCATCATCCGATGAAGGTCATTAGAACATGACCCGTCGATCTGTTACAATAGATAAGGGGAAGTACTTATCCTAAGAAGAAGAAGGAGTCCTCAATAAGGATTTATTTTGTAACTTGTAGGTTACAATTGAAAGTCCAACCTAGTACGAAGAGCAGGTGCAAGATTAAGCATCATGGTTATTACTTAGGATGGAAAGATAACGTATGGAATCATTATACAAGTCCTATTTTCGTTGATGATTCCGGGACGTAATCATCCTAAGGGGGAGATAATTGTAACGCCCGTAGATCCGGGCTAGTCAATTTAGAGACGATAAGCATCAAAAATGACTTTTTGATGGAAGATTATTTAGAAGGATTAATCTTAACCAAGTTGTAGTATATGTCACCAGGTTTCCGAAAATATAAAGAACGCCGAAATCCGAGTTATAACGAAGAAGTTATGACCTGTCGAAGTTTCGCCACAGAACCGACACGACACAGCGCGACGTAAATAGTGAATTTACGATATAGCGATATTTGGATTTATCGATCTAAACGAGAGTCGTAGAATACGTTAAACCGAGAGCGTGCATAAAAAGAACGTCTAAATCTGACTTCGTATGAGAAAGTTATGATTTTTCGAAGTTTCGACTTAGCGGTATGCAGCCCGAATACTCGAAATAGAGATCGAGTGATATTTAGCCAAAACTTTCTAAATGAGAATCAAAGATCTCATCGATAGTAGTCCAACGGTAAAAAGACAGACGAAAACGGACGTCAGGCGAAGAAGTTATGGATTTCTAACAGAGTTTTCCTGTCCCGGCCTACTAAAAATAATATAATAAAAATAATTCAAAATTAGCCGACGAAGTCTAAACGAGAGTTGTAGAGCATAATCTCACCTACGCGTGGATATAAAGAACGTCGAAAACGGAGTTCGTATGCGAAAGTTATGAATTTCTGAAGTTCGGGGCGCGAAACCCCAAAACTGTCAGAGTTCACGACGTGAATACAGTGTTCACGACGTGAACTCTGTATTTATGACTTCTGGAGCCTGACAGACGCAACCTGTGATGACGCATGCAGTGACGACTAAGTTCACGACGTGAAAACTTAAAATTCACGACGTGAGAGCTGAAAAATGACCCTATAAATAGAAATCGAGGGTCAGCCGATTTTGGTTGCTCTATCTCTTCTCTCTCACTCCCGATACTCTCTCTACGCCCTCTTTTAACCCCCCGAAGCCCCGGTATCATCCCGAGACACGAAGCAAGTCCCGAAGCCCGAAGATCCCGAGAAGAAAAGAGTTTCCGAGCCGAAGCTCTGCCTGCGAGAAGCCCGGTGTGTGAAGATCTTCCAGTTGAACCGAAGAAGTACTACTCTTAGAGCCGTAGTGCTGTCCGATCATCTTCTGATAAAGTGAGTGTATAGTCCCTTTCACAAACACGATTTTAATACAAGTATTGTTTAAATGTATTAAGTATATGTTTTATGTGAGTGTGTAGTTACTTTCTTCTAACACATATATATGAAGTGTTTGCCATGAAATACGTGCTATGTGTTATATATTGTTTGTCTATTTGAGATAGGTGTGGAATTGATGTTTTATACAGGTGTTAAATGATTTAAACTGTGTAAGTATTTATATCTACGAAAATGTTGGGTAGAACATGGGTAGATGGGATAGTTGGTGACTATGGAGTTAGCGCCTATTGTATAAACTTTGGTGACTATGGAGTTAGCGCCTATTGTATAAACCTTGGTGACTATGGAGTTAGCGCCTATTGTATAAGCCTTGGTGACTATGGAGTTAGCGCCTATTGTATAAGCCTTGGTGACTATGGAGTTAGCGCCTATTGTATAAACCTTGGTGACTATGGAGTTAGCGCCTATTGAGTAAACCCTGGCGACGATGTGACTTCGTGCCTATACCTCAGGTCAATCCTTAAGAATGAAGGATAGATGATTCTTAGGGTAGATCCTTAAGATAAATGGAGATAATGGGGATGGGTAATTGGGTTGATTGTTTGATGATTAAATATAATAAATATATTATTGTGGGTTGAAAACCCTATATGCTCACCAGGCTCCCAAGCCTAACCCACTCAGTTTTCTCTGTATCACAGGTATCGATGCGAAGACCCATTTCACTGAGAGATTATAAGAGATGTAAATCACTAGTGTAAATGAATGTATGATATGTTTATGCTTATGTGTCTGTATCGGAACATGACATCCCGATGTTTTATTATTAAATAAAAATACATTCTCTTTGAAAAATGTTTTGATAAGTTATTATCATATCTTGTTTTGGGAACAAATTCCGCAACCGTTTTCTTTAGACGATTACTCTGATTTATAAAACAAAGCATAAACAAATCGGTCTTTTCTGGCCGTGAAATTGGGGATGTCACAGTTGGTATCAGAGCATTAGTTTAAGCGAACTAGGAATTTGTAGGATATCTAGACTTAAACTTAGAATGCTAAGCGATGATTGTGAGATGAGTGTCTACCATATTATAGACACGAGCACTAGTATATTTTAGGAAAGATGCCTAAAATGCTTTTATGTGCTAAATGTTATATGTTTTCCATATATGATATTAGTTGTTCGGATCTATGGTCTGTTGCCGACCGGATCTGGAAACCTTACGTGTTTAGGATTCTAAGCCTATGAATACGATATTAGAACTAGCATGTAAACGTTTCGGAGTGATAAGGAGATTTATACGTCTATCGTAAATAAAGCTTTCCTATCTTAAAATTCTCGCCTAGGTACACCGAGCGTCTGCTTGGGTGTACAAAACGTTATGGTGAAGACTCCTAGAGAATTGAGTACATGGAGGAAATGAAAGGCTTATGATAGTGAATGACACATATCGGATGATATCGTAAGAGTGGTATCTTGCCTTTAGAATATGACTGATAAAATAACGGAACGTTTAGAGGAGTACGGTACGTATGAAGTACACCTGCGATTGGCAGGATGATGGAACGATTGGTGTAATTCTTGAAGTTGGCCCATCGTCTGGAATTTCCATCACCAACCGAGTTGAAGTAGAATTGATGATTGAAGATACGCATGGAAGAAGTCCTAGTAGAGTCTAGGAGAATTTTTATGATTAATTGGACACATTCGTATGTGTTAAATTGTTTTGTGATTTTAGGAATTGGGGACTGCGAGACAATACTTGGGACGAGTATGAGTAGGTGTGAATAGTAATAGAGATCTATACTACTAGAAGCACAGGACTCACAGTTGGATCAGGAAAAGTCACAAGGTTACCAAGAAGCTAGTAATTGATTCCGTTTTATTCAAGTATGTCATTACCATTGTTTCGGTAATGACTAGTAAGATGGTTGTTATTCCGACCCTAGTGGTCATATCGAATTGAGTCCGACTACAATGAGTTTGTTACGTGATTCGGAGAACCAAGTTTAAGGTAGCATCTGACTTAAGTCAGAAGATTGAAATCAATGCGACCAATAGCATCGCGCTCGTTAGTAGCTAGAGATGCTACATGTTAAAATGTGACTATATCACATTAGAATATGAAGGAAGGTATATTCCATTTTGGAATTTGACTCTAAGAGACTTGAGTCTAGACGTTGCATCATCCGATGAAGGTCATTAGAACATGACCCGTCGATCTGTTACAATAGATAAGGGGAAGTACTTATCCTAAGAAGAAGAAGGAGTCCTCAATAAGGATTTATTTTGTAACTTGTAGGTTACAATTGAAAGTCCAACCTAGTACGAAGAGCAGGTGCAAGATTGAGCATCATGGTTATTACTTAGGATGGAAAGATAACGTATGGAATCATTATACAAGTCCTATTTTCGTTGATGATTCCGGGACGTAATCATCCTAAGGGGGAGATAATTGTAACGCCCGTAGATCCGGGCTAGTCAATTTAGAGACGATAAGCATCAAAAATGACTTTTTGATGGAAGATTATTTAGAAGGATTAATCTTAACCAAGTTGTAGTATATGTCACCAGGTTTCCGAAAATATAAAGAACGCCGAAATCCGAGTTATAACGAAGAAGTTATGACCTGTCGAAGTTTCGCGACAGAACCGACACGACACAGCGCGACGTAAATAGTGAATTTACGATAGAGCGATATTTGGATTTATCGATCTAAACGAGAGTCGTAGAATACGTTAAACCGAGAGCGTGCATAAAAAGAACGTCTAAATCTGACTTCGTATGAGGAAGTTATGATTTTTCGAAGTTTCGACTTAGCGGTGTGCAGCCCGAATACTCGAAATAGAGATCGAGTGATATTTAGCCAAAACTTTCTAAAAGAGAATCAAAGATCTCATCGATAGTAGTCCAACGGTAAAAAGACAGACGAAAACGGACGTCAGACGAAGAAGTTATGGATTTCTAACGGAGTTTTCCTGTCCCGGCCTACTAAAAATAATATAATAAAAATAAAGTCAAAATTATCCGACGAAGTCTAAACGAGAGTTGTAGAGCATAATCTTACCTACGCGTGGATCTAAAGAACGTCGAAAACGGAGTTCGTATGCGAAAGTTATGAATTTCTGAAGTTCGGGGTGCGAAACCCCAAAACTGTCAGAGTTCACGACGTGAACTCAGTATTTATGACTTCTGGAGCCTGACAGACGCAACCTGTGATGACGCATGCAGTGACGACTAAGTTCACAACGTGAAAACTTAAAATTCACGACGTAAGAGCTGAAAAATGACCCTATAAATAGAAATCGAGGGTCAGCTGATTTTGGTTGCTCTATCTCTTCTCTCTCACTCCCGATACTCTCTCTAAGCCCTCTTTTAACCCACCGAAGCCCCGGTATCATCCCGAGACACGAAGCAAGTCCCGAAGCCCGAAGATCCCGAGAAAAAAAGAGTTTCCGAGCCGAAGCTCTGCCTGCGAGAAGCCCGTTGTTTGGAGATCTTCCAGTTTCACCGAAGAAGTACTACTCTTAGAGCCGTAGTGCTGTCCGATCATCTTCTGATAAAGTGAGTGTATAGTCCCTTTCACAAACACGATTTTAATACAAGTATTGTTTAAATGTATTAAGTATATGTTTTGTGTGAGTGTGTAGTTACTTTCTTCTAACACATATATATGAAGTGTTTGCCATGAAATACTTGCTATGTGTTATATATTGTTTGTCTATTTGAGATGGGCGTGGAATTGATGTTTTATACAGGTGTTAAATGATTTAAACTGTGTAAGTATTTATATCTACGAAAATGTTGGGTAGAACATGGGTAGATGGGATAGTTGGTGACTATGGAGTTAGCGCCTATTGTATAAACCTTGGTGACTATGGAGTTAGCGCCTATTGTATAAACCTTGGTGACTATGGAGTTAGCGCCTATTGTATAAGCCTTGGTGACTATGGAGTTAGCGCCTATTGTATAAGCCTTGGTGACTATGGAGTTAGCGCCTATTGTATAAGCCTTGGTGACTATGGAGTTAGCGCCTATTGTATAAACCTTGGTGACTATGGAGTTAGCGCCTATTGAGTAAACCCTGGCGACGATGTGACTTCGTGCCTATACCTCAGGTCAATCCTTAAGAATGAAGGATAGATGATTCTTAGGGTAGATCCTTAAGATAAATGGAGATAATGGGGATGGGTAATTGGGTTGATTGTTTGATGATTAAATATAATAAATATATTATTGTGGGTTGAAAACCCTATATGCTCACCAGGCTCCCAAGCCTAACCCACTCAGTTTTCTCTGTATCACAGGTATCGATGCGAAGACCCATTTCACTGAGAGATTATAAGAGATGTAAATCACTAGTGTAAATGAATGTATGATATGTTTATGCTTATGTGTCTGTATCGGAACATGACATCCCGAGGTTTTATTATTAAATAAAAATACATTCTCTTTGAAAAATGTTTTGATAAGTTATTATCATATCTTGTTTTGGGAACAAATTCCGCAACCGTTTTCTTTAAACGATTACTCTGATTTATAAAACAAAGCATAAACAAATCGGTCTTTTCTGGCCGTGAAATTGGGGATGTCACAGTTGGTATCAGAGCATTAGTTTAAGCGAACTAGGAATTTGTAGGATATCTAGACTTAAACTTAGAATGCTAAGCGATGATTGTGAGATGAGTGTCTACCATATTATAGACACGAGCACTAGTATATTTTAGGAAAGATGCCTAAAATGCTTTTATGTGCTAAATGTTATATGTTTTCCATATATGATATTAGTTGTTCGGATCTATGGTCTGTTGCCGACCGGATCTGGAAACCTTACGTGTTTAGGATTCTAAGCCTATGAATACGATATTAGAACTAGCATGTAAACGTTTCGGAGTGATAACGAGATTTATACGTCTATCGTAAATAAAGCTTTCCTATCTTAAAATTCTCGCCTAGGTACACCGAGCATCTGCTTGGGTGTACAAAACGTTATGGTGAAGACTCGTAGAGAATTGAGTACATGGAGGAAATGAAAGGCTTATGATAGTGAATGACACCTATCGGATGATATCGTAAGAGTGGTATCTTGCCTTTAGAATATGACTGATAAAATAACGGAATGTTTAGAGGAGTACGGTACGTATGAAGTACACCTGCGATTGGCAGGATGATGGAACGATTGGTGTAATTCTTGAAGTTGTCCCATCGTCTGGAATTTCCATCACCAACCGAGTTGAAGTAGAATTGATGATTGAAGATACGCATGGAAGAAGTCCTAGTAGAGTCTAGGAGAATTTTTATGATTAATTGGACACATTCGTATGTGTTCAATTGTTTTGTGATTTTAGGAATTGGGGACTGGGAGACAATACTTGGGACGAGTATGAGTAGGTGTGAATAGTAATAGAGATCTATACTACTAGAAGCACAGGACTCACGCTTGGATCAGAAAAGTCACAAGGTTACCAAGAAGCTAGTAATTGATTCCGTTTTATTCAAGTATGTCATTACCATTGTTTCGGTAATGACTAGTAAGATGGTTGTTATTCCGACCCTAGTGGTCATATCGAATTGAGTCCGACTACAATGAGTTTGTTACGTGATTCGAAGAACCAAGTTCAAGGTAGCATCTGACTTAAGTCAGAAGATTGAAATCAATGCGACCAATAGCATCGCACTCGTTAGTAGCTAGAGATGCTACATGTTAAAATGTGACTATATCACATTAGAATATGAAGGAAGGTATATTCCATTTTGGAATTTGACTCTAAGAGACTTGAGTCTAGACGTTGCATCATCCGATGAAGGTCATTAGAACATGACCCGTCGATCTGTCACAATAGATAAGGGGAAGTACTTATCCTAAGAAGAAGAAGGAGTCCTCAATAAGGATTTATTTTGTAACTTGTAGGTTACAATTGAAAGTCCAACCTAGTACGAAGAGCAGGTGCAAGATTGAGCATCATGGTTATTACTTAGGATGGAAAGATAACGTATGGAATCATTATACAAGTCCTATTTTCGTTGATGATTCCGGGACGTAATCATCCTAAGGGGGAGATAATTGTAACGCCCGTAGATCCGGGCTAGTCAATTTGGAGACGATAAGCATCAAAAATGACTTTTTGATGGAAGATTATTTAGAAGGATTAATCTTAACCAAGTTGTAGTATATGTCACCAGGTTTCCGAAAATATAAAGAACGCCGAAATCCGAGTTATAACGAAGAAGTTATGACCTGTCGAAGTTTCGCGACAGAACCGACACGACACAGCGCGACGTAAATAGTGAATTTACGATAAAGCGATATTTGGATTTATCGATCTAAACGAGAGTCGTAGAATACGTTAAACCGAGAGCGTGCATAAAAAGAACGTCTAAATCTGACTTCATATGAGGAAGTTATGATTTTTCGAAGTTTCGACTTAGCGGTATGCAGCCCGAATACTCGAAATAGAGATCGAGTGATATTTAGCCAAAACTTTCTAAATGAGAATCAAAGATCTCATCGATAGTAGTCCAACGTAAAAAGACAGACGAAAACGGACGTCAGGCGAAGAAGTTATGGATTTCTAACGGAGTTTTCCAGTCCCGGCCTACTAAAAATAATATAATAAAAATAAAGTCAAAATTAGCCGACGAAGTCTAAACAAGAGTTGTATAGCATAATCTCACCTACGCGTGGATATAAAGAACGTCGAAAACGGAGTTCGTATGCGAAAGTTATGAATTTCTGAAGTTCGGGGCGCGAAACCCCAAAACTGTCAGAGTTCACGACGTGAATACAGTGTTCACGACGTGAACTCAGTATTTATGACTTCTGGAGCCTGACAGACGCAACCTGTGATGACGCATGCAGTGACGACTAAGTTCACGACGTGAAAACTTAAAATTCACGACGTGAGAGCTGAAAAACGACCCTATAAATAGAAATCGAGGGTCAGCCGATTTTGGTTGCTCTATCTCTTCTCTCTCACTCCCGATACTCTCTCTAAGCCCTCTTTTAACCCCCCGAAGCCCCGATATCATCCCGAGACACGAAGCAAGTCTCGAAGCCCGAAGATCATGAGAAGAAAAGAGTTTCCGAGCCGAAGCTCTGCCTGCGAGAAGCCCGGTGTGTGAAGAACTTCCAGTTTCACCGAAGAAGTACTACTCTTAGAGCCGTAGTGCTGTCCGATCATCTTCTGATAAAGTGAGTGTATAGTCCCTTTTCACAAACACGATTTTAATACAAGTATTGTTTAAATGTATTAAGTATATGTTTTGTGTGAGTGTGTAGTTACTTTCTTCGAACACATATATATGAAGTGTTTGCCATGAAATACGTGCTATGTGTTATATATTGTTTGTCTATTTGAGATGGGCGTGGAATTGATGTTTTATACAGGTGTTAAATGATTTAAACTGTGTAAGTATTTATATCTACGAAAATGTTGGGTAGAACATGGGTAGATGGGATAGTTGGTGACTATGGAGTTAGCGCCTATTGTATAAACCTTGGTGACTATGGAGTTAGCGCCTATTGTATAAACCTTGGTGACTATGGAGTTAGCGCCTATTGTATAAGCCTTGGTGACTATGGAGTTAGCGCCTATTGTATAAGCCTTGGTGACTATGGAGTTAGCGCCTATTGTATAAACCTTGGTGACTATGGAGTTAGCGCCTATTGAGTAAACCCTGGCGACGATGTGACTTCGTGCCTATACCTCAGGTCAATCCTTAAGAATGAAGGATAGATGATTCTTAGGGTAGATCCTTAAGATAAATGGAGATAATGGGGATGGGTAATTGGGTTGATTGTTTGATGATTAAATATAATAAATATATTATTGTGGGTTGAAAACCCTATATGCTCACCAGGCTCCCAAGCCTGACCCACTCAGTTTTCTCTGTATCACAGGTATCGATGCGAAGACCCATTTCACTGAGAGATTATAAGAGATGTAAATCACTAGTGTAAATGAATGTATGATATGTTTATGCTTATGTGTCTGTATCGGAACATGACATCCCGAGGTTTTATTATTAAATAAAAATACATTCTCTTTGAAAAATGTTTTGATAAGTTATTATCATATCTTGTTTTGGGAACAAATTCCGCAACCGTTTTCTTTAAACGATTACTCTAATTTATAAAACATAGCATAAACAAATCGGTCTTTTCTGGCCGTGAAATTGGGGATGTCACAGTTGGTATCAGAGCATTAGTTTAAGCGAACTAGGAATTTGTAGGATATCTAGACTTAAACTTAGAATGCTAAGCGATGATTGTGAGATGAGTGTCTACCATATTATAGACACGAGCACTAGTATATTTTAGGAAAGATGCCTAAAATGCTTTTATGTGCTAAATGTTATATGTTTTCCATATATGATATTAGTTGTTCGGATCTATGGTCTGTTGCCGACCGGATCTGGAAACCTTACGTGTTTAGGATTCTAAGCGTATGAATACGATATTAGAACTAGCATGTAAACGTTTCAGAGTGATAAGGAGATTTATACGTCTATCGTAAATAAAGCTTTCCTATATTAAAATTCTCGCCTAGGTACACCGAGCGTCTGCTTGGGTGTACAAAACATTATGGTGAAGACTCGTAGAGAATTGAGTACATGGAGGAAATGAAAGGCTTATGATAGTGAATGACACCTATCAGATGATATCGTAAGAGTGGTATCTTGCCTTTAGAATATGACTGATAAAATAACAGAATGTTTAGAGGAGTACGGTACGTATGAAGTACACCTGCGATTGGCAGGATGATGGAACGATTGGTGTAATTCTTGAAGTTGTCCCATCGTCTGGAATTTCCATCACCAACCGAGTTGAAGTAGAATTGATGATTGAAGATACGCATGGAAGAAGTCCTAGTAGAGTCTAGGAGAATTTTTATGATTAATTGGACACATTCGTATGTGTTAAATTGTTTTGTGATTTTAGGAATTGGGGACTGGGAGACAATACTTGGGACGAGTATGAGTAGGTGTGAATAGTAGTAGAGATCTATACTACTGGAAGCACAGGACTCACGGTTGGATCAGGAAAAGTCACAAGGTTACCAAGAAGCTAGTAATTGATTCCGTTTTATTCAAGTATGTCATTACCATTGTTTCAGTAATGACTAGTAAGATGGTTGTTATTCCGACCTTAGTGGTCATATCGAATTGAGTCCGACTACAATGAGTTTGTTACGTGATTCGGAGAACCAAGTTTAAGGTAGCATCTGACTTAAGTCAGAAGATTGAAATCAATGCGACCAATAGCATCGCGCTCGTTAGTAGCTAGAGATGCTACATGTTAAAATGTGACTATATCACATTAGAATATGAAGGAAGGTATATTCCATTTTGGAATTTGACTATAAGAGACTTGAGTCTAGACGTTGCATCATCCGATGAAGGTCATTAGAACATGACCCGTCGATCTGTCACAATAGATAAGGGGAAGTACTTATCCTAAGAAGAAGAAGGAGTCCTCAATAAGGATTTATTTTGTAACTTGTAGGTTACAATTGAAAGTCCAACCTAGTACGAAGAGCAGGTGCAAGATTGAGCATCATGGTTATTACTTAGGATGGAAAGATAACGTATGGAATCATTATACAAGTCCTATTTTCGTTGATGATTCCGGGACGTAATCATCCTAAGGGGGAGATAATTGTAACGCCCGTAGATCCGAGCTAGTCAATTTAGAGACGATAAGCATCAAAAATGACTTTTTGATGGAAGATTATTTAGAAGGATTAATCTTAACCAAGTTGTAGTATATGTCACCAGGTTTCCGAAAATATAAAGAACGCCGAAATCCGAGTTATAACGAAGAAGTTATGACCTGTCGAAGTTTCGCGACAGAACCGACACGACACAGCGCGACGTAAATAGTGAATTTACGATAGAGCGATATTTGGATTTATCGATCTAAACGAGAGTCGTAGAATACGTTAAACCGAGAGAGTGCATAAAAAGAACGTCTAAATCTGACTTCGTATGAGGAAGTTATGATTTTTCGAAGTTTCGACTTAGCGGTATGCAGCCCGAATACTCGAAATAGAGATCGAGTGATATTTAGCCAAAACTTTCTAAATGAGAATCAAAGATCTCATCGATAGTAGTCCAACGGTAAAAAGACAGACGAAAACGGACGTCAGGCGAAGAAGTTATGGATTTCTAACGGAGTTTTCCTGTCCCGGCCTACTAAAAATAATATAAGAAAAATAAATTCAAAATTAGCCGACAAAGTCTAAACGAGAGTTGTAGAGCATAATCTTACCTACGCGTGGATATAAAGAACGTCGAAAACAGAGTTCGTATGTGAAAGTTATGAATTTCTGAAGTTCGGGGCGCGAAACCCCAAAACTGTCAGAGTTCACAACGTGAATACAGTGTTCACGACGTGAACTCAGTATTTATGACTTCTGGAGCCTGACAGACGCAACCTGTGATGACGCATGCAGTGACGACAAAGTTCACGACGTGAGAGCTGAAAAATGACCCTATAAATAGAAATCGAGGGTCAGCCGATTTTGGTTGCTCTATCTCTTCTCTCTCACTCCCGATACTCTCTCTAAACCCTCTTTTAACACCCCGAAGCCCCGGTATCATCCCGAGACACGAAGCAAGTCCCGAAGCCCGAAGATCCCGAGAAGAAAAGAGTTTCCGAGCCGAAGCTCTACCTGCGAGAAGCCCGTTGTGTGAAGATCTTCCAGTTTCACCGAAGAAGTACTACTCTTAGAGCCATAGTGCTGTCCGATCATCTTCTGATAAAGTGAGTGTATAGTCCCTTTCACAAACACGATTTTAATACAAGTATTGTTTAAATGTATTAAGTATATGTTTTGTGTGAGTGTGTAGTTACTTTCTTCTAACACATATATATGAAGTGTTTGCCATGAAATACGTGCTATGTGTTATATATTGTTTGTCTATTTGAGATGGGCGTGGAATTGATGTTTTATACAGGTGTTAAATGATTTAAACTGTGTAAGTATTTATATCTACGAAAATGTTGGGTAGAACATGGGTAGATGGGATAGTTGGTGACTATGGAGTTAGCGCCTATTGTATAAACCTTGGTGACTATGGAGTTAGCGCCTATTGTATAAACCTTGGTGACTATGGAGTTAGCGCCTATTGTATAAGCCTTGGTGACTATGGAGTTAGAGCCTATTGTATAAGCCTTGGTGACTATGGAGTTAGCGCCTATTGTATAAACCTTGGTGACTATGGAGTTAGCGCCTATTGAGTAAACCCTGGCGACGATGTGAGTTCGTGCCTATACCTCAGGTCAATCCTTAAGAATGAAGGATAGATGATTCTTAGGGTAGATCCTCAATAAGGATTTATTTTGTAACTTGTAGGTTACAATTGAAAGTCCAACCTAGTACGAAGAGCAGATGCAAGATTGAGCATCATGGTTATTACTTAGGATGGAAAGATAACGTATGGAATTATTATACAAGTCCTATTTTCGTTGATGATTCCGGGACGTAATCATCCTAAGGGGGAGATAATTGTAACGCCCGTAGATCCGGGCTAGTCAATTTAGAGACGATAAGCATCAAAAATGACTTTTTGATGGAAGATTATTTAGAAGGATTAATCTTAACCAAGTTGTAGTATATGTCATTAGGTTTCCGAAAATATAAAGAACGCCGAAATCCGAGTTATAACGAAGAAGTTATGACCTGTCGAAGTTTCGCGACAGAACCGACACGACACAGGGCGACGTAAATAGTGAACTTACGATAGAGCGATATTTGGATTTATCGATCTAAACGAGAGTCGTAGAATACGTTAAACCGAGAGCGCGCATAAAAAGAACGTCTAAATCTGACTTCGTATGAGGAAGTTATGATTTTTCGAAGTTTCGACTTAGCGGTATGCAGCCCGAATACTCGAAATAGAGATCGAGTGATATTTAGCCAAAACTTTCTAAATGAGAATCAAAGATCTAATCGATAGTAGTCCAACGGTAAAAAGACAGACGAAAACGGACGTCAGGCGAAGAAGTTATGGATTTCTAACGGAGTTTTCCTGTCCCGGCCTACTAAAAATAATATAAGAAAAATATAATAAAAATAAATTCAAAGTTAGCCGACGAAGTCTAAACGAGAGTTGTAGAACATAATCTCACCTACGCGTGGATATAAAGAACGTCGAAAACGGAGTTCGTATGCGAAAGTTATGAATTTCTGAAGTTCGGGGCGCGAAACCCCAAAACTGTCAGAGTTCACGACGTGAATACAGTGTTCACGACGTGAACTCAGTATTTATGACTTCTAGAGCCTGACAGACGCAACTTGTGATGACGCATGCAGTGACGACTAAGTTCACGACGTGAAAACTTAAAATTCACGACGTGAGAGCTGAAAAATGACCCTATAAATAGAAATCGAGGGTCGGCCGATTTTGGTTGCTCTATCTCTTCTCTCTCACTCCCGATACTCTCTCTAAGCCCTCTTTTAACCCCCAGAAGCCCCGGTATCATCCCGAGACACGAAGCAAGTCCCGAAGCCCGAAGATCCCGAGAAGAAAAGAGTTTCCGAGCCGAAGCTCTGCCTGCGAGAAGCCCGGTGTGTGAAGATCTTCCAGTTTCACCGAAGAAGTACTACTCTTAGAGCCGTAGTGCTGTCCGATCATCTTCTGATAAAGTGAGTGTATAGTCCCTTTCACAAACACGATTTTAATACAAGTATTGTTTAAATGTATTAAGTATATGTTTTGTGTGAGTGTGTAGTTACTTTCTTCTAACACATATATATGAAGTGTTTGCCATGAAATACGTGCTATGTGTTATATATTGTTTGTCTATTTGAGATGGGCGTGGAATTGATGTTTTATACAGGTGTTAAATGATTTAAACTGTGTAAGTATTTATATCTACGAAAATGTTGGGTAGAACATGGGTAGATGGGATAGTTGGTGACTATGGAGTTAGCGCCTATTGTATAAACCTTGGTGACTATGGAGTTAGCGCCTATTGTATAAGCCTTGGTGACTGTGGAGTTAGCGCCTATTGTATAAGCCTTGGTGAATATGGAGTTAGCGCCTATTGTATAAACCTTGGTGACTATGGAGTTAGCGCCTATTGAGTAAACCCTGGCGACGATGTGACTTCGTGCCTATACCTCAGGTCAATCCTTAAGAATGAAGGATAGATGATTCTTAGGGTAGATCCTTAAGATAAATGGAGATAATGGGGATGGGTAATTGGGTTGATTGTTTGATGATTAAATATAATAAATATATTATTGTGGGTTGAAAACCGTATATGCTCACCAGGCTCCCAAGCCTGACCCACTCAGTTTTCTCTGTATCACAGGTATCGATGCGAAGACCCATTTCACTGAGAGATTATAAGAGATGTAAATCACTAGTGTAAATGAATGTATGATATGTTTATGCTTATGTGTCTGTATCGGAACATGACATCCCGAGGTTTTATTATTAAATAAAAATACATTCTCTTTGAAAAATGTTTTGATAAGTTATTATCATATCTTGTTTTGGGAACAAATTCCGCAACCGTTTTCTTTAAACGATTACTCTGATTTATAAAACAAAGCATAAACAAATCGGTCTTTTCTGGCCGTGAAATTGGGGATGTCACAACTGGTATTTGTTATATCCATGTTATTTGGGTCAGAAACCATGGGATTTTTTGTTGAAGGTCTTTGTAGTAAACAAAGAGGGTAAGATGCACTAAAACGAAAAAGCCTGAATGCATCGAACAACCCAAAAATTTGAATCACGAGAACAATATTAGTTCAAGCGGAATGGAACTAAGATATCAAACCACAATCAATCACATGAAATGAAAAATAATAAGCAAAATGTAAATCAAAAGAGACACAAAGATTTACATGGAAAACCCAAATCGGGAAAAACCACAGGCGGAGGAAGCCAAGAACCAATCCACTTAAATATTATAGTGTTTACAGAGCTTGATCAAAGAGATTACAATGAACTATAATGATTTGGTGATAAAGGAGAAAACCCCTAGAAAATGTCGCTCAAAAAAGGAAGAAGAAGAAGAAGAAGTCTTCAAAATTCTCTCACTTTTTTTTTTCTGTGTTCAATAAGACTAAAAAGGGAAAAGGTTTTACCAATTTGGCAAATTGATCCTTCAAGAATGGAATATTTGCATTTCAGGAACTAGCCCTCTTTTTGCACCTGAAGACACCCATTTTAGACCTGATGCCCTTTTTATACATAAAACAATCATTTTTGATATAGTGCCCTTTTTAGATCCAAAACAACTAGACATGGATTGCTGAAAAGATAATATAGCTATTGAACTAAGCAGAACTTCTCCATATTGGAAGGCATATTTCCAGTCTTCCTCAAGTGATTCTCTCTATCGGCACAGTGTTTTTTTGTTGTTCTTACCGACGTTGCTTCTCTGGTGTTCTTTGATCATCATAGTTGCATTTCCTCTTCCCTTTTCTATTTATGTTGATGGATCCAACTTGTAAGTCCGTTCTGATGAAGGATTTGAAGGTTAAACCCCCTGATAAGGGTTTTTTCGATATGAAATGAAAAGGTTCATGTTGAATCGAGTGAGGATGTGGCTCTGGAGGTTGTTGATTTGTCATCAACAACTATTCATCGAATCAGACGTCGGCCTAATGCTAAGGCGGTTGTTGGTGTTGGGGCACTTTATTTGTCACCAAGACAAAACTCGAAGATTCCATACATTGTGATCCGTTGTTAGGGTGCAAATTTATTCATTGATTGACTTTGTGATGAATTGACTTGAGAAGACCCACTTGCACATGTGGGATTAGATCCTTGTGAAATGTGTGTGTGTGTGTGTGTGTGAGAGAGAGAGAGAGAGAGAGACTTGTTATCACCTCTATAAATAGTGGGTTGTATACCATTATTAGAGTGTGCTTGAGAGATGTAGTTCATTAAGATTAGTGATTGAGATATTTATGTAGAACTAGAACTAGATCCCTTTTTGTAACTCATTTTCTATGATCGAATACATCTTTTAGCACCCCAAATACCCATGTTCATTGTTTTTTTTACAATTCCGCATGTCAAATCAAATGCTCATAATTCACTACAATTGTTATCATAGTGGGTCTTTGAAGATCAAAGTGATTTTTTGAAGAAACGGTTCTCGATTTGGCAACAATCAACATAATGTGAACGATTTATGGTGAGTCTCTCAAAATTTATTTGAATCTTGCTTTCGTTATTGATTTTTGATCATTTTGCCTTGTTTGGATCAAATTTGTTTCAAGCCCAATTTTTATGTTCCAATATATTTTTTCTAATTGATCTAGCCCAAAACAAAATTGTAATCAATTTTTACAGTTCATCCGATATATCTTTTTGGTTTAAATCATTTGATTCAAATGTCGAGCCCAACTTTGTTTACTATTCATGTTTTATTCAAAGATAAGCCCAATTTCAATCCCTAAAACCTTTTACAGAATATCTCATTTGAATTACGTTTTTTCAAACTCGAGCATCTGCATATTCAATTGATTAAGGCATCTATAACTTTTGTTTTTGATCAAGATATCGATTCATCAATTTCTATTCTCGACCAGTGATTGTATCATGATCTGATTTAATCAGTTATACAGATTGTCAATTGAATTTCATTTTTCTCAATCATCATCTGATTGTTAAATCGAAATCGATGACTAATGAAGTAATCAGATTTCATTTCCGAGATCGTTAGTTGATTTAACCTGGGAGATTGTTTTTGGATTATCATGGTTGATATATGAAAAACAAAAAGGTTTCCATTGATAAAAAAAGTTAAATCGAAATGATAAAGAACATATGAAAACTATTTGATTATGTTCTGATGATCTCAGTGAAGAACACATGAAGAAATGGTGAAAAGGATTTGAAATTTCATGTTTAACCTGAAAATCAGATTGATAAAATCGATTTTAGTGTTTATCGACAAGTGTTATTGAAAGTAAATGTAGCATCCCAAAAATTTCAACCAATTAAAACTTTTCAAAACAACCCATTTACTAATAAAAGTGTATACAAAACATTGTTTCCAAAACATTATTTAAAAATCAGTGTCTCCCAAGATCAATGACATAAAACCAGGATGTGTACGGTCACACCTTCACTTTGCCACGATTCTCTGAAGTACCTGAAAGCATAAACCAAAACTATAAGCACAAAGCTTAGTGAGTTCCCCCAAAGTACCACCACACAAACAAATAACGTATACCAACAAACAGCACGCATACAGGGCCTTCAGCATGACTGGAACGCCCCACCGGCCTACAGTCTATCTGGTACGCTCATAGAACCTTCAGCATGAACGGTACGCCTCACCGGGCCTTCAGCCTATCAGGAACATTCTCCGGGCCTTCGGCCTGACTGGTACGCCCTACTGGCCTTTAGTCTATCCGCGACGCCCTAGGTCTGTTGACCTTCAGCACATAGCAGGACCGCCTCAACCCAACCACACACAACATGTCAACATAAACATATCCAAAACACATATAAGCCCAGTAAATCATAACAACATATCGATATAAACATTACCGGGTTTGTTGACTGACAGCACAAAGCAGTACAGTCTCAACACACCCACATCATGACAACATATACACAACTAAATAGATAACCCATCAACAGACAATCAGGCATATCTTATAGACCACTAAGCATACCATCATCCTATATACCAGGATACCGATCTCACATATCACTACAACACGAAAACATACTATCACATAATAGGATATCAAATCTAAAGCGTCAGCCTTGGTGCCTTCGACCCGTAAGTACAGGTCTAAATCTAAAGGTCAAATACCACAGTGTAAAATTTTTGGGCTTAAGGGTCACTCTATAGACAAATGTTTCAAAATAGTAGATATCCAAAAGACTATAAGCCAAGGTCTGAAGTTAACAATCAAAACAAAAGTTTTTATTAGTAATTCAACTTCTGTTTTTCAAACTGAATCCCGTGGTTCTAGAACTAATGATAACAGTAATGATTGTCATTTTTTGACTAATGATCAATATGCTAAGTTTCTCAGTCTCATTGGTGAAAATAAGCAAGGGTGGGATGAGACATTTTTCAATTCCAACATGGCAGGTATTTGATGTAACTCTTTTCATAATACTAGTTGTCATAAGTGGGTTGTTAACTCTAGAGCTAGTCAACATATTTTTTTAGTTCTGAGCCACATCTTCAATATTCTGTTGATGTGTCTAGATTAAACCTAAGGGTTAGTCATCCAAATGGTTCATCTGCTCAAATTAATAAAATTGGGAACATGCAATTGTCAAATTCTCTTACTTTGTTTGTATTTGTTGTTCATGGTTTAATTTGCTATCTGTTCATAAGTCGTGCAAAGACGACAAACGTGAAGTTGTTTTTAAGTAACATAACTTTCATATTCAGAATTAACAGTATAAGGGGACGCTGGAGATTGGTAATCAATCTGGGGGACTTTATTATCTATTTCAAAAAATGTTTGTTGTGTCTCTAAGTTTACTTGGCTTAGTAGACTTAGTCATCTTGCTGACCAAGCTTTAAACATTCTAAAAAATAAACTTAATTTTAATAATGTTTCTGTACCTCCTTGTGAGGTTTGTCATAAATCTAAGCAGACTAGGGATGTTTTTCATAATAGTCTTCATGTTACTAAGGTTCTTGGTGAGCTCATTCATCTAGACGTGTGGGGACCATATCAGATTGAGTGTGTAGGAGGTTTTAGGTTCTTCTTGACTGTTGTGGATGATTTCACTAGTGCTACTTGGGTTTTTCTCCTTAAGTCTAAGGAAAAAGTTTTTCAAAATTATGTTACTTTTTAATATGTTAAAAAATCAATTTCAAGTGTTATTAAAACCATAAGGACTGATAATGGAACTGAATTTATAAATTTTCATGTTAAAACTTTTAATATGATAATAATGGGATTATTCATCAGACTTCTTGTGTTTACACTCCACAACAGAATGAAGTTGTGGAGAGGAAACACAGACACATTCTTAATGTTGCTAGATCTCTGATGTTTCATTGAGGAGTTCCATTAAAATACTAGGGTGATGCTATTCTTACATCAGTGTTTTTGATTAATAGAACTCTTTCTTCTGTTTTGAAAGGATCATCTCCTTATGAGTTGGTTTATAAAAAGTCTCCTAATTTTCATAATCTTCGTGTTTTTGGATGTTTGTGTTTTTCTACTAACTTAAATAATAACGATAAATTTTCTGCTCGTTCTGAAAATTGTGTTTTTATGGGTTACTCTTTAGAAAAGAAAGGGTATAAAGTTTTAAGTCTTGATTCTAATTCTGTTTTTGTTTCCAGGGATGTTAAATTCTATGAGTTTGTGTTTCCGTTCAGAATGCAAAGTCATGTTTTTAGTAAGCCTAGTGATGGTTCTAGTGGGGTTGATCCATTTTCCTATGATGAACCTTTACATTCTAAAAAATTTGTTAATGATGGTTTTTCTAATAGAACTTAGAGGCTGGATCATCAGTTAGATGGTTCTAGTTCTCCTTTGAACCGTAATAAAAAAGGTCATACAGAAGGAGATACATATACTAGGTTAGGGTTTGAAGGGTCCAATGTGCCTTTATCTTATGGGTCTGGTCCTAGTTCTGCTGATTCTCCTGACTCTCCTAGTTCTCCTGTCAGGATTGAGGAAAGTAGTCATTTAAGTGTTCAATCTCTTGATACTCAATCTATTGTCTCACACGCACTAGGAGAGAAACTTGTCTACCATCTAGGTTTAGTGATTATATTATAGTAGGTAAATATAAATATGGAATTGAAAAAACACTTCATTACTCTAATTTAACTTCTGATAATAAGTGTTTTGTTTCCAACCTTGATAAAATTGTTGAACCTCAGTCTTACTATGAGGCTTCCCTTAATCCTGAATGGGTTAAGGCTATGAATCAAGAAATGGAAGCATTGTATAGGAATAATACATGGATAATAACTGGTTTACCGAAAAATAAAAAGCCTATTGGTTGTCGTTGGATTTACAAAATTAAATATAAGGCCAATGGTGAAATGAAGAGGTATAAAGCTCGTCTTGTAACTAAAGGTTATAATCAAAGGGCTGGCATTAACTATGAGGAGACTTTTGCTCTTGTAGCTAATATTGTTACTATTCATGTGGTTATTACCTTAGCTGTTAAATATGGTTGGAATTTGTATCAGTTTGACATTAAAAATGTTTTTTATATGGTTCTCTTGAAAAGGAAGTTTATATGGTTTTACCTACTGGATATCACAGTAAAAATGACAATAGAGTTTGTAAGTTGTTAAAATTCATTGTATGGTTTAAAGCAGGCTCCACGTAAGTGGAATGAAAAGTTGAGTAATTCTTTAGTTAGCTTTGGTTTTAAACAAAGTTATAATGATTACTCTATGTTTGTTAAAGTTTCTAGAAAGATGGTTATAATATTGTTGGTATATGTAGATGATATATTTTTTTACTGGAAATTGTGAGTCTGAAATAACCAAAGTAAAAGATTTTTGAAATCTCAGTTTCTTATAAAATTGTTAGAACAAAGTTCTTGTAGGATCGATAGATTCTAAGCAGAAAACAATAAATGACGTAATGAAGAACACAAGAATGGTTTAACTGATGTCGAATGATTAAGCTTTAGCACCTCAGAAGAGCTCGATTAAGAACTTCGACTGTAGAGGTGTTTAGGGTTACAAAAGCAATAATGATAATAATGACTCTCATATCTATGGCATACATGCATGCACTATTTATAGCTAAACCCTACTCAATAATCACAGATGGACAGGCCCAATCCGGATATACAATCTAAGCCCATGACGCAACACAAAATACTCAACAATCTCCCCCTTTGCGTCAATGGAGCCGAAAGCTCAGTTCGGTTGAGCTATAGAAGACTTCTTGACAGTCTTGAACACCTTCGGTATAATGGCCAATAGATTATGACGAAAAGTGATATACCACCGAAGCATATCCGTGAAGTTCTTCTTGTCTGCCTCATAGTTCTGCTTGCATCGATGGATGATATTAATTATGTGCTCCAAGCACTCCGTTGAGAACAGATGCTTATCAACAAGAGCAAAAAGAAATCTGTTAGCTTCGCCTCTTGTGAACATCACTGTGAGATGTGTAGAATCAATTTGCCCCATCTTCATCTTGTTCACATCTCCAGGTTTTGTAGTTGGCTTTACAGTGGGTTTCTGCTTCAAAACTTTAGCAATCTCCTGATCCATTGCAGCTACTTCATGGATATAGGAAGCCAACATCCTCTTCAGATGATCTAGGATCGGCTCATATTCCTTCGCATTAGTGAGCAATATGTTGAACAACAAGATCCAATCATGAGGATTCAAGTTAGAATATCTGCCAGGGATATAACAGAAACCGAGTTGGCTGAACCTCGGGTTATTTTGAAATTGAAATTAACAAACTTCCCTGCAAGCGAAGGTTTCGGCACCTTAACAGTTATAGTCTTCTGTGCACATGTCAGGTACTGAGGCTGACCGAACTTGAGATAAAAATCGATAAGTTCACGATCAACCTGAGGGTGAGGTGAGGGAACTTGAACAGTCGAATCAAAGCAATGAAAAGTAAATGCATTTCGTGTTATAGGCATATCAAACTGTGAGTCCCTTGAATTCTCACAATCAAATGAAGCTACAGGTTCCAGCCAGTACACGCTTGGAAACTCTATCGCTTCTTTGATGAGCGTTTCCCTACTCCAAGGAGGAAACAAGGCCTTTTTGCAAGTTAAGGCATCTTGCTCTTCCTTGATCTTTCGCTCCCTCTCTTCTGCTTCCTTTGAAACACGAAGGGTTTCATCCAATTCCTTATCCCTTTTCTTTCGCTTCAGGGCCTCGGCAATTGTTTCTTCTTCATCACTATCATCAGCAAGTCCCTTCTTCTTATCTTGATTAGCATAACCCGAAGCTTCATTACCCTTTGGTTCTGTTTTGACAGTAACCTTCGGTTGGTGAGGTGTCTGAGCACCTTCTCCCCCTTGTTTTGGAGGTATAAATCGCTCCGAAACACCCTTCATTTCATGTAAAAGTGCAATTGCAGGAAGAAGCTTGGAAATCAGGTAATTCCGGATGGTCAGTGTAAGAACCGGATCATGAGCACTAAGAATATTGTTCAGCATAGTGAGAACATCACCAGCACAACTCCGGAAAACAACACGCTCAGTCTTTAACAATAAAATCTCCCTTTCAGCTTTAGCCAATTGAACTTTTTGAACTTCAACGGTAGAGGTTTGACGTGCAAGATCCTCCCTTAAGGCACTCTCCTTTGGTAAATCAGCATGGAGTGTTTCAAGCCGAGAATTCACCGAGCTAAGAAGAGAAGTGTTCTTAGCTTGAATTGAAGAACGAACATTCTCGAATTTGGCTTGCTCCTCTTGAAGTGACTTTGATAAAGAGTCAACTGAAGCGTTCACTTTAGCTGCATTTGAATCAGCATGACTTTTGAGGGATTCAAGAAAAATATTGGAATTGTGAATAAGTTCTGCAACTTCAGTTGTAGCCTTTTGGCAGGAAGAGGTTGATGCGTCAACTGCCTTCGTTGATTTGTCTATAGCTCCGGTATATTGCTCAAAAGCGGTGTCCAGAAAAGCTTTGAGCACAACATCGTTATAAGTTTTTGTAGAGGCAAGCAATTGATCAAGTTTTTCATCTAGACTCTGCACTTGTTGTCTGGTGACAGGAGCCTCTTCATCTTCATCAATTGGAAGTCGATAAGGACTGTAATAAGTCGAGTCAAACTCAACATTATCACCACCGAGAGTATCACCAGAATCTGTTAAGGGTGAGGGTGAAAGAGGTTTGGATGTAACAGGAGGTTCGGTTTAAGTATTAGCCCCCGTATTAGATACGTTGACGTTTACTGGAGGTTCGGTTGTTGTGGTGGTAGTTGCTTGTGAAAAGATAGGAGGTGGTAAAGGAGTGGTAGAAATTGGTACGGTACTAACTGCTGGTGGTGGTGCAGAAGTGGTGGTTTGAGATGTAGTAGGTGGTGAAATGGGAGCAACCGAAACTGGAACAGGAGATTTCGGTGGAGATGGAGGAGGAGTAGGAATCTTGTCATGAAGTTGTTCAGTAGGAGTTGGAGAACGAGGAGGTGTATTACCTCTCGGTGAACCATGATGCTGAACTTCTTCTTCCTCATCTGCCGATCGGTCCTCATCATGGTCTGAGCTTGAAGGAGAAGGACTCTTGGATTTCCTTGCCATCTTCTTAACTTTCTTTGGAGCCGAAGAATCACCCTTTTCAGCCTTTCGCTTTTTAGACTTAACAGGCTTAGACGAAGGACCTTCGGTTGTCACTTTCTTGGTATTTGCCCTTTTGCCTCGGTTGGCTGGCTTCTCCATAGCATCTAAAGCAGCTTGTTGTTTAGGAGTCAGTTCTCTTGGTCCTTTGGGAGGTAGCTTTCGGTAGTCAGCCATCACTTTACTTTCGGCTGACACACACCATCGTCTCAGGTATTGAACCATTGTGGGAGAACTTGGAGGCATCAGAGAAGATGATCTTCTTAGTATGAAAAGTATCCACAGAGGAGACCAAGGCATCTTTCATGACAGGAATCTGCAAAGTGTCAATGGCCATTCGGGTGACGATGGTCTAGAAACGACCACAAGAAATCTCAGAATGTCTCGTCGAAGTGTTGAGACTTTGCACCAATTGCGACCAAATAATCGACCCATAATCGAGGTTAATGTCATTGTAGAGACCATAGAGAATGGTCAGAAAATCCTTACTGGTACCATCTGACCCAGCAACCCTCTCCGCTAAACCCTTGTTGAGAAGAGTAAGCAACCCATTCCATTGTGGCGGCAAACACGATTTCTTAATCTTCGTTACGGTAGTAAGAACATCAGTGTACCCCATCTCATAAAGCATTGTAAACAGTTGGGTTGTGGTTATGAAGTCAGGAGAGATAACAGAAGCATCGACAGCTAGCTGTAACAGTGAACAGAATCGCCCTTTCGAAATTGATGCCTTGTGAGAGAAGATTTGAAAGTAGATCCTTTCCTTGTTCTTGTCATAGGACGAAGTAGAATAGACTTGGTGTAACACCCAAATTTTCAAAACAATTTTTCACATTTTATAAAACACATTTTCATTCATAATCGTTATAAAAACACCATTGGATCACATAGTCAATCATAACATCATATCCCAAGATCATAATAAAAATCTCCCCGTGTGTGTACTGATCAAGCCGGCGCCTTCCCGCGATCCTCGCTGGTACCTGAGACACATAGCACAACACTGTAAGCATAAATGCTTAGTGAGTTCCCCAAAATACCACACACAACACATATTAGCCACTCAAGGCTATAACTCTGATGACCCTCTGGTCAAGGTGTCTCTGTGGGACCCTCCAGTCCCATAACTCTGTGGGCCCTCTAGCCCTAACTCTGTGGGCCCTCTGGCCCTAACTCTGTGGACCTTCCGGTCCTAACTCTGAAAACTCTGTAACATACATAGCATATAACACATAGAAATCACATCATGCAAAAGCATACAGCATACTCTGTCTCATAGCTCTAATTACCACTCTAGGTAAAGTATAGTGAGAAGACTCACCTCGGGTAACTCGGTAAAGCTCGAACTCTGTAAAATCAGGTCTAGCCTCCGCCTAATCATGTAAAATAAATACTCTCAATCAATACATCTCTCAAGGCTAGACTATTCCTCCTCTTAGTACTCTCAGAAGGGTAAAAGACCATTTTACCCCTCTCATAACTCAAAGGCCCCACTATAGACCAAACCCTAAAAGTCAACCAAAAGTCAACCCTCCGGGTTACGCTGCGCGTACCAGATGTGTACGCTGGGCGTACCCGGCAGTCTCTCAGAATCGGGGAACGCCACCCCGTACGCCGCGCGTATTGGGATTACGCCCGGCGTAAATCCCAGTTTCAGGCCCTTAGCTCTTGAGGTCTTAAACAGTTAAGACTCACGTCCATCTTTTAGATCTGACCATTGTTAAGCCTCTTAATCCATAAAGTCGATGACTTTAAGCCTTTGCATGGCTGAACAAGTCACTAACACCCAAAATATACCATTTCCTAACACTAGAAATCCCAATACTCAAGCATGATCTCATATCCACGACCAAGATGGGAACTTTATGGATCTATAACACAAATACCACTGAAATGGGACAGATCTAGGTCCATGGAGCACATTACGCTCATAAAGTCTCCACCTTTGGGACTTTTAACCCTAAAATGGTCCATGAAGCAACAAACCAAATGAAGAGGAAAGTTTTGAACTTTATACCTCCAAATGCAGCTCCTTCCTCTGTAGATCTCAGATCCAAACTTGCACTTCAAACTCTAGTCTCCACAAACTCCTCTCCTTCTTCTTCACTAGCACACCAAGGCACTTTTAGCTCCAAAATCACACACACTCACTAAGAACGATGAAAAGTTCTCTCTTAGGGTTTTACTCACTGCTATGGAGGCTGAGAAATGAGCCTTAGCATCCAATATATAGGGCACAAGTCAGAAATTAGGGTTTGCACCTGGACACATTACGCCCAGCGTAACCCTGAGTACGCCCAGCGTACTCAGGTGAGTCCGCGTCCAAAATAAGCGCATGAGTACGCGCAGCGTACTCTTGAGTACGCCCAGCGTACTCATTTGCTACCAATTCCTCTTAAGGGCTTAACTCGACACTTTGAATAAAAGAAGGGCTAAATAGTTGTACCTGAATTTCGGGATGTTACAATTCTCCCCCACTAGAACCAGACTTCGCCCTCGAAGTCTCATGCTGCAAACAACTCCGGACACTGCTCCCGCATCTCTGACTCTAGCTCCCAAGTCAGCTCGGACCCTCTCCGATGTTGCCACTGGACTTGAACCAGAGGCACCTCCTTGTTCCTCAGAACCTTGATCTTCCGATCCACAATCGCGATTGGCCTCTCAGCATAATTCAGGCTTGCATCCACCTGAATATCCTCCATCGGTACCACTGCTGTCTCGTCGGCAATACACTTCCTCAGTTGAGACACGTGGAAGGTATCATGAATTTGGCTCAGCTCCGCAGGTAGCTCCAATCGATATGCTACTCTGCCCACCCTCGCGGTCACCCTAAACGGACCAATGTACCGGGGCCCTAGCTTGCCCCTCTTCCTGAAACGGATTACTCCCTTCCAATGAGACACCTTTAGGAGTACGAAGTCTCCCACCTGGAACTCAAGCTCGGATCGTCGCCTATCCGCGTAACTCTTCTGGCGACTCTGAGCTGTCAGCAACCTCTGTCTGACCTGCTGTATCTGCTCTGTCATTTGAAGCACTATCTCTGTACTACCCATCACATGCTGCCCGACCTCACCCCAGCAAATGGGAGTCCGACACCTCCTCCCATACAACAGCTCAAAGGGTGGCATACCGATGCTCGAATGATGGCTGTTGTTATAGGAAAACTCAGCCAAGGGCAAGTATGTGTCCCAACTCCCTCCGAAATCCAACACACATGCCCGAAGCATGTCCTCGAGCGTCTGAATCGTCCGCTCACTCTGCCCATCTGTCTGGGGGTGGTATGCGGTACTAAAATGTAGCCTCGTACCCAGCTCCTCATGAAACTTCTTCCAGAATCTGGAAGTGAAACGCACATCTCGATCTGAGACGATCGAGATTGGCACTCCATGCCGTGATACCACCTCCCTTACGTACAACTCTGCCAACCTCTCAGCGGAGGAGCTCTCACTGATAGCAAGGAAGTGAGCGCTCTTCGTCAACCTGTCCACAATCACCCAAATTGCATCGACGCCCCTCGCAGTCCTTGGCAATTTGGTGATAAAATCCATGGTAATCTGTTCCCACTTCCACTCGGGAACCTCCAACGGCTGCAACTTACCATGCGGCCTCTGGTGCTCGGCCTTAACCCTGCGACAGGTCAAGCACCTCTCAACAACCCATGCTACATCCCTCTTCATACAGGGCCACCAATAATCTCTTCTCAGGTCCAAATACATCTTAGTGGCCCCGGGATGGATCGAAAACCTCGATCGGTGTGCCTCCTCCATCAATATGGTATGTGCCCCGCCCACAAATGGCACCCAGATCCGACCCTGGAAGGTCATAAGCCCTCTCCTATCGGTAACAAACTCTGATACATATCCGATAACCCGCTCTCTCTTGCTGTTCTCCGGTCTCATGGCCTCAGCCTGGGCCCCTCGGATGGTGTCCAACACCGGAGTCATCACTGTCAATCTCATACAAACGTCCCGTATCGGGGCGCTCTCCGCCCTACGACTCAGGGCATCAGCTACAACGTTAGCCTTGCCCGGGTGGTACAGGATCTCACAATCGTAATCCTTTACCACGTCCAACCATCTCCTCTGGCGCATATTCAGGTTGGGTTGATCCATCAAGTACTTCAAGCTCTTGTGGTCCGTGTATATGGTACACCGAACCCCATACAGATAGTGACGCCAGATCTTGAGGGCGAACACTACAGCCCCCAACTCCAGATCGTGGGTGGGATACCTCGTCTCGTGAGGCTTCAGCTGCCTCGATGCGTATGCTATCACATGCCCTCTCTGCATCAGCACCGCTCCCAGCCCCGATATCGATGCGTCACAATACACCACAAAGTCCTCCATCCCCTCCGGAAGGGCTAACACTGGGGCTTCGCACAGTCTCTGGCGAAGTGTCTCGAAGGAGGCCTGCTGCTCTGGTCCCCATGAAAAAGCAACACCCTTCCGGGTCAACCTGGTGAGTGGCACGGCGATCTTGGAGAAATCCCTGATAAATCTCCGATAATAGCCAGCCAACCCTAAGAAACTCCTGATCTCGGTGGGGGATCTCGGCACCTCCCAACTTATAACCGCCTCAATCTTGGCCGGGTCGACCAATATCCCATTCTGGTTAACGAGGTGCCCTAGGAACTGGACCTCTCGTAACCAGAAATCACACTTAGAGAATTTGGCATAAAGCCTCTCCGATCTCAAAACTCCAAGTAACTCTCTCAAATGCTCCTCATGCTGCTCTCTGGATCTCGAATACACCAGTATATCATCGATGAACACGATCACCGAACGGTCCAACATCGGTCTGCATACTCTGTTCATGAGATCCATGAACGCCGCCGGTGCATTGGTGAGCCCGAAAGGCATCACCACGAACTCGTAATGCCCGTAACGAGTCCTGAACGCTGTCTTCTGGATATCCTCATCTCGTACTCTCATCTGATGATATCCAGACCTCAAGTCGATCTTGGAAAACCAAGACGCTCCATGCAACTGATCGAATAAATCGTCGATCCTCGGTAAGGGGTAACGGTTCTTGACCGTCAGTTTGTTCAGCTCCCGGTAATCAATGCACATCCGGTGTGAACCATCCTTTTTCTTGACAAAAAGGATCGGCGCTCCCCACGGCGAGCTACTCGGCCGTATAAACCCCTTCCCCAGCAGCTCCTGCAGCTGCGAGGATAACTCCTGCATCTCTGGTGGCGCAAGGCGATAGGGCGCCTTGGCGATAGGCGCTGCCCCCGGAACCAAATCAATACGGAACTCTACCTGCCTCTCGGGAGGCACACCCGGCAACTCCTCGGGGAAAACATCCGGGAACTCACGCACTATCGGGACCTCATCGACCGACCTCGGTCTCTCTGCATCTACTCTCGTATCCACCACATAAGCCACAAACCCACTACAGCCCTGCTGTAGACTCTGCCTCGCTCTAGCGGCCGAACAAAATGCTGAGCCAGAACGGGTACCCTCGTCGTACACCGTAAGTACTCCCCCACTGGGGTCTCGTATCGTCACCAACTGTCGCTCGCAGTCTATCACAGCTCCGAAACGGCTCAACCAATCCATGCCCACTATGACACATACGTCCCCCATAGCAATCGGGACCAGATCTATCGGAAACTCGACACCGAAGATCTCGAGTACACATCCTCGAATCACATCAGTAGCATACACCATTCGCTCGTCAGCTATGGAAACTCGTAGAGGTCGACTCAACGCCTCACGCTGGTTACTGATGTGCTGACTAAACGCTAGTGACACAAAAGACCGACTCGCACCCGAGTCAAATAACACCAAGGCAGGTACAGAACACACAAGAAATGTACCTACGCATATCACAATATAAGCATAACACTACAAACTCAAAATAAACAGAGGAAAGAATACATACCAGCTACCACATCGGGTGCTGCGCGGACCTCCTCCGTTGTCAACTGGAAGGCTCTCCCGCGAGCCTTCAGTGCCTCAGCCTTCGCCGGCCGACTCTCTGTAGCTCGAACAGCAGCAGGAGCAGATCCCTGAGAAGCTCCCTGAGCTGACCCTCGTAACTGTGGACACTCGGCCTTCCGGTGTCCGGTCTGGTTGCAGTGAAAACAGACTGCAAACCCCTTGGGGCAATCCTTGGCCATATGCCCCTCCTTGCCACATTTGTAGCAAGACCCTGCTCTGCACACTCCATCATGACTCTTGCCGCACTTGCCACAAGTGCGGCCCCTCTGGCTCCCTGATCTCGAATCGGCAGGCTTGGCCCGCTTGGCTGCCGGCTGAGACTGTGCCGGTCGCCGATCCCTCCCCTGAGACTCTGCCTCCTCCCTAGCCTGAGTCTCCAGCTCTATCTCCCTCTTCCGTGCATTTGCCTGAAGCTCGGCAAATGTCCGGTACGTCGAGTTCGCCACGAACTCTCGTATATCCCTCCTCAAAATGCTCAGATATCGGCTCATACGTGCCTGCTCGGAGGACACGTGCTCTGGGCAGAACATCGCCCGCTCATGGAACATCCTGGTGATCACTGTAACAGACTATGTACCCTGCTTGAGGGTCAAAAACTCCTGGGCCAAACGCTCCCTCTCCACCTGGGGAACGTACTCTTCTCGGAACATAGCAGTGAACCTCTCCCAGGTCACTGCAACAAGCTCAGTAGGCGAATAGTGCGCCGTCACAAACTTCCACCAGTCCTTCGCTCCCAAGCGAAGCTGGTTTAACGCGAACCGGACTCTCAAATGCTCTGGAGATGAGCAAGTAAAGAAACACCCCTCAATGTCTGATATCCACCTCATCGCTGCAATCGGGTCCTGGGTCCCATCAAACTCCGGTGGTTTTGTGTTGCTGAACTCACGAAACAGCAACGCATCACCACCCTGCGGCCTAGTCGCAGCTATAGCTGCAGTGGCCGCAGCAACCGCAGCCTCAGAAAGAGCAGCGTATCTCTCGTCAAATGTCTCTATCAGTGTGGTCTTGATAGACCCGAACATCTCTGGTATCTCTGCCCTGATGGCCGCAGCCACCTCCTCATGAATGATCCTACGGATCTCCTCATCACTAGTACCGCTGCTCTCTGGTGTGTGGCGTGTCCCAACCATGATGTCTCTGAAATACAACATAATAAATATCAGGGACTCGCTCGAGTATACTCGCACTCGATAACTCCACCCTACTTGCTCCTTAGTACCCAATGGATTCTTACTTAGGGTGCGCACTGCTCCGGTGTCTTCAGTAGTACGGGCCCTATACTACAGTCCACACCGCATCAGCATCCACTCTAAGTCCTCCTCCTTGGATCCCAAGTCCCAAGTACTCTACTCTCTTTAACCATATGCTACTCACTAGCAGCTCTCTCATAAACTCCTCGCTGCTATCTAAACACTCTCAAGTATCCCTAGCAGCAAAACTCCTAGACTAAGGCATCACATATCAGGCCACTCTAGTCCTAATAAGAATACCTAGTCTACTCTAGCATGCATAGCATAACTCATCAATATCATAACATAATATATCTCATAACACTAATTACAATGGTATTTTGGGAAATCACCGTTCGGGCGCTGGCTGATCGTACACACGGCTCTGCTCTGTTTGTCTCAAAACTCTTTTTACTCTTTAAAAAAGTTTTTAGTCATCAAAATTTCTCTCAAATCCTCAGTTTGAGTTCAGATACGCCCGAAGATGAATCCGAATCCCTCAAACCAAGGCTCTGATACCAACTTGTAACACCCAAATTTTCAAAACAATTTTTCACATTTTATAAAACACATTTTCATTCATAATCGTTATAAAAACACCATTGGATCACATAGTCAATCATAACATCATATCCCAAGATCATAATAAAAATCTCCCCGTGTGTGTACTGATCAAGCCGGCGCCTTCCCGCGATCCTCGCTGGTACCTGAGACACATAGCACAACACTGTAAGCATAAATGCTTAGTGAGTTCCCCAAAATACCACACACAACACATATTAGCCACTCAAGGCTATAACTCTGATGACCCTCTGGTCAAGGTGTCTCTGTGGGACCCTCCAGTCCCATAACTCTGTGGGCCCTCTAGCCCTAACTCTGTGGGCCCTCTGGCCCTAACTCTGTGGACCTTCCGGTCCTAACTCTGAAAACTCTGTAACATACATAGCATATAACACATAGAAATCACATCATGCAAAAGCATACAGCATACTCTGTCTCATAGCTCTAATTACCACTCTAGGTAAAGTATAGTGAGAAGACTCACCTCGGGTAACTCGGTAAAGCTCGAACTCTGTAAAATCAGGTCTAGCCTCCGCCTAATCATGTAAAATAAATACTCTCAATCAATACATCTCTCAAGGCTAGACTATTCCTCCTCTTAGTACTCTCAGAAGGGTAAAAGACCATTTTACCCCTCTCATAACTCAAAGGCCCCACTATAGACCAAACCCTAAAAGTCAACCAAAAGTCAACCCTCCGGGTTACGCTGCGCGTACCAGATGTGTACGCTGGGCGTACCTGGCAGTCTCTCAGAATCGGGGAACGCCACCCCGTACGCCGCGCGTATTGGGATTACGCCCGGCGTAAATCCCAGTTTCAGTCCCTTAGCTCTTGAGGTCTTAAACAGTTAAGACTCACGTCCAGGTTTTAGATCTGACCATTTTTAAGCCTCTTAATCCATAAGGTCGATGACTTTAAGCCTTTGCATGGCTGAACAAGTCACTAACACCCAAAATATACCATTTCCTAACACTAGAAAGCCCAATACTCAAGCATGATCTCATATCCACGACCAAGATGGGAACTTTATGGATCTATAACACAAATACCACTGAAATGGGACAGATCTAGGTCCATGGAGCACATTACGCTCATAAAGTCTCCACCTTTGGGACTTTTAACCCTAAAATGGTCCATGAAGCAACAAACCAAATGAAGAGGAAAGTTTTGAACTTTATACCTCCAAATGCAGCTCCTTCCTCTGTAGATCTCAGATCCAAACTTGCACTTCAAACTCTAGTCTCCACAAACTCCTCTCCTTCTTCTTCACTAGCACACCAAGGCACTTTTAGCTCCAAAATCACACACACTCACTAAGAACGATGAAAAGTTCTCTCTTAGGGTTTTACTCACTGCTATGGAGGCTGAGAAATGAGCCTTAGCATCCAATATATAGGGCACAAGTCAGAAATTAGGGTTTGCACCTGGACACATTACGCCCAGTGTAACCCTGAGTACGCCCAGCGTACTCAGGCGAGTCCGCGTCCAAAATAAGCGCATGAGTACGCGCAGCGTACTCTTGAGTACGCCCAGCGTACTCATTTGCTACCAATTCCTCTTAAGGGCTTAACTCGACACTTTGAATAAAAGAAGGGCTAAATAGTTGTACCTGAATTTCGGGATGTTACAATTCTCCCCCACTAGAACCAGACTTCGCCCTCGAAGTCTCATGCTGCAAACAACTCCGGACACTGCTCCCGCATCTCTGACTCTAGCTCCCAAGTCAGCTCGGACCCTCTCCGATGTTGCCACTGGACTTGAACCAGAGGCACCTCCTTGTTCCTCAGAACCTTGATCTTCGGATCCATAATCGCGATTGGCCTCTCAGCATAATTCAGGCTTGCATCCACCTAAATATCCTCCATCGGTACCACTGCTGTCTCGTCGGCAATACACTTCTTCAGTTGAGACACGTGGAAGGTATCATGAATTTGGCTCAGCTCCGCAGGTAGCTCCAACCGATATGCTACTCTGCCCACCCTCGCGGTCACCCTAAACGGACCAATGTACCGGGGCCCTAGCTTGCCCCTCTTCCTGAAACGGATTACTCCCTTCCAAGGAGACACCTTTAGGAGTACGAAGTCTCCCACCTGGAACTCAAGCTCGGATCGTCGCCTATCCGCGTAACTCTTCTGGCGACTCTGAGCTGTCAGCAACCTCTGTCTGACCTGCTGTATCTGCTCTGTCGTTTGAAGCACCATCTCTGTACTACCCATCACACGCTGCCCGACCTCACCCCAGCAAATAGGAGTCCGACACCTCCTTCCATACAACAGCTCAAAGGGTGGCAACCGATGCTCGAATGATGGCTGTTGTTATAGGAAAACTCAGCCAAGGGCAAGTATGTGTCCCAACTCCCTCCGAAATCCAACACACATGCCCGAAGCATGTCCTCGAGCGTCTGAATCGTCCGCTCACTCTGCCCATCTGTCTGGGGGTGGTATGCGGTACTAAAATGTAGCCTCGTACCCAGCTCCTCATGAAACTTCTTCCAGAATCTGGAAGTGAAACGCACATCTCGATCTGAGACGATCGAGATTGGCACTCCATGCCGTGACACCACCTCCCTTACGTACAACTCTGCCAACCTCTCAGCGGAGGAGCTCTCACTGATAGCAAGGAAGTGAGCGCTCTTCGTCAACCTGTCCACAATCACCCAAATTGCATCGACGCCCCTCGCAGTCCTTGGCAATTTGGTGATAAAATCCATGGTAATCTGTTCCCACTTCCACTCGGGAACCTCCAACGGCTGCAACTTACCATGCGGCCTCTGGTGCTCGGCCTTAACCCTGCGACAGGTCAAGCACCTCTCAACAACCCATGCTACATCCCTCTTCATACAGGGCCACCAATAATCTCTTCTCAGGTCCAAATACATCTTAGTGGCCCCGGGATGGATCGAAAACCTCGATCGGTGTGCCTCCTCCATCAATATGGTATGTGCCCCGCCCACAAATGGCACCCAGATCCGACCCTGGAAGGTCATAAGCCCTCTCCTATCGGTAACAAACTCTGATACATATCCGATAACCCGCTCTCTCTTGCTGTTCTCCGGTCTCATGGCCTCAGCCTGGGCCCCTCGGATGGTGTCCAACACCGGAGTCATCACTGTCAATCTCATACAAACGTCCCGTATCGGGGCGCTCTCCGCCCTACGACTCAGGGCATCAGCTACAACGTTAGCCTTGCCCGGGTGGTACAGGATCTCACAATCGTAATCCTTTACCACGTCCAACCATCTCCTCTGGCGCATATTCAGGTTGGGTTGATCCATCAAGTACTTCAAGCTCTTGTGGTCCGTGTATATGGTACACCGAACCCCATACAGATAGTGACGCCAGATCTTGAGGGCGAACACTACAGCCCCCAACTCCAGATCGTGGGTGGGATACCTCGTCTCGTGAGGCTTCAGCTGCCTCGATGCGTATGCTATCACATGCCCTCTCTGCATCAGCACCGCTCCCAGCCCCGATATCGATGCGTCACAATACACCACAAAGTCCTCCATCCCCTCCGGAAGGGCTAACACTGGGGCTTCGCACAGTCTCTGGCGAAGTGTCTCGAAGGAGGCCTGCTGCTCTGGTCCCCATGAAAAAGCAACACCCTTCCGGGTCAACCTGGTGAGTGGCACGGCGATCTTGGAGAAATCCCTGATAAATCTCCGATAATAGCCAGCCAACCCTAAGAAACTCCTGATCTCGGTGGGGGATCTCGGCACCTCCCAACTTATAACCGCCTCAATCTTGGCCGGGTCGACCAATATCCCATTCTGGTTAACGAGGTGCCCTAGGAACTGGACCTCTCGTAACCAGAAATCACACTTAGAGAATTTGGCATAAAGCCTCTCCGATCTCAAAACTCCAAGTAACTCTCTCAAATGCTCCTCATGCTGCTCTCTGGATCTCGAATACACCAGTATATCATCGATGAACACGATCACCGAACGGTCCAACATCGGTCTGCATACTCTGTTCATGAGATCCATGAACGCCGCCGGTGCATTGGTGAGCCCGAAAGGCATCACCACGAACTCGTAATGCCCGTAACGAGTCCTGAACGCTGTCTTCTGGATATCCTCATCTCGTACTCTCATCTGATGATATCCAGACCTCAAGTCGATCTTGGAAAACCAAGACGCTCCATGCAACTGATCGAATAAATCGTCGATCCTCGGTAAGGGGTAACGGTTCTTGACCGTCAGTTTGTTCAGCTCCCGGTAATCAATGCACATCCGGTGTGAACCATCCTTTTTCTTGACAAAAAGGATCGGCGCTCCCCACGGCGAGCTACTCGGCCGTATAAACCCCTTCCCCAGCAGCTCCTGCAGCTGCGAGGATAACTCCTGCATCTCTGGTGGCGCAAGGCGATAGGGCGCCTTGGCGATAGGCGCTGCCCCCGGAACCAAATCAATACGGAACTCTACCTGCCTCTCGGGAGGCACACCCGGCAACTCCTCGGGGAAAACATCCGGGAACTCACGCACTATCGGGACCTCATCGACCGACCTCGGTCTCTCTGCATCTACTCTCGTATCCACCACATAAGCCACAAACCCACTACAGCCCTGCTGTAGACTCTGCCTCGCTCTAGCGGCCGAACAAAATGCTGAGCCAGAACGGGTACCCTCGTCGTACACCGTAAGTACTCCCCCACTGGGGTCTCGTATCGTCACCAACTGTCGCTCGCAGTCTATCACAGCTCCGAAACGGCTCAACCAATCCATGCCCACTATGACACATACGTCCCCCATAGCAATCGGGACCAGATCTATCGGAAACTCGACACCGAAGATCTCGAGTACACATCCTCGAATCACATCAGTAGCATACACCATTCGCTCGTCAGCTATGGAAACTCGTAGAGGTCGACTCAACGCCTCACGCTGGTTACTGATGTGCTGACTAAACGCTAGTGACACAAAAGACCGACTCGCACCCGAGTCAAATAACACCAAGGCAGGTACAGAACACACAAGAAATGTACCTACGCATATCACAATATAAGCATAACACTACAAACTCAAAATAAACAGAGGAAAGAATACATACCAGCTACCACATCGGGTGCTGCGCGGACCTCCTCCGTTGTCAACTGGAAGGCTCTCCCGCGAGCCTTCGGTGCCTCAGCCTTCGCCGGCCGACTCTCTGTAGCTCGAACAGCAGCAGGAGCAGATCCCTGAGAAGCTCCCTGAGCTGACCCTCGTAACTGTGGACACTCGGCCTTCCGGTGTCCGGTCTGGTTGCAGTGAAAACAGACTGCAAACCCCTTGGGGCAATCCTTGGCCATATGCCCCTCCTTGCCACATTTGTAGCAAGACCCTGCTCTGCACACTCCATCATGACTCTTGCCGCACTTGCCACAAGTGCGGCCCCTCTGGCTCCCTGATCTCGAATCGGCAGGCTTGGCCCGCTTGGCTGCCGGCTGAGACTGTGCCGGTCGCCGATCCCTCCCCTGAGACTCCGCCTCCTCCCTAGCTTGAGTCTCCAGCTCTATCTCCCTCTTCCATGCATTTGCCTGAAGCTCGGCAAATGTCCGGTACGTCGAGTTCGCCACGAACTCTCGTATATCCCTCCTCAAAATGCTCAGATATCGGCTCATACGTGCCTGCTCGGAGGACACGTGCTCTGGGCAGAACATCGCCCGCTCATGGAACATCCTGGTGATCACTGTAACAGACTCTGTACCCTGCTTGAGGGTCAAAAACTCCTGGGCCAAACGCTCCCTCTCCACCTGGGGAACGTACTCTTCTCGGAACATAGCAGTGAACCTCTCCCAGGTCACTGCAACAAGCTCAGTAGGCGAATAGTGCGCCGTCACAAACTTCCACCAGTCCTTCGCTCCCAAGCGAAGCTGGTTTAACGCGAACCGGACTCTCAAATGCTCTGGAGATGAGCAAGTAAAGAAACACCCCTCAATGTCTGATATCCACCTCATCGCTGCAATCGGGTCCTGGGTCCCATCAAACTCCGGTGGTTTTGTGTTGCTGAACTCACGAAACAGCAACGCATCACCACCCTGCGGCCTAGTCGCAGCTATAGCTGCAGTGGCCGCAGCAACCGCAGCCTCAGAAAGAGCAGCGTATCTCTCGTCAAATGTCTCTATCAGTGTGGTCTTGATAGACCCGAACATCTCTGGTATCTCTGCCCTGATGGCCGCAGCCACCTCCTCATGAATGATCCTACGGATCTCCTCATCACTAGTACCGCTGCTCTCTGGTGTGTGGCGTGTCCCAACCATGATGTCTCTGAAATACAACATAATAAATATCAGGGACTCGCTCGAGTATACTCGCACTCGATAACTCCACCCTACTTGCTCCTTAGTACCCAATGGATTCTTACTTAGGGTGCGCACTGCTCCGGTGTCTTCAGTAGTACGGGCCCTATACTACAGTCCACACCGCATCAGCATCCACTCTAAGTCCTCCTCCTTGGATCCCAAGTCCCAAGTACTCTACTCTCTTTAACCATATGCTACTCACTAGCAGCTCTCTCATAAACTCCTCGCTGCTATCTAAACACTCTCAAGTATCCCTAGTAGCAAAACTCCTAGACTAAGGCATCACATATCAGGCCACTCTAGTCCTAATAAGAATACCTAGTCTACTCTAGCATGCATAGCATAACTCATCAATATCATAACATAATATATCTCATAACACTAATTACAAGGGTATTTTGGGAAATCACCGTTCGGGCGTTGGCTGATCGTACACACGGCTCTGCTCTGTTTGTCTCAAAACTCTTTTTACTCTTTAAAAAAGTTTTTAGTCATCAAAATTTCTCTCAAATCCTCAGTTTGAGTTCAGATACGCCCGAAGATGAATCCGAATCCCTCAAACCAAGGCTCTGATACCAACTTGTAACACCCAAATTTTCAAAACAATTTTTCACATTTTATAAAACACATTTTCATTCATAATCGTTATAAAAACACCATTGGATCACATAGTCAATCATAACATCATATCCCAAGATCATAATAAAAATCTCCCCGTGTGTGTACTGATCAAGCCGGCGCCTTCCCGCGATCCTCGCTGGTACCTGAGACACATAGCACAACACTGTAAGCATAAATGCTTAGTGAGTTCCCCAAAATACCACACACAACACATATTAGCCACTCAAGGCTATAACTATGATGACCCTCTGGTCAAGGTGTCTCTGTGGGACCCTCCAGTCCCATAACTCTGTGGGCCCTCTAGCCCTAACTCTGTGGGCCCTCTGGCCCTAACTCTGTGGACCTTCCGGTCCTAACTCTGAAAACTCTGTAACATACATAGCATATAACACATAGAAATCACATCATGCAAAAGCATACAGCATACTCTGTCTCATAGCTCTAATTACCACTCTAGGTAAAGTATAGTGAGAAGACTCACCTCGGGTAACTCGGTAAAGCTCGAACTCTGTAAAATCAGGTCTAGCCTCCGCCTAATCATGTAAAATAAATACTCTCAATCAATACATCTCTCAAGGCTAGACTATTCCTCCTCTTAGTACTCTCAGAAGGGTAAAAGACCATTTTACCCCTCTCATAACTCAAAGGCCCCACTATAGACCAAACCCTAAAAGTCAACCAAAAGTCAACCCTCCGGGTTACGCTGCGCGTACCAGATGTGTACGCTGGGCGTACCCGGCAGTCTCTTAGAATCGGGGAACGCCACCCCGTACGCCGCGCGTATTGGGATTACGCCCGGCGTAAATCCCAGTTTCAGTCCCTTAGCTCTTGAGGTCTTAAACAGTTAAGACTCACGTCCAGCTTTTAGATCTGACCATTTTTAAGCCTCTTAATCCATAAGGTCGATGACTTTAAGCCTTTGCATGGCTGAACAAGTCACTAACACCCAAAATATACCATTTCCTAACACTAGAAAGCCCAATACTCAAGCATGATCTCATATCCACGACCAAGATGGGAACTTTATGGATCTATAACACAAATACCACTGAAATGGGACAGATCTAGGTCCATGGAGCACATTACGCTCATAAAGTCTCCACCTTTGGGACTTTTAACCCTAAAATGGTCCATGAAGCAACAAACCAAATGAAGAGGAAAGTTTTGAACTTTATACCTCCAAATGCAGCTCCTTCCTCTGTAGATCTCAGATCCAAACTTGCACTTCAAACTCTAGTCTCCACAAACTCCTCTCCTTCTTCTTCACTAGCACACCAAGGCACTTTTAGCTCCAAAATCACACACACTCACTAAGAACGATGAAAAGTTCTCTCTTAGGGTTTTACTCACTGCTATGGAGGCTGAGAAATGAGCCTTAGCATCCAATATATAGGGCACAAGTCAGAAATTAGGGTTTGCACCTGGACACATTACGCCCAGCGTAACCCTGAGTACGTCCAGCGTACTCAGGCGAGTCCGCGTCCAAAATAAGCGCATGAGTACGCGCAACATACTCTTGAGTACGCCCAGCGTACTCATTTGCTACCAATTCCTCTTAAGGGCTTAACTCGACACTTTGAATAAAAGAAGGGCTAAATAGTTGTACCTGAATTTCGGGATGTTACACTTGGGATAGTAGAGACATTGGAACAGATTCCATCTGCGTGAGTGATAGAACCAGAGGAGAGTACTTGAGACATTCGACAACTTGGAGCATGTACGAATCATACAAAAAGGGGTTCAGTTGAATGATCATGTTCTGATTAGGTTTGATCACAAGCAATGACGATGAAGCAGTTTGATCTTGAACAGATGATGAGTCCGCCATTGTTGATGTAAGGAAGAAGATGAACAGTTGCTTATCGCCTTGTGTATCTGAGAGAGTTTGAAGAAGGTAAGAAGGTACAATTTGTGCGAGAAACCCTTTATATACCGTTTCCAGGAGAGAGAAAGAATCTTCGTGATGATGATACGATCACTGAAACGTCACCTGAAAAAGCGCGATCTGACAACTTGGTTTCCCCAGATAGATGTCATCAAGCGTGGGTTTAGGAACCGTTCAAATTCACGCGCCCAAAATCTTATCCACATATCGTCTTTTCAAATTCACTTTTGCTCCAGATGTTAAAATAACCAATGTCACGCCAAAAATAAACTTTAAACGAGCCATAAGGAACATCAATCAGAATTATGGAAAATCACAAAGTATTTTCGTGTAAAAGTGTGCGAAAGATAAAGAAATAAAGCAAAACGTGTATAGGATGTGAGTGATGTCTGTAAGAAGACATAAAGTAGATGATTCCGGGCAAGAATCGCTTCCTTCAAAGTCAAGAGAGACTTGAAGTGTTTGCTTGGTTCCCCGAGAAAATACGATCGAGTGTTTGTAAAGAAACACCGAACGACTTCTTTTAAATAATAGTCTAAAGGGTGGCTTATCTTCAACCGAACATCGATTCTTAACATAAGACCGAACGTTGGATGAAGTACTTGTGAGACTGATGTGGTCTGTTGAACAAGTAGGTTGGATATCATTTGTTGTGACTAAAGATGTTATAAAAATCTCAAAAACAAAAACAAACTGGATCTTTTTGGGAAGAAATGCCTTGGTGTTAGACAATTTCATAAAAGACCACTCAAAAATAAAATGAGATTTCGTTAGGTAACAAGTAAGATCTTGAATATAAATATTCACCGTCAATTCATTGTTGGTGTTGGATTTTGGGTCTCACTTAGCACGTGGTGTACGCATCTAAGATCATAAACACATATTTTATGCAACCATAAACCTCAGTGGTAATATCTGAGAGTCTCAAGGGTTACCATGTGGAAACGAAAGTTGATGGAGAATGTAAAGGAGGTGGTTAAGGAACCGAAAGTACCTCTACTGTATAAACGTGACAAAGCAGAAAACTCTTAACTCATTTGAGAAGAGTAAGGTAGCTCTTGACTTGAGTGGATTTATCAGCCTGATTGGGAAGAAACGATAGGTATAGATCGATTCATTAAGGCCTTGCTCCTAGTCTTAGAGGCTTCGGTCTACATGCAGCAACATGCTTCTAGGGACACTTAACTAGTTCATATTAACAGAATCATACCTGCCCTGGCTCCAAATTTTGTTGCAATGAAGTACTCGATACCTAGTAAAGAGAACAAGCAAACAAACAAACCACACAAACAAAACAAAAAAAACAAAAAAAAAATAATTAAGAGACAAATAAAAAATCTTTTGGAAAAATATTTTTGGATTTTTGAAGTTTCTGAAAAATAATAAAAACAGAAAAAAAGATTTGGATTTTTGAATTTTCTAAAAAATAATAAAAACAGAAAAAGAAAAGAAAAAAATATCTTTGATTTTTGAATTTTCTGAAAAATAATAAAAACAAAAAGAAATTATCACCAAACACTCTTAAAAAAATAAAAGAGAAAATAGAGTAAGAAATAGACTTAAAAATAAGTTTACAAAATATACAGCCGAAACCAAACCTTAAAAGAATGAAGCGAAATAAGCCGAGCGTTCGGTTCGTTTCGGTTCCCTAAAATTCCGGAGCCGAAATAGACCGAGCGTTCGGTTCATTTCGGTTCCCGAAAAATCCGGAACCGAAATAGACCAAGCGTTCGCTCTATTTCGCTTGTCTAATTTTTAGAGAGAGGTTTAAGGGTTCGGTACCGACTCTGCTTCCATCATTCCCAAACCTTGTAAAATTTTATTGAAGCTTGCTTCTGGTAAGGCTTTAGTGAAGATATCAGCTAGTTGATCAGAGGACCGAACGAAATGTACTTCCACGTTCCCATCTTCTACATGGTCCTTGATGAAATGGTATCTTAGTGCAATATGCTTTGTCTTTGAGTGTTGCACTGGATTGTGACATATTCTTATCGCGCTTTCAGAGTCACAATAGAGGGGTATTTTCTTCATACTCAGTCCGTAGTCTCTTAGTTGACTTTGTATCCATATCACTTGTGAGGTACAGGATGTTGCAGCTATATACTCAGCTTCGGCTGTTGAAAGAGACACACATGTTTGTTTCTTGGACTGCCAGCTAACTAGTTTACCATCAAGGAATTGGCATCCTCCAGTTGTGCTCTTTCGGTCCAGACCACATCCTCCAAGATCGGCGTCAGAAAAGGCTTGAACAAAGAATCCGGATCTAGCAGGATACCAAAGACCGAGAGAAGAGGTTCGCTTCAGATAACGAAAAATGTTTTTCACTGCCACCATGTGAGGTTCTCTTGGATTTGCTTGAAACCTGGCATAATAACAAACAGAAAACATAATGTCCGGTCTACTAGCTGTTAGATACATAAGAGACCCTATCATGTGACGATAGAGTGTGACGTCAACAGCAGGTTTTTCCAGAGACGGTGTTAATTTTGTGCCAAACGCCATGGGAACCTTCACCTTTGAATCTCCCGTCATACCGAACTTCGTCAGCAAGTTTTTTGTGTAAGCCTCCTGGTTGATAAAAATGCCTTCTGGACCCTGTCTTATATTCAAACCAAGGAAAAAATTAATCGGACCCATTGCGCTCATTTCAAATTTAGTCTCCATCAACTTCCTGAACTCAGTCGTTAAGCTAGGATTCGTGGAGCCGAAGATGATGTCATCGACATAAATCTGAACTATCATTAGATGTTCGCCTTCTTTCTTTCGGAAGAAGGTTGGGTCAACCGAACCTTGCTTGAATTTCGACATTTTAAGAAAGCGAGTTAAAGTTTCATACCAGGCCCTCGGTGCTTGCTTCAGACCATATACAACTTTATCTAACACATAGCAGTGATCAGGGTATCTCTCGTTCACGAACCCAGGTGGTTGCTCAACATACACCGTTTCTTCTAGTTCTCCATTCAAGAAAGCACATTTCACATCCATTTGGAAAACTTTGAAGTTTTTATGAGCAACATATGCCAGAAAGATTCTAACTGATTCCAACCTTGCTACAGGAGCGAAGGTTTCCTCATAATCTATCCCTTCTTCTTGGCAATATCCCTTCACCACCAACCGAGCCTTATTGCGTATGACGTTGCCCTCTTTGTCCAACTTATTCCTGAAGACCCATTTTAAGCCGACCAATGAAGCATCCTTTGGAGTGGGAATCAGTCTCCAAACTCGATTACGTTCAAATTCATGGAGTTCATCTTGCATAGCTTGTACCCAATCAGCGTGATCAAGTGCAGCATTAACCCTCCGGTTCGATTTTGGAGACAAACGAATTAAACATACAGAATTCAACATTAGAGAATAATGCAGTTTGTTTCGCTTTCAATTGAGAACGTGTGAGAACTCGCTCAGATGATTCACCAATAATTTGTGCTTTGGGATGATCCTTAGTCCATTTCGTTAGAGGAGGGTAATTAGGGTCATAGGCTGGATCCAACTCTGCATTTACTTCTTCTTCAAGTTCTGATTGATCACCTTCGTCATTTGTATTCTCATTCTCCCCCTCAAATGGCGAAGCGTATCCCTTGTCAGGTTTAGAATTCTCCTCCTCTGTTAGAGTTGGATTCTCCCCATCGATTGGACTATCATTGGTTGGGATTGGAGTTGGATTCTCCCCCTCGACTGGACTATCGGTTGTTTTTGGTACATATGAACCCTCCCCCTTAAACGTTGAGCTGTTTTTTGAGGGTCAGTTGAGGGTTGACCACCAGTCGGTTTAGGAGGTTCATTTTCCATTTCTTTTGCAGCTTCATCAATGATCTTTTTCAGATTGTCGATTTTGTTGTCTGGTGCTTTCGCCTCTGAGTGTACATCCTTCTCTGGTTCATCAAATAGCCTTATGTACTCTTCAAACAAGTTGGAAATGGGAAGCGAGACTTGTCCTGATTCAGGAAATATTTCCCCCAAGGCACTTTCACTTCTTTGAACTTTCTTCATGTAGTCGTCATCAAAGGTTACATAGTATGTTTCTTCAATACGTTTGGAGCGTTTGTTCAAAACTCTGTATGCCTTTGAAGTGAGTGAATAACCAAGAAAAATTCCCTCATCGGCTTTGACGTCAAACTTGTTTCGGTTTTCTTTGGAATTGAAAATGAAGCACCTTGAACCGAATACGTGGAAAAACTTAACATTGGGCTTTCGATTGTTCAGAATCTCATACGGAGTGATGAAGAATCGTTTGTTAAGTAACGATCGGTTCTGAGTATAGCACGCTGTTGCAACTGCATCAGCCCAGAAGTATAGCGGAAGAGAAGCGAAACTTAGCATGGTTCGGGCTGCCTCACATAAAGAACAGTTTCGTCTTTCAACAATTCCATTCTGTTGTGGTGTATAGGGGGCCGATAAGCTGTGAGTTATCCCCTTTTCAGCCAGAAAATCCTCAAAATCTTTATTCTTGAATTCAAGCCCATTGTCGCTTCTAATATTTCTCACCAGCTTTCGCAGCTGCACTTCCACTTGCTTGATGAACGTCTTCAACTTGGGAGTCGCATCTGATTTCTGTTTAAGAAAGAAAACCCAGGTGAAGCGTGAAAAATCATCTACTATGACAAGAATGAACTTACTACCACCGAAGCTTTCGATAGCCGAAGGTCCACATAAGTCAATATGCAGAAGTTCAAGAGCTTCAACAATCTTTGTATTGATACGTGTAGGATGGCTATTTCTGCTTTGTTTGCCCATCTCACATGCTGCACATAGGTGTTCCTTATCAAACTTGAGAATAGGAAGGCCTCGAACATGATCACCAAGCACCAACTTATTAATGTCTTTGAAGTTCAGGTGCGATAGACGTCGATGCCATAACCAGCTTTCATCAATATTTTCCTTTGACAGCAGGCATATTGCTGGTTTTCCTCGAATTGGGTTGAGATTTAAAGGATACATCTCTCCCTTGCGTTCAGACTTCAACAGAACTCTTTTGGATTGCTTCTCAATTATTTCTGATCCCTCATCATCGAATGAAACCTTCAAACCAGTTCCCACAACTAATTGAGATACACTGATGAGGTTGTGCTGCAACCCTTCCACATAAGCCACTTTTCGAATCGTGAAGTCTCCGTTGGTTATCATTCCATATCCTTTGATTGTGCCAAAAGAGTTATTTCCATACTTCACACATCCACCATCCTTAAGGGACCAAAACTCCCTCAGCTCTTCCTTCCTTCCTGTCATGTGACGCGAGCAACCACTGTCTATGTACCATTCGTCATCGAACTGCTCGTCACTTATAACCTGCAAATTCAAGAAGATTTAGGAACCCAAAGTTTCTTGGGCCTAGGTGAGTCTTTTACAGAAAAAGGAATAGCAATAGAAATATCAACCATATAAGTTCTTTTTATTAGAGTGGTTTCATTCTTTCTTTTGATTGTATACACCTTGATTTTGTTTTTATCTTGTTTAGATTTTGGTGTTTCAGATGGTTTGTTGTTAGATGGTTTTGGAATAAACTTGTGAGTCCTAGGGTTAGCTGACTTTTTCTTATTATTGATATCAGAACCTGAATCAAGCTTTCCCTTTCCTTTCATGTCCTTTACTGAATTTGGCTTTTGGTAGTAAGAAGGACCGAAGCTTGACTTTCGGTTGTTAGCCTCGACGGTGTAACCGAAACTGGATGTTCGGTTCACGGCTCTGGTGTTGGAACCGAAATTGGATGTTCGGCTCTTAGTATTGGACTAAAAGGAGCTTGGGCTAAAACTTTCCTTTCGGTTTGGCTTGTCATTTTTCTTGACGTTTGTCTCTTTCTTGGAAGGAACGTAGTTAGGATTTGAGACTGCCAATACCGTTTTCGCTCATTCAGATTCTTCATATACCTCTGATTTCTTTGGCGTTTCTGTTCCGCCAGCTGATTTTGAGATTTATGAATATTGAAGCTTGATTTTGGCTTCTCCTTTTGAGCTTCGGATGTCTTGGAAGGTACAATAGATGCCTTCTTTGGTTCTTCTGGTATCTCCTTTGTTCCACTCGTGCTTGGTTTGTCAAAACTTGAGGGTTTGTTGATGGGTTCTGCAACATATCTACCTCTTACCCTCCATGAGGTTTGCTCAGATAAGCCGACGGTTTCGTCTGCATTATCGATAGGAGCGGACCAGAAATAATCGTCGCACCCTTCAGAATTGTCTTTGTCTACCAAGATTTTCAATTCTGCTGTTTGTTTTTCAGTGACCCCTGTAACAACATATACTTGATTTGGCACTGTTTGAACTTTCTGATAGACCATTGCTTTCTCTTTGAGTTTCTGTGGCTTGTCCTTTGACAGGCGAGCGTATTCAACCGATTTTTCAGATATGAGGGGTTTTTCATTCATAGTTTCGCTCTTCATAAATTCAGAGCAATCAACCACATCATCTACCGAAATTTCGCTCATCTCACTTTCCTCATCAAATTCAGACGTGTTTTCTATATTCATTTTATGTTCTGAAATTAATTTGGCGTTAGACGAGTCAAATGATTGAATGGTCTCAGACTTAATTTTCAACCTATCATTTTCATCTAAAAGATTTTTGAGCATACACTTATGTTCCTTAGAGTCAATGAAGGTTTCTATCTTGTCTAGTCCGATTTTATAAGTGATGGATGTCTCTTCTGAGGACATTATTGATTCACATTCAGCGATGACCTCATCCTCCTAAAATTCAAGGAAGGGTAAGATCATATTATGAATCTTGTTCCCTATTTCACAATTTAAGTGCAACTGAGCAATATTTGTATATAAGCGTTTAGCAATTAAGCAAAAAACATTCCGTTGTTTCAAAAACTTTAAATTGTCTCGTTGCAAATAAATAATTTCATCCCTAGCCCTATTTAACTCCGTCTCCTTCAGCTCAATCCACATCCTTCTCTCCTCACTCTTCGAAGACACCCTGCTGAGTTGGTCAGTTAGGTTAGAGTTCGCTAAGCGAGTTTGCATGAGACTACCACTTAAGTTAGAAAATTTAAATTTTAATTCATTTAATTCTTCTTCATAATTTGCAACTGGAACTTTAAGTGATTCAAGGATGGATTGTACCTTTTTGATCAACCGATCAAAGTCGTTGATCTTCTCACTCACGGGCTTGGCTGCAAAGCACTTGTCTTCAGTCAGGTTCGGCTCCTTAACTCACCTTCGGTTGGTCTACCAGTTGTAACCATCAAACATTTTCCAGCTGAACCAGTATCCCTCGCCACATAAGCTCTTCCATGTGTGGGTTTTCTCACTTCTTCATCCTCAGAATCGGTTGACCAGACTTCAACGCCACCGAACTCATCTTCATCCACATTTTCCTGCACAATCAAGGCATTCATTGAACTGTTAGTTGCCTTTTTTTCTTGATTTCTTCCAAATTTCGCATGTAATACGCCTCATCATCTTCACCATCCCTTTTCTCAGCCATCTTTCTCAACATGCAATCTTTGGCAAAGTGGTTCTTGCCATGACAGTAATTGCAGTCGAACCCAGAGTCTCCTGTAAGCTTGCTTTCCTTCTTTTCGTTATCCTTTTGAGAGTATTGTTCGTTTCTTCTTTCACCTTCTCAGAACTGTAACTTCCTTGCCAGTTTCTGTTTTTATTGACAGGGAACTTCTTTCGTGCAAACTTCTTTGGGTTGGTGACCATCATTGCATATTCTTCTCCTGTAAGGTCACACTCAGACATATCTGACTCCTCCTCTTCTTCTGCAACACTTTTGCCTTTTGAGACAAGGGCCAACGATCCCACACCCGAAACTATCTTCGCCTCCTTGGTTACCACACTCTCATGGGATTTAAGTATACCCACCAGTTTCGCTAGTGGGTATGATTTAAATTGTTCGTGAGCTTTCACTGTTGAAACCACTGCCATCCATTCTGGTCTTAGACCATTCATGAAGGTTACCTTTTGCTCGATCAATTTTCTTTCTATACCATGCTTGATCATCTTGCTAAGGAGATGATTGAAGCGATCGAAGGTTTGTATCAGTTTCTCTTCAGGTTTCTGTTCGAAAACTCCAAATTCTGATAGCAACAAGGTTTGAATAGAGTGTTCTAGATCCTCATCGGTTGAGTAAAGTTCCTTCAACCTATCCTAGATTTCTTTAGCCGTCGTGCATGAACCAACTAACCAAAAAGTGTCAGATTGCAGTGCGAATCTGATCATTCTCATGGCTTTCACATTACATAGCAACTTGTCCTTTTCACCCTGTGGCATCTTATCTATGTCCGCCACAAGCTTATTATATTCTTTTTGAGTCTTCACTGTCGTGTTCGTTCCAGAGTGAACAAACGGCCCAAGTGTGATTGCTTCCCAGATGAGATAACCATTATCTTCAGAACCAACTACGTAATCTTCAAAGTGATGCGCCCACACTTCATAGTCTTGAGTGTAAAGAATGGGAACCCTTGTAGTGGATCCAATGCTGTTGGAGATGTTGATGGGATTAATTTGAGAATCGTCGTGAGACATGGTGAGCCTTTCCTTAGAACTGCTAGAATCAGACCTGTAAACCTGAGATTAGGGTTTTATCAAACACAAGAGTTACCGTCAACAAGAAGAAGACGACTTCTTTATATTCGATAAAAGCGGAAACCCTAAAGAATTCTTTAAACAGAAGGAATGTGTATTGATCACACAGTCTCCTGCTCTGATACCAATTGTTAGAACAAAGTTCTTGTAGGATCGATAGATTCTAAGCAGAAAACAATAAATGACGTAATGAAGAACTCAAGAATGCTTTAACTGATGTCGAATGATTAAGCTTTAACACCTCAGAAGAGCTCGATTAAGAACTTCGACTGTAGAGGTGTTTAGGGTTACAAAAGCAATAATGATAATAATGACTCTCGTATCTATGGCATTCATGCATGCACTATTTATAGCTAAACCATACTTAATAATCACGGATGGACAGGCCCAATCCGGATATACAATCTAAGCCCATGACGCAACACAAAATACTCAACAAAAATATTTGGGAAAATTAGATTATTTTTTAGGTATTGAAGTTGTGGATGTTCCAAATGGTATTTGTTTGTCTCAAAGGAAATATTGCCCGGAGCTACTTCATGGTTTTGGTATGCGAGGTTGCAAACCTGTTAAGACTCCTCTTGAGTCAAATATTGTATTTATATTTGATACTAACAATGATGTTTTATTGGAGAATATAACCGATTTTCAGAAACTTGTTGGAAAACTTATTTACCTTACTATTACTAGACCAAATATTGCATATTCTGTTCAAGTCTTAAGCCAGTGTATGCATAAACCCACTAAATCTCATCTTCAAGTTGCAATGAGGTTGTTAAGGTATCTTAAACTCAACCCTGGTAAAGGTGTTAGTTATTTGAAGTCTCAGTTTGATTCTCTTTTGTTAAAAGGTTATTCAGATGCTGATTGGGCTAAGAGACTTTTCTCTAGAAAGTCTGTTACTGGTTATGTGGTTTATTTTGGTGATCCTCCTATTTCTTGGAGAAGCAAGAAGCAATCTACTATATCTCGTTCGTCCACAGAGTCTGAATATCGGGTTTTGGATTCATTATCTTGTGAATTAACTTGGGTTTTGAAAATTTTATATGATATTAGTTTTAAGAGTCTTGTTCTAGTAAATATATTTTGTGACAATGATTCAACCATTAAATTAGCTATGAATCCTGTTTTTCATGATAAAACCAAACATTTCAAAATTGATGTCCATTTTATAAGAGAAAAAGTTATAAAAAGGAGTTGTTAAATTGATTAAGATTAGTTCTTCTAATCAAGTTGCAGATATATTCACTAAATCTCTTATGTCTTCACAACATGGGATTCTTAGTAATAAACTGTGTTTGTTTGATCCCTTTTCTTCTAAATAATTGTTTTCAAAATGGTTAGTTTGAGGGGGTTGTTAAAATAAATAATATTTTCATAATACACAAACTAACATTTGGTTATCATTTAATATTTGGATGTATTTTGTAGTATTTGTGGTTAAAGGGTTTTGTAGTTTATTTATGAAATGTTAAGGGGGCTGGATGTGTATATCTCAAGTTCATCTAGGTTTACACGCGAATCTTAGGATCCGGTGTGACTCGGGTACTTAAGGCTTGGCCGACTGATGGTGGGTCATTATTCACTCGATTAGTTTCACTTTCACTGTCGTTCATTCTCGTTCTCTCTCAGTTCACGTATACAGATTAGGGTTTTTTCTAGGGTTTGTAACAAGCTTTCGTCTGTTCTTGTAGATTATGACTCTGCCTTAATCTCGTTGGGTTTGTGTGTTAGGAACGATGACAAACAATTAAATAGAAACTTAAATGTTTAGTTACTAGAATTAACATTTCATACAGTTTAATATCCTCACTAATAAATCAAATCTTTTTGCCACATGTCCGCTTCTCCTTCACTTGGACACATGACATTTTCTAAAATTTTTGAATTTTTTATTTTCCACTTGTCATTTTATTGTATTTTTCATTTTATTAAATTAAAATTCCACATTTAATATGTAAGGTAATATATATGTAAGGTATTTATTAGAAAAGCTTTATATATTTATGTATTCAATGTGTTAAAGTCTCATTAATTTTAATAATTTAATTTTTTTTCATTTTTCTTATAAATTCAAACTTCTCAAATTGTTAAAATTTCATATTTATTTATTTTTTTAAATAAACTCATGTAATACATGAGTCTCACACCTAGTATTCTAATAAATAAAAGTTTTTTTTTGACACATGTCACACACTTATTCAATTTGCCAAATGTCATTTTGTGGTTATTTTAAATTAATTTTTTTTCACATTTCATTTATGATTTTTAATATTTTATTAAATTCCATATAATATTTTAATGTAATAATTACAATAAATGTAGTAATAAATAGATATCAATTTATTAATGAAGCTACATTTTAATTTCAAAATTCCCAAATATAAGCTCATTAGTTTCTTTTGTTTATTCATTTAAATTATTTGTTTAAATTTAAAAGATAAGAAATTCAATAATAGTAATTCATTATTTTTCTTATTTTCTTATAAATTCAAAGTTCTCAAATATTTGGACTTTTATATTTAACATTTTTTTTTTAAATTAACTCATGTACTATATAGGTCTCGCAATTAGTATTATAATATAAATTTTAAAAATCCGAGACAACAAAAATTTGTCCACATGGCATCAAAATCTCCATAATTGTCTATGTTACCATTGCTAAACGTGAGGTTGTTTTCAAATAAATGTTTAAAAACCTAAATATACCAGTAATTAAACTAGTAAAAAATGTATAGTCAGACATCAATAGTGAAAAATCTCAGTAACTTATGATTTTTTATATTCATACTACGACGTGTGTATCAACAACTTGAGACATAGATATGTATAAATTTAATCTGTGTTTTGAAATAGACTAGTTCTAATGATTGATTTTCGTTCTTTAAGTATATATTTTCTTTTTATGTAATTTCATATTGTTTAGTTTGGTATTCTTTTATATCTCTTAATAATTATTATAAATTTAAAAGATTTGACAAAGGTTTTTCGTAACACATAAATCTAATAATGATAACGTATCAACACGACCATAATAATGCTTTGAATAACTTTCCGGCGTCAAAATTCACATTGTGAATTGTAAAATATAGACTAAACTGCACAAATGGTCTCTGTAGTTAGCTCAAAATTGTCATTTTGGTCCAAAAAAGTTTGGACTAAAACCAGAGGTCCAAACTTTTCATTTTGTTGTGAGTTTGGTCCAAAACTTTATGAAAATATTTAAAATGACGGAATTGCCCTCACTTTTATATTTTATCTTTTTCTTTTTTATTTATGTATTTATAAGAAAATCAAAAATAAAAATACCACCCACCCCTACTATCTCCCACACCCATAACCACTTTCATCTTCCTATATCCTCCCAATCCCACCGGAACAACCGATCGGAAAAATCAGAATACCGCCGCCACCATAGCCGGGAACCACCATTGTTCATCGGAAACCACTATTACTGCCTGAAATCATCGCCATTTACACCAGATTATGCCAGATCCCACCATCATACCTGTTAGCTCGTCGGATTTGTCTCCGCTGATCGTCGATACATTGTTTTTAAACTGCCAGTCACCTAAAACGACTCTGATGACATAGAAACCATCCGATTCGTCCTTCTCCGGCTCTGAAAACACTTCAACGCAAGAAACCATCAGTCTTCTGTCTCCGACTTGATCTGTCGTCGAACGACCACCGGAGTCGTCACCCCTTTCTCTATTTGTTTTCTCCGATATGATTGGTTTCATGTCTAGATCTGGAGTCCCCGGATTCGTTGCCTTTCGTGGTCGACCTGCAACATCGTCGCCATAAAACCCTATTCTAGCCGCCGCCACCATAAAACCCTAATCAACCGGACCTAATGTTTGTTGCAAGAGGCATAAAAACCCAAGGGTTTTTAGCGCCACTTTCATCAGAGTTGAAGATCTGGTCGACTTACATCATCTCTTTGTCTTCTCCGCCGGAAAATCGAGGGTTTTCTAGCTACTGTCAGTGGTATTAACTGTGCGATGGTGACATTCATATCTCTGATCGACAACGTTGGTGGCGTACATATCTTTGGTCAGCGACGACGGTGGTGGCGTTTATATCTCCGACCGGTGGTGGTGGTGGTATTTCTCTGTGTAAAAATCATGTAGAAGATGGGTATTGTATAGGAGAGAGAGAGAGAGAGAGAGAGAGAGAGAGAGAGAGAGAGAGAGAGAGAGAGACGGGAAGAGGGGAGAGGTGGGGGAGGGATTGTATTTTATTTATTTGTTTTTTAGTTATTGTAATAAAAAGAAAATGAAAAAACAAAATCAAAAGGGCAATTCCGTCATTTTAAATATTTTCATAAAGTTTTGGACCAAATTCGCAACAGAATGAAAAGTTTGGACCTCTGGTGTTAGTCCAAACTTTTTTGGACCAAAGTGGCAATTTTGAGCTAACCACAGGGACCATTTGTGCAGTTTAGTCTAAAATATATCATATAGTACATATTTGAGCTTGGTGAATATGTGACTGTCATGTATCCAAAGTTAAATGTAGAACTTGATAAACTACGTAGTTTCGATAAAAAAAACCAATTAAATCATATCGTGATTATTTAGAATTACTATTTTAATCATTTCTTTTATGATTTTAACAACCATTTAATATTTTTTTTTTATTTGCGAACATTTGCTGCTACGACCTCAAAATCCAATTCAAACTTTTTTGTTATTATTATTTTGTAAAATATAATCTCTTGTATCTTTGGGTATATAAAAGCTATCTACGATTGTTTGTGAACATGGGCTTCCATAATTTCCATTTAATTCATTTTATGTTTCAAAATTGTTAATGCGGTATTGTTGATTTAATTATGAAAACAAATTTCAAAAATAAAAGAAAATATTTGCAATTTGATTTCGTGGATTTTATTTAGGTTGTGTAATGGGTTATTTGAATAAATAAGAAATTAGATGAACAAATGAAGAAAATGAATAGATGGAATGGAAAACGAAGACGCGTACGATCGGAGATTAATTAGGAGAACATGTAAACAAAAAATAATCTTCTAGTATAATAAAAGATTTACTCCAAATCATTTTTGATGTGTTTTATATGCACATTCACTTTTGCTTATGTCTTATATAATTCCGTTGGACTTTACACTTTTATAAGCTAAAAGTTACCCAGCATCTTATTGGGCCATGGTCCAAGTGAAATTGATACGGCCACAGGCCTAGATCCTTTTTAACTTCATTGAGTCATCGTTATTAATTACATTATTTCCGCATTTTGTATACCATACAGTCATAAACATTTTTTTCTTTTTTTTCTTTAACAATTATAGATAGTTTATTGTTATACTTTCTAAAATACATAAGGTAAAAACAAAAAAACAAAAATTCTAAAGTTTTTAATTTGCATAATTCCTCTAAAATTTCTAGATAGCAAGCATTAGGATGCGTTTGGTTGCTAAAAACTGTTTTTATTTTTCTAGAAAACCTTTTCAAAAAAAAGAATTGAGTTTTCATTTCTAGTTTTCAATGAAAGTTTTAGAAGGTACATTTGGTTGAAACGGCGGAGTTTTCATTTTTCATTTTAGATATTAGAAAATTTTGGAAAATGTAAAAATCACTTTCTAATTTACATACAATTCGAAAATAGAAAATTTCATTTTCTTCGATTTTTTTTTTGAAAACTATCAACCAACCGCGTTTTCAAAATTTTCATATTTATTTAAAAATTTTAATTGAAAACATAAAAATCCCCGCAACCAAATACTTCCGCAAATGAAAACTATTAAATATCATATACGATTATAAGATTTTATGTTATAACTAGAGGATGATCCATGTTTCGCATCCGTCAGGAATTTTTTTTTTGGTAGGTTTATTTGCATTAATTCTAAATTCATACCACTTGATTTGAGCCCTCTAATGTAAGTTTTATCAAGAAATCTATTGCTTTCATGCTCATCACCTGTAATTGATAAACATATTATTTGAAAGTTAGGTAGTACAAAAAAAAGGATATCAACATGTTTGTCCTAAATATCTTCCACATAGCCTTTGACATGTTCAGAAGGGGCATGAAACACAATAACAATGGAACCCATTATGCAAAGCATATACACCAGTAGTCCCATTTTCCTTAAATTCTCATTCAGTAAAAAAATGTGCGAAAACAGTAATGCAAAATTATTTGAAAATATAGTTAAGTTACAACAAATACACAACACTTAATTTAATGACTCTCATGTAAAAACCTCCGATAATACTCAATGCTCCTAGTGGAGGCACAAACATTGTTGGAACATAGATCAATAGATGTAAGCTACAAAATTGGCAAATTCTCCAACAACCACTATACATTTCAAGAAAGTTACTTCCGTTGTAGATAAATAATACAGAGAACCAAGTAGTTCATGTTCAATGAATAGTTTCATTTGTGGATAGCCACATGCACACAAACCTGAAACAATGGTGGCATCACATATTTTAATATCAGTTGAATATACAAGTTTGGGCAATAAATGTCCAATAGTTGATCAATTTTTAATTCTATTTATCCGAATAAAAGTTCTCTAGGAAACAAAGTTCAATGATCATTGTTCAAAGTATACAATATATATATATATATATATATATATATATATATATATATATATATATATATATATATATATATATATATATATATATAACCTGACAAAAGGCAATGATTAATTTTGTTCTCAATATACAGAACTTGGAATTTGTTCCTTTATAATTTGCAACACGAGGGGTGAATCATCATGTCTAGGAGATAGTGCCCAGACATGAAAAAATTATGTATAAAAATCAATTCAGCCATTATAAGTAGAAATCAAAATCTTAGATAAAAGAAATCAATCTATAACATGATGCTTCTATGAAAAAGATAAACTAGAGATGTCGATCTGAATATGGCTAAAAGTAATAAAATAAGAACATTGTATTTTGAAAAATATACCCAATTATACTGTAGCATCCTAATTTTGTTTCTTTCTATTGCAACATTGTACTTTGAAAAATATACCCAATTATAGCACTGTAACTTCAATTATTTGTTATTATGAAATTTTCACCAATTATTGCTTTGTTTTATTATTAGCGTTGTTATGTTTCAGTAGATTTTTCAAAACACAATGTGGTAATAGGAAGAAATGAAAGCAAGGAAGGATTTTATAAGAAATTAATCATTGAAAAAATGTTGTTATTACTTGCATTTAACAAATTTACCTATCTAAATCTAGTTGAAAAAATCACATATCATCACTTCCGACAACACCCTTGCAATCAATTGTTCTAGCTATCTGGAAAAAAATTCCTAATCCATCAAGAACACTGTGTTCTTTCACCCGGAGGCGTTATCAATAGATTTATACAGAAGCAATTCTGATTTATCACCTTTATATCTAGGTAGAACACTCTAAGGGAAAAGATAAAGAACAAATATGATTAGTTTCCAAGATAGAAAAAACACATTATTAAAAAGGGGTAGATGCAAGAAATGGCAAACTACTTCTATTTCTATCCATTGTGACATTGTTGCTCCAATTGTATTTTAATAAATCTACCAAATTATAGCATTGTATTTTAAAATATTTTCTCATTAAGACAATGCTCTTTGAAAAAAAATACCCAATCATAGCAGCGAAAATTGGATGCACATCAGAAGCCAATTCCACAACACCATTGAGGCTATGATTCTCTGTATTTGTGACACTAGATTTCTCCCTATTAACAGATGATTTGACCAAGGTGGAATTTGAATCTGACTTTGATAATTGCTTCCTGAAAAACTGCTCAAGATTCACATCAACAGCAAAACTGAAAAAATATGTTGTTGTGAACATAACTAAAACCAAATGTAAATTTATTACCATTTTATAGGTGGCATTAAACGATTGATTATGTGTTGTCTAGAGATAAAGACAATAAGCAGTTTAGTAGAATAATTCATTATGTCCCATCATCATCAGATCATGTTTGGTTGGTCTTTGCACACTTGAAGTTTCACCAATGTATTTGTTGTGAAGATGGAAATTGAAATCCAGTTGAGAAAGATAACCAAAGCATACTTTTTTTTTGTAGTAGATTTAGATTGATACATTTTGTCATCAGATACAATTTCCAATATGTTTACTCATTGAGACATTTTGTCAAATAGTGTACATGCGTAGTAACAAAACCCATGTATGAATACGGACGCCAAACTGTTAAGTTGTCTATTTCATCCTAAAGAATGAGTGGGTCCCATATAAGGATTAAGGAACTTTGGTGTTAGATGTAGTAAAAAAGAGGAAAAAAACAGATCTAAATACAGTAAATTTTTTTTGAAAAAAGGCAAACCTGATAGACAAAAAAAAAAAAAAAGTGTGGAGTGCATGGGGGTTGTGTCGTTGTGGTCTTCCCCTTTTTCACATAGCCTTGAGGCCGACCAACAAACAACTCCTTCAAAATCCCACAATATATGAGTCTACCATACATCAATGAAAAGAAACAACATATGCAAAAAAGACAAATCTAAAAGCAAAAAACAAATAAACATCTAAATAGCAAGAAAAAACAAAGTAAATAACATAGAAAAATGTGGACAAGAGGCAAAAACAGAAGATCAAAATGCATAGAAAAGCAAATGAGAAACGAATAAAAATCGAAGAACCCGTTACCTGTAAGACGACACACATACCAGAGAAGGAATACGACGAAGACGCTGATAACATAAAATTAAAGAAGTATCAATACCTAAAATTCAGGTTTGTGGAAAGAATCCCCCAGAAAACGCCATGTAATTTACAAGGGGTATAAGGTAGGACACATCGAAACAAAAGGAAAGGATTTGCAAGCCGATTGAGAGAAACCTTGAAAACCCAGCCGACCACAATAAAACCAGACTAGCCGACAATTGAATGGTTTCGGCATGGCTAAAAACATGACACTTTTCATAAGTCATATCTATAATTAATATAAAACACGTGTAATATAGTAATTAGACTGTAAATCTTATTTTGATTAGGTTTGAAAAACCACAACTAGTTTATGAACTTTCAAAAAAAAAAAAAAAAAAACTAAGTGTTTTAATGGGCTAAATACGTTTTTCTTTTTAGCTAAACTAAGTGTTTTAATGAGCTAAATACGTTTTTCTTTTCAGCTTAGGTTTTTAATGGGCTTAATAAATGTCATTCTTAGATATATGTTTTATTAATTAAAAAAGAACTTAGTCATTTACATGTCTTTTTACCATACTTTATATATTTCGGCTTAAGTTTGTTTTAAACATATTTTGGTTTCAAGCCATTCGAATCAACATATGAATGGTTTCGGCATGGCTAAAAACATGACACTTTTCATAAGTCATATCCATAATTAATATAAAACACGTGTAATATAGTAATTAGACTGTAAATCTTATTTTGATTAGGTTTGAAAAACCACAACTAGTTTATGAACTTTCAAAAAAAAAAAAAAAAACTAAGTGTTTTAATGGGCTAAATACGTTTTTCTTTTTTAGCTAAACTAAGTGTTAATACGTTTTTCTTTTCAGCTTAGGTTTTTAATGGGCTTAATAAATGTCATTCTTAGATATATGTTTTATTAATTAAAAAAGAACTTAGTCATTTACATGTCTTTTTACCATATTTTATATATTTCGGCTTAAGTTTGTTTTAAACAAATTTTGGTTTCAAGCCATTCGGCTTAAAAGTTTCTTTAGAGTTATTACAAGGGAACGAATCAACAAAGGAATCGGTAAATAGCAACTAAAATCTGTTGCACCACATATGAATTAACCACTTATGAAAAGATGTAATAAAGTCTGAAAAGTATATTTAGTCATCTATTTTCCATCTTTTATTTCTTTATTTGCTTATGGTCGTTTCTTAGTTTAATAAATTGCATCTTTTGTTTTATTGTCTTTAATTTAACTAATATAATTGGATTTTCTAACACTAATTCACACTATTCC